>NC_062296.1:52758096-53085764 GCF_902655055.1 Lutra lutra | reverse complement strand
TGTCAAATAAATAAATAAAATATTTTTTAAAAGATATACAAATAGCCAATAAACACACGAAAAGATGTTATATATCATTACTCTTTAGAGAAATGCAACTCAAAACCACAAATGAAATATTACTTCATACCCATGAAGATGGCTATGATACAAAAGACAGACAATAACAGGTGTTGGTAATGGTGTAGAGAAATGGACCCCTTATACATTGCTGGAGGGAACATAGAATGGTGCAGCTGCTCCAGAACACAGTCTAGCAGTTCCTCAACAAATTAAGCATTGAGTAACTATATGACACCATCTTCCCAAGAGAAATGAATACGTATGTCCACACAAAACTTGTACATAAGTGTCCATAGCAATGCTATTCACAATAGCCAAAAGGTAGAAACAATCCAAATGTCTGTCAACTGATGGATAAACAAAATGTGTTATAACCATACAATAGAATACTATTTGACAATGCAAAGGAATGAGTTATGGATATATGCTACAACAAGGATAAACCTTGAAAACATTTTGCTAAGTGAAAGAAGCCAGAGGAAAAGACAACATGCCATATGGTTCCATTTCTATGAAAAGTCTAGAATATGTAAATCTATAGAAAGAGAAAATAAATAAGTTGTCACCTGGGGCTGAAGTATATAAGTATATAAGAACATGACTCACTGCAAACTGGCCTAAAGATTCTTTTGGGGGTGATGGAAATATTCTAAAATTAGACTGTAATCAAGGTTACACAATTCTATAAATTTACTAAAAATCATTTGTATTTATATTGGTGAATTTTATAGTATATAAATTATATCTCAATAAAAGATGATGTCTCTCTTAAGAATCTTAAAACATTTTGACTAAAATCTAAGCCATAATATCAAATATGCCTTTCTAAAATTATATTCTCTATCTTCCCCCAATCAATTTTGTCCACTTTCTTTATCTTCAGCCTGGGCTCTGAGTTGAGAATCACTGCTCTGAATGGGAAAGCCCTGACATCAATAATTAATAAAAAACAACAAATAAGAAACACAAACACAACAAATAAGAAAAATAAATCTTTTTAAAACTAGGCCAAGAACTACACTAAGCATAGAATATCTACGGCCTTCCCATCATGGATGCATTAGCTTCTTGTCCATAAAACAAGGGTTCAGAACACAGGCTTTGGAGTGAGAGAAACCTGGAATCAAATCTTGGTTCTGCCTCTCATTCCTCAAAGGAGATTTGGGGCCCATTACTTTACCTCATTCATTCTTGATTTCATTTGTGAAATCTCAAAGGACTGATATGAAAATACACATATAAACTACTTAGCACAGTGCCTGGCATAATATAATAATCAATCAATAGAAGCTTTTATTTTCTACATCTTAATAACCCCTAGGGGCAGTGCTATATTAAAGCACTATTCAACAATACTCTAAAAAACATCAAATGATTTTCAGTAGACTCACTTAGAAAGGCTGATAAGTATATAATGCATTCTTTTAAAGCTTTCCAGTAATAAACCAAGCTGGCATTGCTTCAGTGACCAGGAAATAAACTCTTCTATATTCAGCAATGCAGCAACATACCTCAGTGAAATAGTCCACAAAAATCAGGCCTCAAAACTAAAGTCTCTTACTAAGTTCAACAGCTATATGTTGTAACTTTTATATGACCATTTTTTCCTTCATAAAATGGTAACAAACTGGGAATATGTATAAAGATAACTACAAAAGCACTACCAAAGAGACTGAAATTATAGGGAAACTCTCACAAATGTGTATCCTATATCTACTCCTTTAACTTGTTTGATATATAATCTTGGAGCACCTGAGGGAAAAGCTTGAAATAATCTTCCCTCATAGCTTATCATCCATCAGAAATTCTATCCATCAGAAATTCAGCATAAAATCAGTACTTTGTTAATCCATGGCTCAAGAACTTCAATTTTTGGAACCAGCCATTGAAAGAATATATATAAAGTCAACCTGCTTAATGGGAGAAAACATTTGCAAATGACATATTTGATAAGAAGGTAATATCCAAGATATATACCAAGAACTCATACAACTCAACACACAAAAAAACAAATAATCCAATTAAAAATAGGCAGGAGTGCCTGGGTGGCTCAGTCAGTTAAAGCATCTGACTCTTAATTTCAGCTCAAGTCATGATCTCAAGCCCTATGTCAGGGTCCGTGCTAAGCACGGAGCCTGCTTAAGATTATCTCTCTCCCTCTCTCTCTGCTCCTCCCCCTTCCCTGTCTTTAAAAAAAAACCTAAAAGTAGAAGCACCACATGATTCAGTAATTCCACTACTGGGTACTTACCTGAAGAAAACAAAAACACTAATTCAAAAGTTGTATGCTCACCTATATTTGCTGCAGCATTATTTACAAAAGCCAAGCTTTGTCCATCAATAGATGAATGGATAAAGAAGATGTGGTGTATATATACAAAATGAAATATCACTCAACCATAAGAAAGAATGAGATCATTCCATTCACGATAACATGAATGGACCTAGAGGGTAGTATGCTAGGTGAAATAAGTCAGATAGAGAAAGACAAATATCATATGATTTCACTTACACATCGAATCTAAAAAACAAAACTAACAAAAAGACAACAAAGAGAAACGAACTCACTAATACAGAGAACAAACTGGTGGTTGCCACAAGGGAGGGGAGTGAGGGGACAGGCAAAATAGGGGAAGTGATTAAGAGATACAAACTTCCAGTTCTAAAATAAGTAAGGCACAAGATGAAAAGTACAGTATAGGGAATACAGTCAATTATATTGTAATAACTGTATGGCGACAGATGGTAACTACACTTACTGTGGTGAGCACAGCAGAATGTATAGAACTGTCAAAATACTATGTAGTACACCTAAAATTAATATAACACCGTATGTCAAGTATAATTCAATAAAATTTTTAAAAATAAATTGTTAGAATTATACGGTAAATTTCCCATTAACAATCTTCTCTCTCTCATATATGTATATCACATCAATAAACATTTACCAAGTGCCAAGCATGGTCAGGATCTGGGGATAAAAGAAAAAAAGTCTCTCCTTGTCCTCAAGGAGCCTACAGTTTACCCAAGTTTAACATATACCACTGTTGGCTTCTGGTTCAAGAAGGTGAACTGAACACTTATATCTCTTGTACTTTCCTGGAAAAGCAATGGTAAAAAAGTACAAAAGTATAAGTCACAGGCTAAGGATACAAATGGAAAATGGCATAACAAATACGAGATTTCAACAATTTCTGACAGAGAGTAGATAGGAAAGAACTGGCTAGTAACACAAATCAAAGGATACTACAACCTAAAATATGTAATAGAAATGGTTCCAACCCAGGATGGAGAAGACTTGCAGGACCAAACCCTAGAGATAAGTGATCCCATAAAGTGCCAGAGTTAAAAAAAAAAAAGTCTGGAAAAAAAGGGACTAACTGAAGGTCTGAATTATGAAACAGTTGATGAACTCTCTTCCCCATTCCACCAAGAAAAAAATCCTTGCACGCAAAATATCAAATTCAACAAACCCGGATGAATAAGGGCATCCCAGAGCAAAGCCCTTTGCCCTCTGGTATTTGGGTACTCCAAGTGTAATAGCCAGCTGTCCACCCACTCACCCCAAAATAAAGCCTACCAGTTGACAACCCTGTCTCCGTACACAGAACTCCCAGTCGGCCCTTCTACTAGCTCATTCTTAAATACGGACAGAATCAGGAAACAGCCATTTGGAGAAAACCTGTAACACAGAAAAGAGAGATCAAGAGAAACAAAAATGTCCTTGGAGGAGGTGAAATAATTTAAGAAGCCATTTTTAATTTAATTTTTTAAAATATAGTCCTAAAACTCAAAAATCAAAGAGGTATATAATTAATAGATTCCCTCCCAACCCTGTTTCCCATCTATTCAGTTCCCACCACTCCCCCAACAGGTAACCACTCATTAGATTATTGTGTAGCCCTCTGGAATTTCTTTAGGCAAATAAGCAAATACAAATATATGCTCTCTTTTTCCTTCCTTACACAAAAAATAGCATAGTGTATACCAAACTTTTGTTTATAGTCACAACAACTTGATATTTTTTCCCTGTCACTACACAGAAGTTCCTTATTCTTATTCTTATTCTTTTAAAACCTATATAGTATATAGTATTCAATTATTTGCTACGTTATTTGTTATGACAAATAGCATTGCATATTTTGTACATGTGTATGTATGTGTGTGTGTTTATATATGTATTTCCTGAAATGATATTATTGGATCAAAAGAAATGTGCATATTTAACTTTTATTGATGTATGCTAATATATCCAGAATAATACACATAATACATGTGTATCTTTATATAATGCTGCCAAACTGCATTCCATGGGCATTGTACCAATTCAAACTCCCACCTACAACAAAAAAGGTATCATCAAATATTTTTTTTTAAAGATTTTATTTATTTATTTGACAGAGAGAGATCACAAGTAGATGGAGAGGCAGGCAGAGAGAGGGAAGCAGGATCTCTGCCGAGCAGAGAACACGATGCGGGACTCGATCCCAGGACCCTGAGATCATGACCTGAGCCGAAGGCAGCAGCTTAACCCACTGAGCCACCCAGGCACCCTCATCAAATATTTTTTTTAAAGATTTTATTTATTTATTTGACAGAGAGAGAGAGAGATCACAAGTAGGCAGAGAGGCAGGCAGAGAGAGAGGAGAATCAGGCTCCCTGCTGAGCAGAGAGCCTGATGCTGGGCTCAATCCCAGGACTCTGAGATCATGACCTGAGCCAAAGGCAGAGGCTTAACCCACTGAGCCACCCAGGCGCTCCGTTATCAAATATTTTGACTTGTAACACTCTGATAGATTTTAAAAAGGAATCTCAGTGTGGTTTTAATTAGCATTTATCTTATGAGTGAGGTTAAGCATCTTTCACATAAACAATAATTAAAGTCACGAATAAGCCAAGAATTCTTATTATCACTGCTACCATTTAAGGAAATAAAACAAGATGTATGAATATTGGAAAGTAGGACGCAAAATTCAAAACTTGCAGGCTATATGATTATCTATCTAGAAAATCCAAGCAAATCAACTAACAACTATAATAGGAACTAGAGAGCTCAGCAGAAAGGCCAAAGATCAAATCAACAAACAGAAATCAATAGCTTTGCTATACATTGTCAATAATCAGCTAGAAAATGTAATTTAAAAAGCAGCTATTCTAAGGTGAGGGACGTGGAGTTGGGCAGCACTCAGAAGGAGAGGGAAGGGCTGGGTGTCTGGAGGAAGGCAGGTCACTGAGATTTTAAATACACACACACTATCTTGTACATAAGAGCAACAAAGCTGTAACATACTCATCTAGGAACAAACTCAAGAAGAAATATTCAATACCTATATAAAGAAAACTGTAATATAATGAGCTATAGTAAGTTAAATAATAGTTTCAGCACAGAACAGATAGCATAATAAACATTGTCAGAATAACTGGCTATCTATAACGTGGAGGGGGGGGATGTTAAAGACCCACTTCAGACCAGTCACAAAAATAAATTCCAGGGGCGCCTGGGTGGCTCAGTGGGTTAAGGCCTCTGCCTTCAGCTCAGGTCATGATCCCAGGTCCTGGGATTGAGCCCCGCATCGGGCTCTCTGCTCAGCAGGGAGCCTGCTTCCTCCCCTCTCTCTCTCTGCCTGCCTCTCTGCCTACTTGTGATCTCTCTCTCTCTCTGTCAAATAAATAAAATCTTTAAAAAAAAAATAAATAAATTCCAGGTAGGTTAAAGAGCTAAATGTAAAAGCAAAACTATATAACTATTAAAAGAAAATATGAAAAAAATAATCAATTAATTAATTTTTAAAAATATGGCTGAATATATTTCTAACCTGAAGAAAGACTTTCATAAAAAGACAAAATGCAAAGACCATTAATAAAAAGCTAACACATTTGCCCATCTGACCATGAACAAGGTTAAAAGCTAAGCAACAGACGGGGAGCAAATATTTGCAACATGTATAGCAAACCATTAATATCCAGAATATATGAAGAACTAAAAAAATCAGTAAGAAATACAAATGGCCAATATGTGGATGATAGGAAGATGGCTCAAACTTTTTAATAAGCAGGGACATGCAAATTCAAACAATTTAATATCATTTATTATCCAACAGATGAGCCAAAAAATCTGTTAATACTAGATTTTGGAAAGTGTATGAGAAATTCAGTACTTCATGCACTCTTGGCAGACAAACTGGAATAGCCCTTTCAAACCCTTTGTCAAACTCCTTGACAAATTCCAAGTATCTTTTTTTTTAAAGATTTTATTTATTTATTTGATAGATAGAGATTACAAGTAGGCAGAGAGGCAGGCAGAGAGAGAGAGGAGGAAGCAGGCTCCCTGCTGAGCAGAGAGCCCAATGTGGGGCTCGATCCCAGGACACTGGGACCATTACCTGAGCCGAAGGCAGAAGCTTTAACCCACTGAGCCACCCAGGCGCCCCCCAAGTATCCTAATACATACTGATCACCAGCAATTACACTTTTTGGTATCTACCTGAGAAATATTCTTGTACGTATACAAACATACATGCACTAGGGTTTTTACTGAAGCATTGTTTGGAATAGCAAAAAATACTGAAAAGAACTTAAATATCCATGTATAAGAGAATGATAAAATAAGCAGTGGTAAATCTGTACTATGTAATAATATGCATGTTTAAAAAATGAGAGATGGATATTTACTAATATATAAAAATCTCCTACACATAAATACTATTAAGTGAAAAAAAACAAATTATAGTACAGCATATACAATATATCATTTATGTGGGAAAAAAACTACAAAACCTTATGTTTCCAAATGTACTCATGTATGTTTAAATGCATACAAAAAAGCCCCAAAAGATATGCTCTTAATTTATCCTACAGGTTTAAGAAGCAATTAGTATTAAGCACTATATATATATATATTTTATTAAGCACTATATATTCATTAAAAAGAATGATGTGAAGATACATATATGTATATATATATATAGAGAGAGAGAGAGAGATTGAGACAGAGAGAGAGAGAGCCCTAAGTCATATTCTCTGGGAAAAGAGCAAGTCATAAAATATTTTTATTTGCATATGCATATGCATGTAAATACAGAGAAAAAAGACTGTGCAAGTTCACAGTCAACTTCCTTTTAAAGATTTTTAAAAATTATTTCTAAGTAATCTCTACACCCAACATGGGAACTTAAAACCCTGAGATCAAGAGTCTCATGCTCTACCAACTGAGCCAGCCTGGCACCCCTACAGTCAACTCTTGACAATAGTTACCCACTGGAGGGCAAAATTGTGTAAAGGTGGACCTTAAGGTTTTAATCTACCTGTATGTTAGTTTAATCCTTTAAAGCAGAATTGTCCATCAATAACCTGTACAAAAGAACCAGTTAAGGATATTATCATTTCTTGGGGCACCTGGGTGGCTCAGTGGGTTAAGCCTCTGCTTTCAGCTCAGGTCATGATCTCAGGGTCCTGGGATCGAGCCCCACATCGGGCTCTCTTCGGCGGGAGCCTGCTTCCCTCACTCTCTCTCTGCCTGCCTCTCCGCCTACTTGTGATCTCTTTCTGTCAAATAAATAAATAAAATTGTCTTAAAAAAGAGGATATTATCATTTCTCTAAGTAACTGAAAGAAGAAAACAAATAAGGTATGTACAATATAAATACAAATAAATATCAATTAACACTTATTGAATGCTTTGTGCCAAGCACTGTAAGCCCTCTCATGCATTCTCTCATGTAATCACCACAAAAATCTTGACATAGGTAATATTTTTATTCCCATTTTACAAATGAGGAAACTAGGCTCCAAAAATTAAGTTAACTTGTCAAAAATCACACAGCCAGTAGAAACCAGGGCCAGAATTCAACTCAGGCACTGGACTCCCAAGTCCACTCTTTATTCATAATATGGGGCCACATATGACATGCACCCACATATGACATGGACCCACATGCACAACACTATACACAACCCTGAATTGCAGAGATACATACAATGCATAACCACATTACAGTCCTTGGGAGTTTATAACACTAAAACTATCTTCTTCCTCACTTCCATCATCCAGTTTTGCTTTGGCAAGATCATTTCCTCAATTAAAGATGCTCATTTTATATGAAGATATTTCTGGGTTCAAATTAGAAAAGGGGTTGAGATCATCTCCATCTTCTTTTGTTATCAAAATTAAACAATTTATATTTATTGGGGCACTTGGCTTTATATTTATCAATCATCTACCCTCAAATCCCTAATTAACACTTTATTCTGCCTGACCCTTTACAACAGTTGTGGCAAAACTATATACAGCCCTCAAGCCAAATTTACCTCACTTCACTCCTAGTTTCTGTACAGCAGGTGACCTGAGAAAAATTTTTATATTTTTAAATGGTTGGGGAAAAAAATCAAAAGAAGAATAGTATTTCGTGACACAGAAAAATTATTCAAAATTTGTATTTCAGTGTTCATAAATAGTTTTATTGGAACACAGCCACACTCATTCATTTACATATTGTCTATGGCTGCTACAACAGCAGAGCTGTGTTATTGCAACAGATTTCATGGTCTGCAAAGCCTAAAATATTGACAATCTGGTCCTTTACAGAAAAAGGTTTATAGTTTCCATAAGAACTTCATCTACTTAACTCAAAGACTCCTAACAACAACCCTAAGAGCTATGTAGTATTACCCTGAATTCTGAAAATTAGGAAGGCTCAGAAAAGTTTATCGTCTTGCCCAAGTCACAAAGCTAGTAAGTGAAGGGGAAATTCTGGAACCCCAGTTTTCTAGCTCCAAATCCAACATACTTTCTACCATACTACCACGTTCTAAGAACCCAACCCCTCCTGATTAATCAATGAGTTTAGATCTTTGGTGCTAAAATTTACCAGATGGTTAGAGGCACAAAAGCTTTAAATTGGTAAGAAAACATTTCTCAATTGAGAAACTTTGACTCCAAAAATATGTTAATAGAATACACTATGTTTCATATACCATTGTGTAATTTACAAAGTATATTTTCTCAGTTAGCCAAAAAAAAAAAAAAAAAAAAAACAAAACTCTGCAAAATAGGTAGGGCTTTTGCTTTGTTTAGTAACAAATAAGGAAATCGATGCTCACCGATTTATACAAGGTTACACTGAGAGCAAGACCAGAACCTAGGCTGACTCCTACTCCAGTGACATTTTCACCTGGAAACACAGTCTCTTCTCATAAGGAATGCACCTGTTTTGTGTTGTTTTTGTTTTTTTTTTTTTTTCCCTTTAGAAACAAAAGCACAGGGGCGCCACGGTGGCTCAGTGGGTTAAAGCCTCTGCCTTCGGCTGGGGTCATGATCCCAAGGTCCTGGGATTGAGCCAGACACCCTGGCTCATCAGGCACCCTGCTCAGCAGGGAGCCTCCTTCCTCCTCTCTCTCTCTGCCTGCCTCTCTGCCTACTTGTGATCTCTGTCAAATAAATAAATAAAATCTTAAAAAAAAAGAAACAAAAGCACATAACTTACACATTTAAAATATTAAGAAATCTAAAATGTTTAGTAGAGATAAATTAACAATTTAACAAAATAACAATTAACAGAAGGGATACTAAAAATTGCCGGTCTCTTAACATTCGGATCTCTGTTTAAAGTCACCTCCTCAAAGAAACCTTCCAAACTAACCAACTGAGCTAAAGAGGCTTCTCTCTAACATCCCAGCACCCTTTAAAAAAATTTCTTCTCAGGGTGCCTACTTGACTCAGTCGGTGGAGTATGGAACTCCTGATCTCGGGGTTTGAGCCCCATGTTGGGTAGAGATTACTTAAAAATAAAATCTTTCAAAAAACTCATTCTTCTCAGCATTTATGTTCTGATATATTTGTTGACTGTTGTCCTCCAACTATAACGTAACCTCAAAGAGAGCAGGGTCATTGCCTGCTTTGCTTCCTTTTCAACTATTCCCAACACACCAACCCTGCACACTGGAGGAACACAATAAATATTTGTTCAATGAATGGCAGAACCTTACAAATATGTTGGGTAAGTCATACTCCAAAATTCATTTGGATTAACAGATTCAGAGTAAGTTATCAGGGCTTTTGAAAGCTTCCTTAGTAAATGAACCACAGAGCTTCAAGGGTTTTTTCCCCCCTCTTGCTAGAAACCTTCAAAGGCTAACTATGAATGGAAATGCCACAGTAGCTCATCAGGACAAAATTATTCTCTGGGCAGCACTGGATATGGTCAGAGCTGAACTAGCACCCCATGGGTCTTGGGGCTAATCAAGCCAATTTCCCATTCTTCTATTAAACACACCCTCTAGTGTTTAAAACAATTCAAACTAACGTTTCTAATTACACTTAACTGAAGGCTGAGATTTACCAACAAATTGTGCTGTGCTAAATTTTAACTCTCATTTTTACAAGTAATGGAACTAAAATAATCTTACATGATTACTAAATGAATAGGACAATGTACAGGTCATTACGGCCTAAGCTACAAATAAAAAGTCTCCACAAGGTACTGATGATATATGTTTTGGTCAAGAAGCAGGCTCACAATCAGAAACCAAATAACACATAGATAAGGATGCTCTTAGGATAAATCCAATGCCAATGTCTGCTTAATTATAAACTAAATCTGCTTTTCCCCCCAGTTATAATCAAAGATTTCACCCTATACAAACAATCCAAAAACAAAAATAATACTCTTTATTTTTAAAAAAGAAAAACACTTATGTAAAAAACAAAACACTTATGTAACTTTACCGTAAGGATTGTCTAGTTTGCCATATTGAGGTTTCCTGATCATGAAAGTCCAACTGCCTCATAAAGAGCTTTAGAATATCCCCACTCTTCAAATACAAAGCATGACCTTCAAAAATGCATTTAGAAACATTTCTCCTCCACAAAAGCCCAAAGAATAATTACATATTGCCACAAAATAGCTTCATATATAGTATCACGTATTATGTATTTTTTTAATTGAAGTATAGTTGACACAAAATGTTACATTAGTTTCAGGGAAACAACATAGTGTTTCCACAAGTCTATACATTATGCTATGCTCACCACAAGTGTAGCTACCATCTGTCACCATACAACATTATTACAATACCGTTAACTATGTTCCCTAGACCGTACCTTTTATCCCTGTAAATTACTACTTCCATAACTGAAGCCTGTATCTCCCACCCCCTTATCTATTTTATAATTTATAAAACTTCAAGATAATCCACATACAAAAAAATACAGCTGGACCCTTACCTCATACTATATACAAAAATTAACTCAAAATGGAACAAAGACCTCAATATTAAAGTTGAAACAATAAAACTCTTCAAAGAAGAGATAGGAGTAAATCTGCATTGTCTTGGGTTTGGCAGTGGTTTCTTAAATATAACACTGAAAGCACAAGCAACAAAAAAAATAGATAAACTGGACTTCAAATTTCAAATTTTTTGTGCATCAAAAGACACTATTAACAAGTAAAAAGACAACTCTGAATAGAAGAAAATATTTGCAAATCATATGTCTGATCAGGGTCTAGAATTTAGAATGTATTCTTTTAAAACGCTTTAAGTCAACATTTAAAAAAATTAAAAATGGGCAAAAGACTTAGTTCTCCAAAGAACAAATTCAAATAGCCAACAGCCACATGAGAAGATGCTACACATCATTAGTCATTATAGAAAGACAAATAAAAACCACAATGAGATCCCTTTTCACACCCACTTAGTATGGCCATAAAGCACACAAACAAAAAAAAAACAGAAAGTAACAAATGTTGGTGAGGATGTAAAGAAACTGGAACCTTTGCCTTGTACATTGCTGGTGGGAATGTAAAATGGTGCAGCCACTGTGGAAAACAGTTTAGTGGCTCCTCAACAAGTTAAACAGAATGACCATATGACACAATAATTCCACTTCTAGGTGCATACCTGAAAACAGGTTTCAAACAAAAATGTGTACTCAAATATTCATACCAGCATTTTTCACAAAAGCTAAAAGGTAGAAAAATCCCAAATGTCTATGAACTGATGAATAAATAAACAAAATGTAGTATATCCATTCAAGGGAATATTATTCAACCATAAAAAGGGAATGCAATATAGGGGCACCTGGCTGCCTCAATCAGAAGAGCATGTAACTCTTGATCTCAGGGTTGTGAGCTTGAGACCACAGTGGGTGTAGAGATTACTAAAAATAAATAAATAAATAAACTTTTTAAAAAAGGAATGAAATACTGGTACATGCCACATTAGTGAACCTCAAAAACATGTGAAGTGAAAAAAGCCAGACAATAAGGTAATATAATGCATGATTTCATTTATATGAAATACCCAGAATAGGAAAATCCATAGAGATGGAATATTAGTGGTTGCCAGGGGCTGAGATAAATGGGGAATGGGAAGCCATGGTTTAATGGGAATAGGGTTTCCTTCTGGGGTGATGAAAATGTTTTGGAACTAGATATGCAACATCATGAAGGTACTTAATGACACTGAATTGTACACTCTAAAATGGTACATCACATTACGTGAATTTTATCACAATAAAAAGTTACCAGGTTAAAACACAGAAAACAATGTTACTTCATTTCTGTTAATGAAATATATATATATATCCCTGAGGAAAGGGGCATTAAAGGCTCACTACTGCAGTAACTTAACCTCAACATTTTCTAAACCAAGTATCTCATGACAAACTCTACCAAAACAATTTAAAATGGCATCAATTCTGCTCTTGAAGTTTTGGGAATTTCTAAATGAAATCTTTTACAGACGTCCTTTACAATCTTCAAACATCTCCTAACAGTGCCATAAACTTGATGATCTCACACAAAAAATGGGAACCCCCCCCAGCTGAAAGTATTCTGGGTTTTAGCCAAGAGAAATAATCAAATATATCTGCAAATAGAACTGGTCTACTTATACTAAGATGGGGTACTGAGAAAGGGTTTTTTTTTTTCCTTACACACAACCTCCCCCCACACAAACATATACACAAAAATTTAGAACTTCTGTTAATTTTTTAAAGTAAATTATCTGATGATAAATCTTATAGTAATAGAACAATTCTCATTTCTTTATTTCTGATTACTCTGGTTCTATGCAACCACTGGCTTTATCACTTACTAGCTAACTAATGCACACCTTAATGAAAAATTCCTATACTTTATGGAAGAAAGTTAAAGTCCAAATTACAGAAATTTAACTCCTAAAACACTATAGAATAATTACATCAACAAATGTAGACTTGTGATATGAGGATCAACATTGGTTTAGAAGTCAGAATTCCAGGGTCCACCACTTACTTACTAGGGCAGGTCTTATCTCTCTGTGCTTTATTTTCTCTCAAGTATAAAAAGGCCAATAACTTTCCTGCCTGCCTACAAACAGAAATACAGTAATAAAAATATGTACAAGGTATGATGGGACCACTGAAGTGGGGCACCTAATGGAGCTTTGTGGAGGATGCTGGGAAAAGGAAAAAAAGTCGGGGGCAGGAAAGGCTTTCGGGAATAACTAATGACTAAGGTTAGTCTAAAAAGAATGAGCTCAAATTCACAGCGCGGGGAAAAGAGAGCATTCCAGGTTTGGGGGCAGAGGCATCAGAAGCAAAGGCAGAGAGATGAACACCAAAAACCTGCTCATGTTATTCCCCTTCTTAAATAGTCAAAGGCTCCTAATTCTGAAGGGTAGTCCTTCACCCCAGCCTCAAACTAAGATTCCAGCCTTATCTCATTCCACTCCCCAGATATACCAAGATTACACTTTCCAGCCTCAAAACTTGCAGATTCTTCCACTCCAGGAACATCTAGTTCAAGACAGGGAGGCTACCTTGCCTGCAAAATTGGTGCAACATTCGCGGGCTCTCATGGTGCTTTAGTACTTCTACTCTACCGCTTAATACACCAAGTATTCATCTTAATGTAAGAAAGTATGAATATAGTATTAGCTTTTGTATTTAAACTCTGGGTAGTCAAAACAAGGATTACACTCTTTGCAACATCAAAGCAGAATAAAAGAAAAAGGGCATGGGAATGTTCTCAGATTTGCAACATTTCCGAGATACTGAGTATATGTCAGTAAAGTTTGTAAAAAGTAACCATGAAAAGTTACAAATTCATAAACTATTAATCTTGACCCAGAACAGAATGAGACCATCACCAGGCATCCTTACCAGAAGATAAGTAATGTATTCAGAGAACAAAATGTCCTAGTAATCTGCTATAATTTAAACTCACACCAAAAAGCAAGTGCCAATTTTCAAACAAGGTAAATTCAGAATGACAAAAAAAAAAAAAAATCATGTATAATTACTTCAGCATTCAGAATCAGCTTTAGTGTATTTTAGCCATCCTTAAATGCAGGTATCCTTCCCTTAGGCTGCTGACTTTAAGCAATTTTTAAATTCATCAAGCTAAAGGTTAGAGACTGTCTAGAAGACACCTGCTGCTCTGTGTCATATACTGAGATCTCTTCAAAAGTTATCCTGGTATTACAACGTACTATAAATGAAAAACAGGTAACAATGCCTTCCCAAATTGGATGTAATCACTACCACACAGACTTTCACAACTTAAAGCCTATTTATTAGTATAATTGCTTTAGTCAAAGGTAATTCTTAAGAAGGAATAGCCATACCACTCGCATCTGTTTTGAGGGTTCAATTTCATTTTAACAGGGTCTATCAACTCCCAAGATAGGAAGATATACACGTGCAGGATTTCCATCCACAGCCCACCCCATAAATGTTTCACCACTCTTAACTAGTCGAACAAAACCTCTTTCGGCACAGTGAGGCCACCTCACCACTTTTATCCTAAACATACCATTTCCTCCCCATCCTCAAGCTGTCAGTCACAGAAAACACCACCCGTTGCCAAATAACACCTCTCAATCTCCTTGAACCTAACCCACTTACAGAACCAGACAGCAATATTCTCTCACCCGATCTAGTCCTATCGACTTTCACACATCAACTGAATCTCTATATTAAGTCCACTTTTCCCCACCCCTTTACCCACTGAAACTCAACTTCTCACTCCTGAAGCGATCTTCTCTTTCAGCACCCTCAATCTCACTTAAATGATCACTCAGTCCTTTGTCAACCATCTCCCGCCCCCCCATACATCCTCTCACCTTCCCCATTCCCTAGTCCTCCATCAACTCCCAAAGTTGCCACCCCCAACAAAAACAGAAAAGACAAAAAACGCACCTCAAACCCAAACCTGCCCTTCTCCACTCCCCCCCCCCCCCTTAGAATTTTCCTCTCCGCCTGTTCGCTCAAACGGACAGCAACTCCGACAACCGCGAAGACCCAAGCCCGGCCTCGTCCCATACCTCTTGGCGACGACAATCACCCTGCCTCGGTCAAGCCGCCCCCCACTAGGGCGCTTACTCCTCAACAGACTCTTGGCCACCGCTGCCTCCCTCCATTCATCCCCGGCCCATTCATCTCTCAGCCGGATCCCAGACACGCCCCCCGGCCTCCTCCCTCTCTCCCAGAACCCTGGCCGGCCCGGGACCCTCACCAAATTAGAGGCTCTCACGGACAGAGACTCGGACTGTTTCCCCTTCTCCCTCGCCCTCCTTCAAGCCTGCGCTTGCCCCTCGACGAGCCACACCGTAGAATACACACATATACGCACACCGCCTCCTCTATCGCCTCCTCCGATGCTTCTTACTCCCCTCCTCGATGTCTCGAGCTCCGCTCCGCGTTGTGTGCGCGTGCGCGTGCGAGCGTCTCCTGCGAGCCCACCGGGCCAGCTACAGCCGGTAGGTAAAGAGCGGGCGGGGTTAGGGGAGCGGGGTACGAGCCCAAGCTCGCGCTCGCCCGGGAGCAGAGCAGGCGCACGCGTACTCCAGCCAAGGAATTCTGGAGAGGAGAAAGGGGTGGAGGGGGGCGGGGAGGGGAGGAAAGAAGAGGGGGAGGGGCGGAGAAAGCCTACGGAGCAGCCCCAACTCCGAACAGCCCCTATCGCTGCGAGGTGCCGAGTGGCTAGCCAACTAGAGCGAGCGCACTCCTCCCCCGCCCTCTTCAGCGCAGCGGGAGAGAGGGATGCGCGTCGAACAGGAGAAAGGCTTCTGTCCTTTCCAAAAAGACACGCGTGACACCTCCTTGTGTTCCAAAGCTCTGTCTCCACGGCTGCTTTACCTTCTTCCCCTCCAAAAAAGAAAAGTCCAAGCACACACTACTTCCCAGCCACCCACCATCCACACTGCTATCCGCAAGCCTCTAAATGCAGCAGCTCTGCTGAGATGTGGTACCCGCGGGCACCTTTTCACCCACCACCCCTAACTCCCTTTTTCCAACTCCCGTCTTTTCTCGCGAGACCCATACCTGCCGGCTTCGGGATTAGAAATCGAAGCACAGATTTACAAATACCGGTCTCCCGGTTACGTTGCGAGGGCAACGGCCACGGCATGCCACCCCCCCACCCCTGAAGACCGCAGTGCGCGCGCGCGGGGGCTGGGCAACAACGAAAGTGGGGATGGGAAGGGGAAGCTATGAAACGGATTTTTGACGGCATGTAACCGCTAGGCCTGGGCACGTGCCTTGCGCCTCGCAGACGAGTGCGGTGTACCCTGGGAATTGTAGTTTTTCTTCTCATCCCCAGTCCCATTCCCATCCTCAGCCTTACTTGGGCCTCTAGCCGGGAGGGAAATTACCGACGCCATTTTGCTGGGAACAATGGCCTTCGGCCTAGGCAGTGACGGGTGGGGGAGGGAGTAATGTTTTAAGGGTTCAGTTAACCTCCCCTGGCCCCTCGGTGCCATAGCAACCCCTTCAGGAACCTAGCCCCGCCCCCTCTTTGCTCTGCTGGTCGCCTAGACTGTGCGCATGCGGAAAGGCCACCTCCCGCTAAGGCAGGCTCTCACCAGGTCTTACCGCTCACGTCCTTTCTCCTTTAGTTGGTAGTGAATGCTACCTCCTTCAAGCTTTCGCTACGTTAACCCCAGCGCAGCGGCTTTAGCTAAGAACTGCTTCCTGCATTGTATCAGGCACTGTACAGAATTACTTCTGTCATTCTCGCATGAATAATCCTGGCTCCATAAAGGAGGAAACTTAGGCTCAGGAGGGGAAAACGGACATGACTTTCCCAAGTTCACACAACTAAGTATGGAGGAGTCATAACTTGAACCCAAGTGTGCTCACTCCAGAGCCCACGCATTTTTCAACCCTCCAGGCCTCATCTGGTTTCTGAGCCACTGAGTGAAAGCTCCTCAGGGGCAGGATTCCTTTCAAATGCCCCTCAAGCTTTAGCAAGATGCCTTGAGTGTAGGAGGCTGTGTGGAAAATATTTACAACCGCCTAATATTTGCTAATATTTACAATATTAGCAATTGCTAATATTTACAATATAGGCTAATATTTACAACCGCCCAGCCTCGGGGCCCTATTACAGAGTTATATCAATATTTCTCTCCACTTTTTTTTTCTTTTCCTACCATAGGCCTTAAAACCTCAGCCTTTTCAGCTCTTAAAAAAAAAAGTCAATAAAGTTAAATATAAGTTTCCAGAGTTCAAATGGAGTGGAACGGTGAAATGCCATATAGCCCTGTTTGTTGTCTTTACATCTTTCCTCTTGAAAGTCACTTACTGATCCCATGATTGCCAGAATATGTAAGAAAACCAGACTATGCCCTTAATAAATTCAAATCCCCATCTTCCCTTTTGACAATGGAAAGAGACTCTAAAGGAATGAAATTCAGGGCTACGAGGTCCAACTATTTCACCTGTGGAGATCTTCCTGGCAAAATTTGGAAGAGCAAGGTGTGATTTCTCCAAAAAGCGCCACCACTCTACCTTAAAGGTCTCTACATTCCAAATTAGCTGTGGAATGAATGGAGTCTCCTAAACTCCTTTCCTCACTGCCCCTGAAGATATTCCCTTTTCCCTGTTGAATTGTTCACTACTACGAAGAAAACAGGAAACATAGCCAACTACCAAAGGGCAGTTTCAAAGGTTACCAAGTTATTACAAGTCTTTGTATCCCCTGACTCCCACTGAGATGGCAACTAGAAATTTGTGCCCACCATTTTTTTAATTGAACCACAATTTTTTATTTCTCAGTGTTTCTGTACTCCCACCATCACTACACACATCCACCTTTAGGAAAATCAACAGGTACCTCCCTCAGTTTTGGCCTTCTCCTCTTCCTTAGTCTCCAAGTGCCATGATGTAATCAGTACAGAGCAATACCTGGAAATGTTAGCCCTTTAACCTGCTCAGATATGAACCCTTCTGAGAAGTCCCTCTTTTTTGACAGTCAAACATTTGCTAAATAAATGTAAAGTAGTGTGAAGTTTTACAAACTTCAGAAGTTAGAAAATCAGTCTGTTCCCCGTTCAAGCACAGGCCCTTCTCAGTTTAGACATTTTATTGACACACATGCTCTTCTATTTGAAGCAACCTATCCATAACTAGGAACAAATGTCACTATGGGCAGAAAGGGGAATGCCCTATTATAGCTAGTCAATAATGTATGTCAGGGAATATTCCTTTCTAACCCCTTGGTTTCCACTGACTCTTAGGTTGCATTTGTGATGTTTTCATTCATCAAATAGAAAATTTGACTTAATTTAACTATTTTTAATTTGGCCTTACATTATTCTAGGAAAACATTCTTCCAATAATCTAGTTCATCTTATGTGAAATTACAAAAGGTTTTGCTGGAACCATTTTTAGACCCCAGCATCCCACAGGGGTGGGGCTGGGGGTTATTTTCATGGCCCTACTAGATGTTGATCTCCTCCCTACTACACAGAAGTTAACTCCTTCAATTAACAAGATGGAACGGAGATGAACCTCAAAGCTGACTGTTAGCTAACTGCTACAACCATAGGTAGAGTTGTGACTGTTTCTGAACCTCAGTTTCTGACCCTGAGCCCTCCTTTTATCAGGTTGTTGGGAAAACAATATAAGTCATTCTTAATGTACTTTTCTTTCATCCCAGGTGATGCCACAGTTCGGGGATCTTATGTAGTACCCAGGCATTGGGGGTGGAGAGTGTGACTGGAGTAAAGTTATATACTTCCAAGTCCTTAGAGCCTGTCAGTTACTGCTTAGCGCTCTGCCCGCAGGGTCCTTTCAGGTGCTATAGTTTTCTCCAATGTCTCTGCCATACTTGGAGCGTAGAACTCATTGTCAAGGTACCTGTTGATCCATCTACCTAGACATTCCACACAGCCCTTCCTCTCTTGAGCCTTCCAGCCAACCAAATGTTGCTCCTGGCAGTTTGTGCTGGTTGACCTCCCAAAGAACTCTCTTTGCCACCCCCACCCCATGCACCAAGGAGAGGCGAGTGAGGAAGAGAAGAACCTTTTTTTTTTTTTTTTTTAGCCTTATGCAAATCTTTCCTCCTTCTAGTTTTCTGGCCCAGATACTTTGTCTTTGCCTCTGACATTAATTCCCCTCCCCTAGGGCTTCCACTTTTGGAACACAAAAGCTAGAGAGACTGACACAGTATTTAGTTTCCTGCCTCACTGCCTTCTTGCCCTGAGATACACCACAAAACTGACTACTTTTTCAGGGAGGGGTGGAGGGAAAATGATGGGAATACAGAAAAGAAAAAAATCCATTTATGTATCAAAACATTGCAGCCACATTCTCCCTCTATTAATCTTAGCACCTAGGGCAAAGACAACTTACTTCTCTTACTGAAAGGATACAAAAATGCAGATTTGAAGGGATACATGCCCCCTGAATGTTTATAGCAGCATTAACAACAATAGCCAAACTGTGGAAAGAGCCCAAGTGTTCATCTACTGATGAATAGGTAAAGAAGATGTGGTGTATATATATACAATGGACTGTTACTCAGCCATCAAAAAGGATGAAATCTTGCCATTTTCAATGATGTGCATGGAGGTAGAGTGTATTATGCTAATCAAAATAAGCCAGTCAGATAAAGACAAAAACCATATGATTTCACTCATAGGTGAAATTTAGGAATCAAAACAGATGAACATACTGGATGGGGGAAAAAAAGAAAAAGAGGAAAGCAACCCATAAGAGACTCTTTAATGTTAGAGAACTAACTGAGGGTTGCTGAAGTGGAGGTAGGCAGCAGATGGGCTAAATGCGTGATGGGTATTAAGGAAGGCACTTATTATGATGAGTACCAGGTGTCGTATGTAAGTGATTATTCACTAAGTTGTACTCCTGAAACCAATATTACACTATATGTTAACTAACTAGAATTTAAATAAAAATTTGGAAGGAAAAAAAAGAAAATTTACTTCTCATCGAGATGCCCCCTGCTCAAGACAGTAACTCCCAGGGCTTGGATGCCTGGGTGATCTTTTCTCCTTGGTAATGGGAAATTTCTTACCTGAATCATCTAGGGTCTGTTAATGTCCTCTCAGGAGGCTATCTTTCCTTCCAGGAGAAGTTGAGTGTTGCCTGAGTAAGAACAAACATCACCTAACTCAGAAATGAGCAGCTATCTCCACCTTTCAGATTAAACAGTACAATTTCTGGAGATTTACTATGGAGTCTGCTCTCCTCTTCCTAGACACAGTCTTTCCTCATGTGCCCCAGGCCAGATATCAGGTAGGGGGGCACACTTATAGTAAATGCCTTTGCCTTGACAACTTAGCCTAAAAAAGACTAAACCTGCATCATTTCTCTAAAATTTGCTAGGTATCTGGAATCTTCATTCCTCTGCCAAGTCCCCATGTGGACCGGATACAGAGCCTGAGTTGGGGGTGCTGAAAAAGCCCTTTCTCTCTCCAAAAGAAAATCAATTCATTTAGAGATGTACAGTCTAGGGGCACCTGGGTAGCACAGTCAGTTAGGGGTCTGACTCTTGGTTTCATCTCAGGTCATGAGCTCAGGGTAACGAGCTCAAGCCCCATGTTGGGCTCTGAGCTTAGCACAGAGTCTGCTTGGGATTCTCTCTCCCACTCCTTCTGCCCCTCCTGCTCATTCTCTCTCTCTCCAAAATAAATAAATAAATAAATATTTTTTTAAAAAAGAAATGTGTAGTCTAACATGGTATACTCTTTTGGGAATCAATTTTCTGAGCTAACCTACAAGGCTGCATTTACCTGCCTACCTTTCCTTCCTCTCTCCTTCTCTCCCTTCACCTTCCCTTCCACTGATCCCTCTGTATCTCTTCCAACATTCTGTCTACTACTACTACTACTACTACTACTACTAGTAGTAGTAGTAGTAATAATGAAATAACATTTACAATGTGCTTTATACAAACCCATTGACTCCTATGGGTTAAGTGACATTATTACACCATTTTTCAAATTGTTAATCCACATCACAAAGAATTTGAATAACTTGCCAGGGTAACACAGCAAGTAAATGGCAGAGCTAGATTTGAACCTAGTTAGTTTATTTCAGAGTCCATGCTCTCAATCATTTTGTTGTATATTTCTATGATTACATTTAACTTTAGACTCCAAGCTCCCTTTTCTATGGGGCTGGTAAGATAACCTCAATTCTTTTTTATTTTTATTTTTATTCCTTTTATTCATTTTACTTATTTATTTTTCATCATGATAAGTGTACTCTTTAATACCCTTTACCTATTTCTCCATCCACTCACCCACCTCCCCATTGGTAGCCATCAGCTTGTTCTCTATAGTTAAGAGTCTGTTTCTTGTTCTGTCACCCCCTCTCTTTTTTTCCTTTGCTTGTTTCTTTTGTTTCTTAAATACCACATACAAGTGAAATCACATGGTATTTGTCTTTCTCTGACTGACTTATTTCACTTAGCATTATATTCTCTAGCTTTATCCGTGTTGTTGCAAATGACAAGATTTCATTCTTTCTATGGCTGAGTAATATTAATATATATATATGTATATATATATATATATATATACATATATATATATATGTATGTATGTATACCACCTCTTCTTTATTCATTCACCAATCGATGGACATTTGAGCTGCGTCCCTAGTTTGGCTATTGTAAAAAATGCTACAATAAACATAGGGGTTCATGTATCTCTTTGAATTACTGTTTTCGTATTTGCAGGGTAAATACCCAGTAGTGTGATTACTGGACCATAAGGTTGTTCTATTTTTAATATTTAAGGCCCCTCCATACTGTTTTTTTTTTCCACCATGGCTGCACCAATTTGTTTTCCCACCAACAATGCAAGAGTGTTTGCTTTTTCTCCACATCCTCACCAATACTTGCTGTTTCTTGTGTTTTTTATTTTACCCATTCTAAAACATGTGAGGTGATATCTAATTTTGATTTGCATTTCCCTGATGATGAGTGATGTGTCTTTTGACCATCTATCTGTATGTCTTCTTTGGAGAAATGTCTGTTCGTGTCTTCTGCCCATTTCAAATTGGATTATTTGCTTTTTGGGTATTGAATTATATCAGTTCTTTATATATTTTGGATACTAACCCTTTATCAGATATGTCATTTGCAAATATTTTCTCCCATTCAGTAGGTTGTCTTTTCATTTTATAGATTATTTCCTTTACTATGTGACTTAACCTCAATTCTTCTTGACATTTCTCCACCCTAGGCTTATGCCACAGTTCTGGGCTATTACACAGTGCTAAGGCCTGGGAACAGAAGTTCATCAAGTCCTTGGCCATTAGGCAATACAGCTTAGCAGTCAGAGGTCCATTACCTCTGCCCACAGTGTTCCTTTGCTATCTGGCAGGTCCTTATTACATTGGGATCCTGCCAGTGGCTCAGGAATTTTTGTTAAGGCTGCCTAGAATAGCCCCTGTTTTCTCAAATGTTCCTGTCTATCCAGAGATGGTGCCAGGAAGCAGGACACAGGTCCCCTCTACCCAGGACCTGTGGGTCTCCCTGATAGCATTACATCATCTCCAGCCCTAAGGACAGGAAGTGCTAGAATTCCTCTCTAAACTGGATAAAATCCTTTGCCCTTCATATTTTCTGGCCAAGACACTTGTCTTTGTCCCTAATCCTCTTCCCCTAAAGGATTTGGGCTTTTGAAACACAAAAACAGACTGGCAAGTGAAATCTGCTTTTTGTCCTTCCACATTCCCTTCCCCTGAGGCAATAAAACCTGGGTATGGGGGCAAAAGGATGTGAGAGGAAGATACAGAAGTTAAAAGGAGTAACTATAGAAAACATTAAAATATCTGTTTCAGATATGTTATTTGCAAATATCTTCTCCCATTTTGTAGGTTGACTTTTAGTTTTGTTGATTTTTTCCTTCAATGTGTGGAAACTTTTTATTTTGATGGAGTCCCAATAGTTTATTTTTGCTTTTGTTTCCCTTGCCTCAGGAGACATATCTAGAAAGAAGTTGCTAGGGCCCATGTCAAAGACGTTACTGCCTATGTTCTCTTGTAGGACTTTTATGGGTTCAGTTCTCACATTTAGGTCTTTCACCCATTTTGAAATTATTTTTGTGTATGGTGTAAGAAAGTCGTCCAGTTTCTTTCTTTTTCATGTTGCTGTCCAGCTTTCCTTACACCATTTGTTGAAGAGGCTGTCTTCTTCCCATTCTTCCCATCAGATATTCTACCCTGCTTTGTTGAAGATTAATTGATCATATAGTTGTGGGTTTATTTCTGTGTTTTATATTCTGTTCCATTGATCTATGTGTCTATTTTTTGTGCCACTACCATACTCCTTTTTTTACTACAGCTTTGAAATATTATTTGAAGTTTTTATTTTCTTTTTCTTTTTTTTTTTTTTTTTTTAAAGATTTTATTTATTTATTTGTCAGAGAGAGCGAGGGAGAGAGAGTGAGCACAGGGAGAGAGAGTGAGCACAGGCAGACAGAATGGCAGGCAGAGGCAGAGGGAGAAGCAGGTTCCCTGATGAGCAAGGAGCCCGATGCGGGACTCGATCCCAGGACGCTGGGATCATGACCTGAGCCGAAGGCAGCTGCTTAACCAACTGAGCCACCCAGGCGTCCCTTTATTTTCTTTTTCAAGATTGTTTTGGCTATTTGGGGTCTTTGGGTATTCCATACAAATTTTAGGATTATTTATGCTGTTGTTTTGATAGGGATTGCATTAAATGTGTAGATTGCTTTCGGTAGTATGGACATTTTAACAATATTTGTTCTTCCAATTCATGAACATGGAATATTTTTCCATTTCTTTTGTCCTCTTCAATTTCTTTCATCAGTGTTTTATAGTATTCAGAGTACAGGTTTTTCATCTCTTTGATTAGGTTTATTCCAAGGTATCTTGTTATTTTTTGGTGCAATTGTAAATGGGTTAGTATCCAAAATATATGAAGAATTTATAAAACTCAATGCCAAAAAACCCTCAACACCCAAAAACCAAATAATCCAATAAAAATGGGCAGAAGACATGAATAGATTTTTCTCCAACAAAGATATACAGATGGCCAACAGACACATGAAAAGATAATCATCATCCTTGCCATCAAGGAAATACAAATCAAAATGACAATGAGATATCATCTCACACCTATCAGAATGGATAAATGCAAAGATACAAGAAACAAGTGTTGGTGAGAATGTGAAGAAAAAGCAATACTTATGTACTGTTGGTGGGAATACAAACTGGTGTGGCAAACATGGAAAACAGTATGGAAGGTCCTCAACATATTAAAAATAGAACTACCCTACAATCTAGCAATTACACTACTGGGCGTTTACCCAAAGAATACAAAAACATTAATTCAAAGGTATACATGCACCATTACGTTCATTATTTACTTATTTATTATTTGTTTGTTTGTTTATTTATTTATTTTACATAAAGAGAATGAGAGACAGAGACAGAACATGAGCAGGGAGTAGGAGACAGATACCCTGCTGAGCAGGGAGCCTGACATGGGGCTCAATCCCAGGACCCTGAGATCATGACCTGAACTGAAGGCAAGTGCTTAACTGACTGAGCCACCAGGCACTCCCACCCTTCTGTTTATTGTGACATTTTTTACAATAGCCAAATTATGGAAGCAGCCCGTGTCCATTAATTGATGGATGGATAGAGAAGACATGGTATAAATATAGAGTGGAATATTATTCAGCCAGTAAAAAAGAATGAAATCTTGCCATTTGCAGCAACATGGATAAAGCTAGAGAGTATGATGCTAAGCAAAATAAGCCAGTTAGAGGAAGACAAATACCATATGATTTCATTCATATGTATTCATATGTGTAATGTAAGAAACAAACAAACGAGTGAAGGGGAAAATAAGAGGAAGAGAGAGAAACAAATCAAGAAACAGACTCTCAATTATAGAGAGTCAACTTATCATTACAAGAAGGGAAGGAGGTAGGGGCATGGATTAAGTAGGTGATAAGGATTAAAGAGTGCAATAGTTGTGATGAGCACTGAGTGATGTATAGAAGTGTTGAAACACTATATTGTACACCTGAAAGTAATATAACAGTGTACATTAATGAACTAAAATAAAAATTAAAAAATCAAAAGGTAAAAATAAGGTATCTGTTTTAATTTTGGGCAGAAGGGATAGCTTATTTAATAATTGGTGCTTTCAAAATTGGTCATCAAACTAGAAGAAATAAAAAATCTCTATCTTATGCCATACACAAAAATAAATTCCAGTTGAATGTTTATTTCCCTGCTTCCATCCATTGCTAATAGAAGTAGGACTCATTACTACCTTTTTTGAAAGTAGTCTGAAGAATCTAGTAAAATTAAAAATCTACAGTATTAGTCCAGAATGGTTTGGGCTGCAAGTGACAGGATAGCTGACTAATAGTGGCTTAAACAAACAGAGGTTTGTTTTTCTTTCTCATGTATCAAGAAATACGAGGGATACAGATCCTAGCATTGGATCAGCTGCTCAGCAAGGTCTCAAGAATCTAGGCTTTTTTCCATCCTTCTAATCCACCATCTTTGACATATTGGCTTTTTATCCCTAGGCTTTTTACTTCATGTGTGTGAGATGGGCTGTTGAATCTAAATATCAGAACTGCATTCAAAGGTAGAAAAGGAGAATGACAGTGGCCAGGGAAGCAAGGGAGGTACCACTCTCCTTTTTTGAAAGAAGGTAGTTTTTTCCAGACATCCCCCAGCAAACTTGCCCATGCATCTCCTTTGTCATAACTGAATCACATATCATATATAGACCAAGAAGCAGGACCACCTTCCTTGAGGTCAGGGTTCTCTCCCTAATACCTGAACAAAATTAGCATTCTGTTATCAAGAAAGAAGTGGGAAAATGCCAGCTGATTTTGTCTACTACATACACCCACACTTTCATCAAGCTGTGTGGAGTCTATCCTACAGAAATAAAAGTGCCAAGAAACCTGTATGCCCATCAATAGAGGAATAGTTGAATAAATTATGGTATATCGACATTAAAGTATATTATGCAGCTATAAAATATGATGAATTACATTTATTCCTATTGACCTGGAGAAAATTGTGAAAGAGTCCACACCATAATTTTAATAATTATTACCTAATTTGGGAGTGTATGGATTTAGGGATGGTTAGCACATGTTACTTCTATAGCAAAAATTTTACCTAGCTGAAATGGAAATGGCATAATAATATCTTTTACCATAATTTCTTGAGAGAAAATTGCTTTTGATTTGCACAATTTTAAACCATGCATGCCTTTTCAATAATACATTGTTGCATATGCCAAGGAATACTTATAATTACCTTGGTAAACTATTTCTGTTAAAAATGCTAGTTAGTGGAGCACCTGGGTGGCCCAGTGGGTTAAAGCCTCTGCCTTCGGCTCAGGTCCTGATCTCGGGGTCCTGGGATCGAGTCCCGCATCGGACTCTCTACTCAGTGGGGAGCCTGCTTCTCTCTCTCTGTCTGCTGCTCTGCCTACTTGTGATCTCTGTCTGTCGAATAAATAAATAAATAATTCAAAAAAAAAGTAAAAAAAAAAGAATGCTAGTTAGTAGAATGGTTAAAAAAGAGTATTGGACTAGAGTTAGGAAACCTGGGCAAAATAATTATACTAATGCTGCTACTTGGGAAAAAGAGAAGCACACAATTATAGTCCCTGCTTAAGGTGGGCAGAGACTACAGAGGAAGGGATAGGGCATAAACAAGCGAAAATGAAAACAATAATTCAAGAATTGTTACAATACTGAAGAACAAATTAACATGTGCATTTTTTTATAATAAGTGCTACAGGCATTCAGGCATTCATTCATTCACTCATTCATTCATTCATAAGTTTTTAGTGCATAAGCTAAGATGTCAGACCTTGCCAGGCAAGGCAGCTTCTGTTCTATAAGATTATATTATTTCCAATAAGACATCTGCTATCATCCTTATCATTGTTCTGTACATGAAGTATCTTTTTTTTGGAGAGAGAGAATCCTCAAGCAGACTCCCTACTGAGCACAGAACCCGATGTGCAGCCAGATCCCAGGATCCCCAAGATCATGACCTGAGCCAAAGTCAAGAGTCAGCCTCTTAACTGACTGAGCCACCCTGGCACCCCCATAAAGTATCTTTTTTTTTTTAAAGATTTTATTTATTTATTTGACAGACAGAGATCACAAGTAGGCAGAGAGGCAGGCAGAGAGAGAGAGGGGGGAAGCAGGCTCCCTGCTGAGCAGGGAGCCCGATGAGGGGCTCGATCCCATGACTCTGAGACCATGACCTGAGCCGAAGGCAGAGGCTTAACCCACTGAGCCACCCAGGCACCCCCATAAAGTATCTTTTTAAAAACAAGTTGCTTTAAGGAAACAGTTAACAAAACCAAAAGACAACTGACAGAATGGGAGAAGATATTTGCAAAGGACATATCAGATAAAGGGCTAGTATCCAAAATCTATAAAGAGCTTATCAAACTCAACACCCAAAGAACAAATAATCCAATCAAGAAATGGGCAGAGGACATGAACAGACATTTCTGCAAAGAAGACATCCAGATGGCCAACAGACACATGAAAAAATGCTCCACATCACTTGGCATCAGGGAAATACAAATCAAAACCACAATGAGATACCACCTCACACCAGTCAGAATGGCTAAAATTAGCAAGTCAGGAAATGACAGATGCTGGCGAGGATGCGGAGAAAGGGGAACCTTCCTACACTGTTGGTGGGAATGCAAGCTGGTGCAACCACTCTGGAAAACAGCATGGAGGTTCCTCAAAATGTTGAAAATAGAGCTACCCTACGACCCAGCAATTGCACTACTGGGTATTTACCCTAAAGATACAAACGTAGTGATCCGAAGGGGCACGTGCACCCAAATGTTTATAGCAGCAATGTCCACAATAGCCAAACTATGGAAAGAACCTAGATGTCCATCAACAGATGAATGGATAAAGAAGAAGTGGTATATATAGATATACCACTTCTTCTTTATATATGTGTGTGTGTGTGTGTGTGTGTGTGTATAATGGAATACTATGCAGCCATCAAAAGAAATGAAATCTTGCCATTTGCGAAGACATGGATGGAACTAGATGGTATTATGCTTAGCGAAATAAGTCAATCGGAGAAAAAAAACTATCATATGATCTCCCTGATATGAGGAAGTGGAGATGCAACATGGGAGGTTTAGGGGGTAGGAAAAGAATAAATCAAAAAGATGGGATCGGGAGGGACACAAATCATAGGAGACTCTTAATCTCACAAAACAAAGTGAGGGTTGCTGTGGGGAGGGGGATGGGGAGAGGGTGGTAGGGTTATGGACATTGGGGAGGGTATGTGCTATGGTGAGTGCTGTGAAGTGTGTGAACCTGGCGATTCACAGACCTGTACCCCTGGGGCTAAAAATACATTATATGTTTATAAAAAATTTTTTAAAAAATTATAAAAATAAAAGTTGCTTTAAGATTTTCTTGGACATTGGACATTGCAGAAGAAAATATTAATGAACTCGAAAACATAACAATAAATCTATCTAGTTATGGGGCGCCTGGGTGGGCTCAGTTGGTTAAGTGGCTGGTTCTTGGTTTCACCTTAGTTCATGATCTCTGGGTCCTGAGATAGAGCCCTGAGTTGGGCTCTGCACTTGTGGGGATTCTCTCCCTCCCTCTCCTTCTCCCCCTCTGCCCACTCATATGCACTCGCTCTCTAAACTAAATAAATAAATCCTTAAAAAAAGAGAGAAAAATAAATACATGTTTTTTTTTTTAATAAGAAAAAGAAACTAAACACACAGGGGAAAAAGACTGAAAAAAATGAACAGAGCATTAGCGAGCTGTGAGACAACTTTAGGAAGCCTTAATACACATGTCACTGGCGTCCCAGAAAGGGGGGTGTGTCAGAAAACAAATATCTGAAGAACTATTTGTTGAACTTTTTCCAAATTTGTTGAAAATTAGAAAACCACAGATCCAGGAAACTAAAACAAAAAAGCAAAACAAAAACAAAACCCTAAGCAAAAGAAACAGGCAGAAAACTACACTAAGGAATGTCAATAATGAAATTTCTTAAAACCAATGATGAAGAGAAAATCTTAAAACAGCTTGTTTTTAAAAGAAGATAATTTATGCACAGAACAATGATAAGGATGATAGCAGACTTCTTGTTGGAAACAGTATAATCTTTGGGAACAGAAGCTCCTTTCACAAATAAGCCTTACACTTGAAAGCACTCTACTTTCAAGAACTATATTATCTCTTCTGTGGACCTCAGCAAATATTTGTTGCAAAATAGGTCCATTTATTTATTACATTCATTAATTTTTTACTTTGTGCTCAATTTATGGTGAGAACCCAGAACAAGTTAGGTCAAGTCCTAGCACTTGAGCTTACAATTTAGTCAGGGGCTGAAAACAAAAGTTCTGTGGTTTTATAATCTTCAACAAATTTTTTTTTAAATTTGGCCATGAGTTCTTCAAACATTTTTTGGTTTTAATGTTGGGAAGAAGGACTTGTTGATAATGAATTTCAAAGGATTAAGCATGGAATTTTGATGTTAACTTTGAGGTATCTTTTCAACTCTCTCTCTCTCTTTTTCAAGATTTTATTTATTTGCAAGAGAGAGGAAGAGGGAGAAGCAGGCTCCCCGCTGAGGAGGGAGACTTACAGAGGGCTTGATCCCAGGACCCTGAGATCATGACCTGAGGCAAAGGCAGCTGCTTAAACAACTGAGTCACCCAGGTGCCCTTCTTTTCAAGTCTTGACAAATTTGTTCAAAGGACATTGAACACCACTCTTTTTTCATTTGATAGCACTGTACATCGTAAGTTGTGCCCTAATGAATAGCTCTGTGGAACTGTGAATTTCTCTGATTCTAGAAGTCCATATGTATATATTAGAAATCTATACTGATTCTCAGTCTAAAATCTTAAAAAATTCTCCATTTCCTTCATCATTACACTGTATCTTTTTTTTCAAGATTTAATTAATTAATTTATTTATTTGACAGAGAGAGAGAGAGACAGCAAGAAAGGGAACACAAGCAAGGGGAGTGTGAGAGGGAGAAGCAGGCTTCCTGCTGAGCAGGGAGCCCCATGTGGGGCTCTATCCCAGGACCCTGGGATCATGACTGGAGCCAAAGTCAGACGCCTAACGGCTGAGCCACCCAGGCATGCCACACCGTACCTTTTTTGACTCAATTGTTAATGATGTATTTTCAGTCATCTGTACATATTCTTTTACCTTGTTCTTTCCTTCGCAACTGAATCCCCATTGACCAGCTGCTCTAATATGTTTGCCTCAAATCATTGCTTTAGACATGTTTGATGTTATTAGTCTTTGTCTAAATTGTAGTATTAGCCCTTTCACTTTTATGGCTTTCCACTTGTATTTTTATAAAATAGAAGCGCCTGGGTGGCTCAGTGGGTTAAGCCTCCGCTTTCGGCTCTGGTCATGATCTCAGGGTCCTGGGATGGAGCCCTGCATCAGGCTCCCGGCTCTGCTGGAAAGCTGCTTCTCCCTCCCCCACTCTCCCTGCTTGTGTTCTCTCTTTCTCTCTCTCTCTCCCATTGTGTCTCTCTCCATCAAATAAATAAAATCTTTTTTAAAATAAAATAAAAAGAGAAAATAAAATAAACTATTTGATGACTGCAAAATCTCTTTCAAGATGGCTTCATTGTAGGAACTGGAGGGTCAGATAACAGGCAATAGCTTGAAATGTTTGTTGTCTGATGGATTCAAGTTCAAATTCAGTCAAGAAAGATGGTTTGGGTGTGTTAATATATAATATATGACTATGCAGATGTTATAAAAGTCAAATGCAAAAGCTGAAAAACCTCTTGTGAATCAAATAACCCTAATACAAAGTAGAAAGTAATGTGTGCTATAAAAAGGATATCCAACTTAGAAGAGCTGTGGAGTTATGGGGGATCAGGTAGAGGAAACATTGATGTTGGCACTAAAAGACTAATAAGATTTAGAAAGGCCAAGATGGTGAGAAAGCACATTCTAGCTGGAAACAAAAGCTTAGATATTGGAAGTTTGCAACTTACTTGGGTTCATGTGAAGAGTTCAAGTTTTCCTTATTCCCATCTACTCCCAAAATGAAGATCTTGCAATAAGGTTCAAGGACACAAAATTGAATCACTCTTCTAGGGGTGGAGTTTTATGAGGTAAGAACTGAGAGGTTAAAAGCTGGGGATCTCTACTTTGGCATATCTCTACCTTGATCTTGTCCTTGTTTGGACATCTTACTCTCTCTAGTTAACCTATTGGACTATACCTTTTTCCCTCTGCAGGTAGTGGGATAGAAATGTTCATCCCTAGACCATTATCATTCACTGAGCAGGCTGAGGGAACTGGAATGGAGTCCAAAAGATTGGAGGCCTGATGGGAGTGAGGCATATTTTGCTCTAAGCCCTCTAAGCCATGGATTTTCAACTTCAGCACTATTGATAATCTTTGTTTAGAGAGCTGTTCTGTATAGTATAGAATGTTTAGTAGCATCCTTAGACCTTTACCAAGTTGATGTCAGTAGTACCTTCATCCAACACACTTGTGACTACCAAAATTGTCTCCAGGCATTGCCAGATGTCCTCTGGGCATGGTGGTGGGGAGGGTACAAACTCATCCCTGGTTAAGAATCACTACTTTGAGCCTTATGAAAAGGTTTTCTAGGGGCATCTGGCTAGCTCTGTCAGGAAAGCACCTGACTCTTGATCTTAGGATCATGAGTTCAAGCCCCACATTGGGTGTAGAGATTACTTAAAAAAAAGTTTTCTCTGTCTCCTGCTGCCAATAGTCTCGGTAGTAAGACTGAAAGGAACAAAACCCAGAGTATGAGCCTAGAGGGAAAGTGACCAAGGAGCTTAATTGGTCAGTCTGTAATTTAGACCTTAAACTAGAAAGATCCATCCCTTTTAGTTTCCTTGTGGTTCACAAACATTCTAGATCCTCTTCCTGGGATAAGACCTAGAGATCTTCCTAATCCTGCATTGCAAAGTTTCTTCTCATGGAGCACAATTAACATCTAATGCGGCTCAGTCACCTGTGGTTGATACATGGTTGATAATACCTCTGCTTACTGTCTGGGAAATGGTAGTGGATGCCTCTCAATATCCTGTGGAGGTTTGGAGAGTGGGCAGAGATCATGGGAAGGGGCCTAATGATCACTCACTGGCCAGTTTGTAGATCTTGGCATTTGACACAGAGTAGGGAAGATCACGGCAGCTCAAAGTTTCATCTCAGCAAGAGCTAGGCCTCTCCTCTTCTTGAGGACTTCTTCCCAAAGCCAAACAAAACAAAACTGCAGAAGAAGACAGCCCAGGACATGACAACAGAATTAGGAATTTGAGCCCACACCAGGCACCCATGTGAGATTCCTCTGACTAAAAAAATGGGAGAGATAAGATGCTTTGAATACATTGGAGGCTTTAATTTTTCTTTGGGAAGAAAGAATCACTTGCTTATTGAAAGGATGTGATTTTTTTTAAAGATTTATTTATTATTTGAGAGAGAGAGAGTGGGGAGAGGGAGGGCAAAGGGAGAGGGAGAGAGAAACTCTAAGTAGACTTCGTGCTGAGTGGGGAGACTGATGTGGGGCTCAAGCCCACGACCCTGAGATAGACTTGAGCTGAAACCAAGAGTTTGATTCTTTTTTTTTTTTGGCAGATTTTTTAAAAAGATTTTATTTATGTCTTTTATATAAAATTTTATTTGTGTCTTTTATATAAAAGACAGAGATCACAAGTAGGCAGAGAGGCAGGCAGAGAGGGAGAGGGGGAAGCAGGCTCCCTGCTGAGCAGAGAGCCTGATGTGGAGCTCAATCCCAGGACCCTGAGATCATGACCTGAGTTGAAGGCAGAGACTTAGCCCGCAGAGCCACCTAGGCGCCCCAAGAGTGGGATTCACCCAAGAGGTGCCTCAGGACTTGATATAATTAAAATATATTAGGCATTGTATAGGTTATTGTAGTTACTTGATACATATTATGAAATCCAGGATGTAAAGCTGGTTCATTCATTGTTTCAAATTGCCTTACTCCCTATACTCAGTTCTTACAGAACCTTCCCATTGCCCCACCAGATGGGCAATGTGCCTTTGTCACTCCTTTCCAGGCTGCAGCTGATTGGACCAGGATAGACATCTCATCTAAGCTAAGCTAATCAGCTTCTCTTCCCTAAGAGTTTGGAAGGGAAGTCAGACCCTCCTGTAATTAACTACAGGTGCTGAACTGATAAGGATATACATTTAGAGGTCACATTTGGGCTACATGAACCAATGAGCTGGCAGGGAAACTGATTCCATCTAGTCCATTTAATGTCTGTCTCCTGTATAAGAGCATAAGCTAAGAGCACAGGAACTACATCTTTTTTGCACACTACAGTAGTCTTATAGTCTGGTACTGTGCCTGATGCATAATAGACACTCAATAAATACTCATTGAATGGAATTATGACCTACTTTACCACTTAAGAGTATAAATAATAGTTATTTTGTCTCTGATTAACCATTTAAGCACTCATTTGCCTTTATTAATATGAACTTGATATCTCTCTTTTGAGACCCCTATCCCTGCTAGCTTAGTAAAGAAACTAGGTACCTATTCATTCCAAGGTGATGAGTCCTATTTCTTTTTTTTTTTAAAGGGTTTCTTTTTTTTCTTAAGATTTTATTTATTTATTTGACAGATAGAGATCACAAACAGGCAGAGAGGCAGGCAGAGAGAGGGGGGGAAGCAGGCTCCATGCTGAGCAGAGAGCCCTATGTGGGGCTCGATCCCAGGACCCTGAGATCATGACTTGAGTGGAAGGCAGAGGCTTTAACCCACTGAGCCACCCAGGCGCCCGTGATGAGTCCTATTTCTGAACTCTGGGCAGAGAGAGAGTGAGAATTAGAAAGTCCATTCAGTACACTAGCTCTTTTGCTTCTCTTGCCATCTCCCCTTATCCTGCACACGGCAAAAGTTTGGAGTGCCAAGGTTACAGCTCTTTGAGTTAATTCTTCATTCTTAGCTGTTGACCCTGAAAACATACCATTGTGCCTGCCAGGTTCAGTCCTGGGGTTTTAAACTTTAGAACCAGCCCAACCCTCAGGAACCCTTAGGTTCTGGTGTTGAGATAAACAGCCTAGATAAATGGCTTAGATTCGTGCTAGCCTTCAAGGTAATTTCTCCTTTGGGACCACTGGCGTCCTTTCTTACCACTCCAACAGATTCCTAATCTTTAAATCTTAGCAAGAAGGGATTGAATTCTCCTCTCCTTTCCTCTTCTTATGCAAATTGGGTCTACTCCCTCCCAAAGACTCTTCAGAATTCTGAATAACATTGCTAAAACACAGAAAAAAAGATCCTGTTTTTCCTTAGCTAAGAGTAAGAAAAAGCCGTCCCAGAGTGAGTCACAGTCTTAATGACTTAAAGCGATTGGTATAATTTTTTTAAATTCCACTTTACTAGGTACCTGGTTATAAAAGAACAAACAAAGGTGCAGTTACCTGGAATGTGCTTTCAACATAACTCAGGAATCTGCAGAGGTAGTACGCCAAGGACTTGGGCCATCAAGGCTCTGACTGTTCTCTAAAGTGCCTAAAAACATGCGAGGGCAGGAGAGAGGAGTATCCAATATGACCTCATCTTAACTTGATTACAACTGCAAAGACCCTATTTCCAAATAAGGTCACATTTACAGGTACTGGGGCTTAGGACTTAAACAGATCTTATTGGGGGGACACAATTCAACACACAATAGAGGGTAACATCTATCATGAAAACACCAGCATCTGCATAATGGGTTGTATCTCTTGCTGCTTCCAGTCTTTGAATTGGTAGAGATATACTGTATTCTGTGCAGAAGTGAAGACATGTTCCATTTTATCCACCTTGTGTCACCTTTTGTCTCCCTGTATCTCATGGCATCCCTTATAAAATCAGCCCCTCATATCCTGCTTGAAACCTCTCTCTCCATGAGGTTTAGACACAGGGTTAATCAGGTGACAAATACAAATAGAATGGTCAAGAAAGTAGACTCTGCAGTTAGACTTTCTGGATCTGCTAGCATGTATGGTGCTGGGTAAATTATTTTCTTTTTTTTTCCAAACATTTTATTTATTTATTTATTTGATGGACAGAGATAGATATCACAAGTAGGCAGAGAGGCTGGCCGGTGGGGGGGCAGGCTCCCTGCTGAGCGGAGAGCCTGATGCAGGACTCAATCCCAGGACCCTGAGATCAAGACCTGAGCTGAAGGCAGAGGATTAACCCACTGAGCCACCCAGGCACCCTGATAAATTACTTTCTTAAAGATTTTATTTTTTTTAAAGTAATCTCTACCCCCAACATGGGGCTTGAATTTAAAACCCCAAGAACAAGAGTTGCATGCTCCACTAACTGAGCCAGCCAGGTGTCCCAGACGTTGGTTAAATTATTTAATCTCCTTAAGCCTTAGGCTCCTTATTTGGAAAGTGAATATGAATGGTAATCTATTTCATTTGAGGATTAAATGAGATACAAAATATATAAAACATTTAGCAAAGTTTCTGGCACATGGTAATTGTTTAAATGAGTATAAATCCACCACTAAGATTAAACATATTACATATTATTTCCACAATTGCTGCAAATATTTTTACTTTTGAAAGACATAATGCATTAAAGATACTTCTAGAGAGGCGCCTGGGTGGCTCAGTCATTAAGCGTCTGCCTTCAGCTAAGGTCATGATCCCAGGGTCCTGGGGTCCACATCAGGCTCCCTGCTTAGCAGGAAGCCTGCTTCTTCCTCTTCCACTCCCCCGCCTGTGTTCCCTCTTTCACTGTCAAATAAATAAATAAAATCTTTAAAAAAAAAAGATACTTCTAGGGACGCCTGGGTGGCTCAGTGGGTTAAGCCGCTGCCTTCGGCTCAGGTCATGGTCTCAGAGTCCTGGGATCGAGTCCCGCATCGGGCTCTCTGCTCAGCGAGAACCCTGCTTCCCTCTCTCTCTCTCTCTCTGCCTTCCTCTCCGTCTACTTGTGATCTCTCTCTGTCAAATAAATAAATAAAATCTTAAAAAAAAAAAATAAAAAATAAAAAAAAAGATACTTCTAGAGCCCTAACTCACATACTTCCCTCCTAGAGGAACAGTCATTCTGAGGTTGGTATATATTATTCCAATGAATATTTTTAAAGATTTTATTTTTTTTAAGTAATCTCTACACCCAGTGTGGGGCTAAAACTCATATCCCTGAGATCAGGAGTCACATGCTGTACTGACTGAGCCAGCAAGGCACCCCTCCAATGGATGTTTTTAATAGGTTTATTTCATATGACACTAGCCATAAATAATATTTATCTTGTTTTTACATAAATGGTCTCATGATGTATGCATGATTTTGCACCTTGTATTTTAAACTCAACATTGTTTTTCAGATATATTCAAGTTGATTCATGTAGATCTAGTTCCACTGTATGAATAAATTACAGTTGATCTATCCAAACCTTTACCGAAGAACAGGTGAGTTGTTTTCACTTTTTTACTATTACATACAACATTGTAGTGAACATCCTTTCACATGTCTTCCTATACTCATGTTTGAGATTTCTCTGTAAGCAAATACCTAGAATTGGATTGCTGGGTAATATGGGATATGCATCTTAAATTTTTCTCCTATGTTTTATTATTTATTATTGTTTATTTGAAACATACAGAAAAGTTGAAAAATTGTACAGTGAATTTATATGTACCCACCACCTAAATTCTACTATTAATATTTTACTATATATTTTTTAATTTAAATTCAATTAGCCAACATATAGTACATCATTTGTTTCAGATGTAGAATTTAGTAATTCATCAGTTGCATTTAACACCCAGTGCTCATCACATCTTATGCCACCTTAATGCGTTTCACTGAGTTACCCCATCCCCCAACCCACCTCCCCTCCAGCAACCCTCAATTGGTTTCCTATAATTAAGAGCCTCTCATGGTTTGTCTCCAGGGTCCTGGGATCAAGCCCCACATCAAGCCCCACTTTGAGCCACACATCAAGCTCCCAGCTTAATAGGGAGTCTGCCTCTCTCCCTTGCTCTTGCTCTCTCTCTCTCTCTGTCTGTCTCTCACTCTCAAATAAATAAATAAAATCTTTTTAAAAAAACAAGACAAGAAACAAAATAGGAGAAATAACAAACAATACCACAAAAATACAAAGGATCATAAAAGAATATTATAAAAAAGTATATGCTAACAAATTGGGCAGCCTAGAAGAAATAGATAAATTCCTAGAAATATATAACCTCCCAAAACTGAATCAGAAAGAAATAGAAAATTAGAACAGCCATATTAGCAAAAATGAAATTGAATCAGTAATCAAAAAACTCCCAATAAACAAAAGTTCAGGGCCAGATGGCTTCACAGGTGAATTGTGCCAAACATTTAAAAGAGAGTTAATATTCTATTCTTCTCAAATTATTCCAAAAAATAGAAGAGGAAGGAAAACTTCCAAATTCATTCTATGAAGCCAGCATTACCCTAATGCAAAAGCCAGATAAAGACACCACAGGAAAAGAGAACTATAGGCCAATATCCCTAATGAACATAGATGCAAAGATCTTCAACAAAATACTAGCAAACAAAATCTAACAATATATTTAAAAAATCATTCACCACATTAAAGTGGGATTTATTCCTGGGATGCAAGATTAGTTCAATATTTGCAAACCAATCAACATGATACATCACATCAATAAGAGAAGGATAAAAACCATGTGATCATTTCAATAGAAAAATAATTTGACAAAGTACAACACCAAGTTATGATTAAAAAAAAAAAAACCCTCAACAAAGTAGGTTTAGAGGGAACATAGCTCAACATCATAAAGGCCATATCTGAAAAACCCACAGCAAACATCATACTCAATGTGGACACACTAAGCTTTTCCTCTATGGTCATGAATAAGACACGGATGTCCACTCTCACCACTTTTATTTAACATACTAGTGGAAATCCTAGCCTCAGCAACCAAACAGAAAGAAATAAAAGGCGTCCAAATTGGTAGGAAGAAATACACTTTCACTTGCAGATAAAATGATACCATATATAGAAAACATTAAAGACCACCAAAAAACTACTAGAACTGATAAATGAATTCAGTAAGGTCACAGGATACAAAATCGGGAGGTTTGGGGGTTAGGGAAAGAAAAAGAAATGAAACAAGATGGGATCAGGAGGGAGACAAACCATAAGAGGCTCTTAATCTCACAAAACAAACTGAGGGTTGCTGGGGTGTGGGGGATAGGGAAAGGATGGTTGGGTTATGGACTTTGGGGAGGGTATGTGCTATGGTGAGTGCTGTGAAATGTGTAAGCCTGATGACTCACGGACCTGTACCCCTGGGACAAAAAATACATTATATATTAATAAAAATAATTTAAAAAGAAATGCACTGCATTTCTATAAACCAATAATGAAACAGCAGAAAGAGAAATTAAAACAATCTCATTTACAATTGCACCCAAAATAATAAAATAGCTAGGATTAAAGTTAACCAAAGAGGTGAAAGAAACTCTGAAAAGTATAAAGCCGAGATGAAAGAAATTGAAGAGGACACAAAGAAATGGAAAGATATTTCATCCTCATGGATTAGAAGAGCAAATATTGTTAAAACCTCCATATTATCCAAAACAATCTACAGATTTAATGCAATCACTATCAAAACAGCAGTAGCATTTCTTTTTAAGATTTTATATATTTATTTGACAGAGAGACAGTGAGAGGGAACACAAGCAGGGGGAGTGTGAGAGGGAGAAGCAGGCTTCCTGCTGAGCAGGGAGCCCTATGAGGGGCTCAGTACCAGGACCCTGGGGCCATGACCAGAGTTGAAGGCAGATGTTCAATGGCTGAGCCACCCAGGTGCCCCACCAATAGCATTTTTTACAGAACTAGAACAAACCCCCAAATTTGTATGCAACCACAAAAGACCCCAAATAGCCAAAGCGATCTTGAGAAAGAAAGGCAAACTGGAGGTATCAGAATCCCAGATTTCAAGATACACTCTAAAACTATGGTAATCAAAACAGTATGAGTGGCACAAAAATAGAAACATAGATCAATTGAATAGCACAGAGCCCAGAAATAAACCCGTGATTATATCGTCAATTAATCTTCGACAAAGAAGGCAAGAATATGAAGTGGGAAAAAGTCTCTTCAACAAATGTTATTGGGAAAACTGGAAAACTACATGCAAAGTAATGAAACTAGACCACTTTCTTACACCATACACAAAAATAAATTCAAGGGGCGCCTGGGTCGCTCAGTCATTAAGCGTCTGCCTTCTGCCCAGGTCATGATCCCAGAGTCCTGGGATCGAGCCCCTCATCAGGCTCCCTGCTCGTCAGGAATTTTGCTTCTCCCTCTCCCACTCCCCCTGCTGTGTTCCCTCTCTCACTGTATCTCTCTCTATCAAATAAATAAATAAATAAAATCTAAAAAAAAAAAACCCTCAAATTGATTAAGGACCTCAATGTGAGGCCTGAAACCACAAAAATCCTAGAAGAGAGCACAGACAATAATTTCTCTGACATCTGTCATAGCAACATTTTTTTTTCTAGATATGTCTCCTAACACAAGGGAGACAAAAGCAAAAATAAACTACTGACACTACATCCAGGTAAGTCATCTGCACAGCAAAGAAATCTATCAACAAAACTAAAAGACAACCTATTGAACGGGAGAAGATATTTGCAAATGATATATTCAATAAAGGTTTAATATTCAAAATATATAAAAACATATACAACTCAACACCCCACAAAACAAGTAATCCAATTAAAAATGGGCAGGAGACATGGACAGACATTTCTCCAAAGAAGACCTCCAGACGGTGAACAGGCACATGAAAAGATCAACATCACTCATCATCAGGGAAATGCAAATCAAAACGACGGTGAGATATCGCCTCACACCTGTCAGAATGGGTAAAATAAAAAACACAAGAAGCAAGTGTTGCCAAGGATATGGGGAAAAGGAACCTTCATACACTGTTGGTGGTAATGCAAATTGATGCAAACACTGTGGAAAACAGTATGGAGAGTATTCAGAAAAATTAAAAATAGAAATTCCATATGACCCAGTAATTCCCTTACTGGGTATTCACCCAAAGGATATGAAAATACTAGTTGGAAAAGATACATGCATCCCTATGTTTGTTGCAGCATTATTTACAATATCCAAATAATGGAAGCAGCCCATGTGTCCATTGATTAATGAATGGATAAAGAAAAAATGGTATATATACACAATGGAATATTATTCAGTCATAAAAAAGAATGAAAACTTGCCATTTGTAATAACAGTAATGGATCTTGAGGGTAATGCTGAGCGAAATAAGCCAGTCAGAGAAAGACAAAACCATATAATTTCACTCACATGTGAAATTTAAGAAACCAAACCAAGGGAAAAAAAGAGACCAAAAAACAGACTCTTAACTATAGAAAACAAGCTGTTGGTTACCAGGGGGGAGATGGGTGGAGGGATAGGTGAAATAGGTGAAAGAGATTAAAAGGACACTTATCATGATGAGCACTGAGTAATATATAGAATTATTGAGTTACTATATTGTACACCTGAGACTAATATAACACTGTACATTAACTATACTGGGATTAAAATTTTAAAAAAGCTTAATAACAAAAAACCAAAATGGGACCAAATGATCTCTGTCTCATAGTATGCCTGACCTTTTGTAATCTCCTCCCTTTAATTGATCTTTCAGATGAGAGCACAGCCCCAGATGATGTATTAATTGCAGCCCTGTGAGAGACCTTGAGGCAGAGGCATTCAACTAAACCTTGCATGGTATTACAGACTGTTAGATGATATTTATTGTTTTAAGCCACTAAATTTTGAGGTAATTTGTTCTGTAGCAATGGATAACTAATACAGTGGCTAAGAACATTATTGCAGAAGTTTTTTGTGAACATGCATCTTGATTTCTCTTGGACATCAATATTTAATTTTCCTAAATATTTCTGAAATAATGTCCAATGTAGTTGTACTGATTTATGCTGCAACCTTTTTCTTTCCTTTTTCTTCACACTTTTACCAGTATTTGATATTACCAGACCTAATTAACTTTTTAAAAACTTGCTTAATTTTTGCCAATATGATTATTGTGAAATAGTAGCAATAACATTGCATACATGTGGGAATGTGTCCCATTACTTTCACTCTATGTCACTCTACTTTGATTTAATTTAATTTAATTTATTTACTTGATATATAGAGAGAGCAAGCAAGAGAGAGAGCATGAGTGGGGGGCAGAGGGAGAGGGAAAGGCAGGCTCCCTGCTGAGCAGGGAGCCTAACATGGGCCTCAATCCCAGGACCCTGGGATAATGATCCAAGCTGAAGGAAGATGCTTAACCAACTGAGCCACCCAGGCACCCCCTCTACTTTTAATTTGTTGATTACATGTAAGATTTACCATCTTTTCATATGTTTATCAGTTCTTTTGTGGTTCATACCATATAAATTGTCTTCATATCATTTTTCCATTTTTTAATTGAGTTGCACATCTTTTTTGTTTATAGTTCTCTACATATACAGGATATTAATCCTTTGCTGCTGTATTTATGGCAACTTGTCTTCTTCCACTTTGTGGCTTAAATATTCATATCCATCTCTATGCATCCATGATCCATCTTTCTTCTATATATCCTTCTTGCTATTTGAATACATTCTACAGAGAGACCTCACCAATTGCTAACTCTGGTTATAGTTGGGTGGTGGGATTTTGGGGGTATCTATTGCCCATTTCTTTGTTCTTTTTTCTATTGCTGAATTTTCCTATAAAAAGCAAACTTATTTTGTAAAAGCAATAAAGTTTGGCATCTTCTGTTAGTTGAATGTGTGAATTGAGACTCTGGAAAAGGAAAAATAGGAAAAGAAGAAAAATAATTGCAATTTGTCAGAAGATGGGTGAGTTTGGGTATCAAGTGAAGTTGGGCAAGTGGGTTTAAATGAATTTCAGTCCCTCACTACCAGCTGAGGTAGGTATAGAATACCAAGTTTTCCAATTTGTGACAGCCTACCATATTTAATGAAAATCTACATGTGTGCCTAGATTACTTTATTCAGTTTCACTAAAGGACCTAGAGAAGAAATTTTGCTGTGTTCTGGGAAAGGCTGCATAGGGGTATAACAAGGAAAAGGCGAAGGGCAGTACTTAAAACATTTTAAAGAGGCATTGGTTATTTTGGTGAATCACATTTCAGGGTCTGGCCCTCAGACTTGCAGGTACAATGTGGTTGCATAAATTTTAGATGAAAATTTTGTAGGTAAATTTAGTATTTTAGAAGTAGGTAAATTTAGTATTTTAGTATTTTGAAGTATTACATATATATAGAAAAATGAACAAATCTTAAGTGTAGAGTTTAATGAATTTTCATAAAGAGAACACAGCTGTGGAACCAGTATCCAGATCCCAAAATAATACATGGACAATTCCCTAGAAGCTCTCTTCATGTGCACTCCAGTCACTATTCATCTCAAAGATAACTACTATTCTGATTTCTAACACAAAAATTAATTTTGCTTCTTTTAAAACTTTATATAAATTCAATCATACAACACATACTCTTATGTCTGTTTTCTTTACACTTGATGTTGGGTTGGTGAGATTCCTCCATATTTTATGTAGAAATAGTTTCTTCATTTTCATTGCTGTATGTTATTCCATTGTATGAATATACTACTATTTATCCAATTACTGTTGATGAGCATCTGGGTAGTTTCCATTGGGCTATCATAAGTAGTACATCCATAAACATTCTTAGATATGCCTATTGATAAACATATATATTTATTTCTTTTCGGTATATATCTAAGTGAAATTGCTACAGTTGTTTAGCTTTAGTGGTTAATGTCAGTTTTCCAAAGTGGTTTTACCATTTTATGTTTCCCATCAAGATGTTCCACATCTGGGGCACCTGGGTGGCTCAGTGTGTTAAAGCTTCTGCCTTTGGCTCAGGTCATGATCCCAGGGTCCTGGGATCGAGCCCCACATCGGGCTCTCTGCTCAGCAGGGAGGCTGCTTCCTTCTCTCTCTCTCTCTGCCTGCCTCTCTGCCTACTTGTGATCTCTATCTGTCAAATAAATAAATAAAATCTTAAAAAAAAAAAGATGTTTCACATCTTTGCCAACATTTGATATTGTCAGTCTTTCCCACTTTAACCATACTGGTCAATGTAGAGTAGAATTGCATTCTTTTTTTAATTTACATTTCCATGATGACTTATGAGGCTGAACAGTTTTTCATGTTTATTGGCCATTAGGATATCTTCTCTTGTGAAATACTGGTTTTAAGTAATTTTTCAGTTGGATTGTCTGCATTTTTAATTGATTTATAGGACTTTGTTATATATTCTGAACATGAATCCTTTGATATATGTATTTCAAATATCTTCTTCCTTTTTTTGTCTTGCCTTTTCCCTCTCTTAACAGTGTATTTTGGTAAACAACAGTTCTTTATTTTAAGGAGTCCAATTTTTCCCCTCTATGGTTAGCAGGATTTTTTAAAGGTTTATTTATTTTAGTGAGGTGGGGCAGAGAGAAAAGGAGACAAACAGGCTCCCTACTGTGGGGAGCCTGACATGGGGCTCAATCCCAGGACCCTAAGATCATGACCTGAGCTGAAACCAAGAGTCAGACACTTAGCTGACTGAGCCACTCAAGTGCCCCAGTTAGCGTTTTTTGAATCCTATCTGAAAAATTTTGCTTAACCTCCAGATAATATTTTGAAATATTGAGGGATTTTCTTCCTGTATTTCACCCTTTCCTTTTCTCCTTTTCTGGGAGATGCAGATTCTGTACTTCGCCTTCTAGGAAGTATGTGGTTGAGCAAATGCAGGTCAGCTTGCAAGATATTTGAGCTTTCTTTTCTAAAAGCCCCAGCGCATAGGAAAATTGGGTTTGAGGGAGAATGGGACGTCCATCAGATTCAAAAGCAATGTCCCATGGGCTGGGGGGCAGGAAGGTAGGAGAAGTCAGCTGGCACCTTGGCCTTTCTTTCCATGGCCTCCCAGTGATGTCCTAGAAAGGAATGTCTGCTTTAATAAAATTGAGGGACAGGAATGTAAGGCCTGGCATTACAAATATTATGATTTCTGTGTCCTAAGGCAAGCACAGAAGCCACAGAGAGACTGCCAATCTGAAGATGCCAAGTGGATGATGTCCCTCAATAATAACTTGTAAAGACAAATGATCCTCTTCAACACCTATTCAAGATTTGACATTGCATAAGACCCCAGAACCAGTTAGGGAAACCCCAAGAATGTAACTGAGACTGGTTCCCCTCTAGCACTGATAGAAGTAGCTCTATCTACTTCCTTATGTGGCAGTTTCTGATGTTTGAGATTGATTTGAGAAGGGAGAGCATTAAAAACTATTTAAAGATGTAGATGTGGAACATGGATGGAAATTACTTGATGTGAACTGCAGGTGAATGTATAATCTTCTTAATAAATTCCTGTTTTAGCCAGCATAGCTTCCTGAATGATCTAGGATTAAAATAATAACATAGTGTAAAATGGAAGATTTTTTTCCTTTTCCCTGAATTGTATTCCCTTTCTTGATCTTCTTAGGAGCTCACCAAACTTTTCTCCCTTCTGTATTTTTCCTTCCCATTTAAAAAATGAACTTGGTTACTTTCTCTAGATGTAAAAAAATGCTCTTTATTTTCCATAATAAACAATAAAAATGCTCCTAATCTGTTTTTTAAAATGTTTTAAATGAAGTAATATTTGATACATTTGGAATAATATTTGTAACTATGTTACAAATGTAACCTATATGTAACCTATAAATCCTAATAAAACACCTGTGAATCAACCACCCAGCCTAAAAAACTGGAAATTACCAATAACTTATATTTATCTATATGATTCTCTCTACCCACACCTACCTCTCCACATAACTAACTGCTATTTTGAGTTTTATATTTGTCATTTGTTTAAAAAAGTTCTATTTCCTATATATGTATTCCTAATCAATAAATTGCTTAATTTTTCCTTATTTCTAACTCTATAAATATAATATCATGCTCTCCATCATCCTCTGCATCTTGTTTTTTTCACTCAATATTATGTTTCTGGGTTGCTGGAGTGGAGGGGGGTGGGAGAGATGGGGTGACTAGGTGATGGACATTGGGGAGGGTACATGCTATGGTGAGTGCTGTGATTTAGGTGAAACTGATGAATCACAGACCTGTATCCCTGAAACAAATAATACATTATATGTTAATAAAATATATTATGTTTCTAAAAGATTCATTCATTTTGTAATTCATTTCCAAAAAATATAATATTCCACTATATGCACTTATCACAATTTATTTTTCTCTCAACAGACATTTAAATTGTTTCCATGTTTTGACTATGACCAATAGTGTTGCTGTGAACATGTTTCATGGGGCACTCATGAAAGACTTTTCCCAGGGCATATACCTAAGATTGAAATGTCCAGAATGTACAATATGGGTATGCTCAGCTTTATTAGTTAGGTAATAGCAAAATGTTTCTGAAGTGATTGTCTCCATTTACATTCCCACCAGTAGTATATAACATTCCCTTTTCTATTACTTTGCATTGGCAGACTTCTTAGCTTTTGGCCATTTAATGAATAAAATGATACCTCATTAAGATCTTATTTGGCCTTGGTCTGATTATTAATGAGATTGACTGTCCTTTCATATGCTTATTTGACATTCCTCTTTCTCACTCTATGAAATGCCTATCTTTGTCTTTTGCCCATTTGTCTATTGAGTTATTTTTTCCTATTTTCATCTGTGGAAATTCTTGATTTATATTCTGGTTATCCTTTGATAAGTATGTGTATTTCAACTGTTGGTGGGAAGGCAAGTTGGTGCAGCCACTTTGGAAAACAGTGTGGAGATTCCTTAAGAAATTAAAAATAGAGCTACTCTATGACCCTGCAATTGCACTACTAGGTATTTACCCCCAAAGATACAGATACAGTGAAAAGAAGGACCATATGTACCCCAGTGTTCATAGCAGCAATGGACATAATCATCAAACTGTGGGGGGAACCAAGATGCCCTTCAACAGACAAATGGTTAAAGAAGATAAGGTCCGTATATATAATGGAATATTATGCCTCCATCAGAAAGGATGAATACCCAACTTTTGTATCAACATGGATGGGACTGGAGATGATGCTGAGTGAAATAAGTCAAGCAGAAAAAGTCAATTATCATATGGTTTCACTTACTTGTGGAACATAAAGAATAACATGGAGGACATTAGGAGAAGGAAAGGAAAAGTGAATTGGGAGATATCAGAGGGGGAGATGAAACATGAGAGACTGAACTCTGAGAAACAAACTGAAGGTTTTGGAAGGGAGGAGGTGAGGGGTGGGTAAGCCTGGTGGTGGGTATTAAGGAGGGCATGTATTGATGGCCTGGAGCACTGGGTGTGGTGCATAAACAATGAATCTTGGAACACTGAAAAAATAAAATAAAATTTTTAAAAAAACATGTGTATTTCAAATATTCTCTTCACGATTTATAGCTTGGTAGTTTCTCACTTTAATAGCACGTCTTTCAATGAACCAAAATTCTTCATTTTAATGTGGTCTATATTAGCTACTTATCAATATGTAATAAATTACCCTGAAATTTAGCAGCTTAAAACAATGAACTCTTATTCCACATTTTCTGTGGGTCAGGAATCTGAACACGGTTTAGCCTCTAGCTCAAGGTGTATCATGAGGTTGCAGCTAAGCTGTTGGTTGAGATTGTGGTCTCATCTGAATGCTTGACTGAGGGAGGACCACTTCCAAACTCACTTATGTTGTGGTTAATGAACCTTGGTGCCTTGTCATGGATGCTTCTATATAGAGCTTTCTCATGACATGGCAAATGGCTTGTCTCAGGGTGAGCAATCTAAGAGGGAGAATGAATGACAAAGAGTACTCAAGATCAAGCCCAGTTTTTATGACCTAATCTCGGAAGTGAAATCCTATCATTTCTTCTCTATTGTATTCATCAAAAGCAATTTACTACATCCAGCTCGCTCCCAACAATAAGGATTACACAAGAGTATGAAAACCAGGAGGAGGGGATCATTGGGACTATGTAAGAGGCTGCCTAACACACACTCAAATTTATCAATTTTATCTATATTGTTAATGCTTTTGTGTATTGTTTAAAAAATACTTCACTACCCCAAAGTAAAAGTACATTCTCCAGTATTTTTTACTCAAGGTTTTTAAGTTGTCAATGCCCTCCAGTCAAAGACACCTAAAATTGAGAAAGTTGAATTTATTATTCATTGCAACAAGAAAACACACACACCATAAGGAATCCAGAGGTGTCTCAATAAAATTGGTTTACAAAAAAAACCTTTTACTGGAATTGAACTTTGGCTGAGTGATTTGGAGGAAAGCCTAAGAAAGTGGGAGTCTGTTCTAAATTGGGTGCCAGCAGACAGTGGGAGGGGGCAATTCTATGATCAGGTATCTCAATAAATCTTATCTATAGGGAGGGAAAAAAGTAGCATAATGCTAAGGTTATAATTGGCAAAGTAGAAGTCACTCATTTTGGCAAAGAGAGGAGACATTTGGTAATTTGTGAGTGGCACAGTGTTTAGACAAAATTATGAAATGACCTTGTTTTGTCTCAATTTATTATGGTCTCAGTGTAACCTTGTCTGAGGTGGGTGTTCTCTGTTTATGTCTAAATATGAGAATAACATGGCCTAGCTGTGAGTGCTAGACCAGCTTCTGAATATCAAGGACTATTCTTTTCTTTTTCTTTTTTAAAATATTGCCTTTATTAAGTGTCTAATAAGGCTGGAGTTGGATTTTGTATATGGCATAGTATTAGCCTCCAATTTCAGTTTTTTCTTATGTGTAACCAATTGTTTTTCCATCATTTGTTGCCAAATCTCTGGTCTTTAACTCCCACTTTTGAGAGCTTTCAGTAAATGTTGTTATGAGTTGTTTTACTAATTCCTGAGAATATGTTATGTTACAGGTATATTCAGTGTGATATGTATTAACCTTTTCTCATTCTCTTTAAACAGATTCATGTAGTGTTTCTCAGAGCAGGAAATGTTTTACTCGATTCTCGAGGACTTCTACTGATATAAACTCCATACACCTTTGTGTATACTTTAAAGAGGATCTCTGGAAGAAATAATGACCAGAACATACTGAGTATAGTCAACTGGAATGTGTTTAGAAAGGAGAAATGAAAGCAACAAAATGATTGAATCTCCTAGATGTATGGTTCTGTAATAGCTGTTTATGTGGTACTTTCAGCTAATGAAGGGCTGAATAGGGACAGATCATCACAGAAGGCGTTATGATAATAATTGTTTTTAAAAAAGAATAGTTTTATTCAGGTTGTCAATTTCTTCCTGTTTCAGTCTTGGAAGTTTAAAGGTTTCCAGGAATGCATCCATTTCTTCTAGGTTGCTTAACTTATTGGCATATAACTGTTGATAATAATTTCTTTTTTTGGATAATAATTTCTGATGATTGTTTCTATTTCCTTGGTGTTTGTCATGATCTCTCCCCTTTCATTCATAATTTTATTAATTTGGGTCCTCTTTCTTTTCTTTTGGATTAGTTTGGCCAGTGGTTTATTAATCTTATTGATTCTTTCAAAGAACCAGCTTCTAGTTTCATTGATGTGTTCTACTGTATCTCTAGTTTCTAATTCATTGATCTCTGCTCTAATCTTGATTATTTCCCTTCTTGTGTGTGGGGTTGGCTTAATTTGTTGTTGATTTTCCAGTTCTTTGAGGTGTAAAGAGAGTTGGTGTATTTGGGATTTTTCCATTTTTTTGAGTGAGGCTTGGATGCAGATGCAGTGAAAAGAAGGGACATATATAAATGTTCCTAGCAGCAATGGCCACAATGGCCAAACCGTGGAGGGATGCCCTTCAACAGAAGAATGGGTAAAGAAAATATGGTCCAGGGCACCTAGGTGACTCTGGATTAAGCCTCTGCCTTCAGCTCAGGTCATGATCTCAGGGTCCTGGGATCCAGGCCCGCATCAGGCTTTCTGCTCAGCAGGGAGCCTGCTTCTCCCTTTCTTGCCTGCCTCTCTGCCTACTTGTGACCTTTCTCTCTGTCAAATAAATAAACAAAATCTTAAAAAAAAAAAAAAAGAAGAGGGGCTCCTGGGTGGCTCAGTGGGTTAAAGCCTCTGCCTTCGGCTCAGGTCATGATTCCAGGGTCCTGGGATCAAGTCCCACATCGGGCTCTCTGCTCAGCAGGGAGCCTGCTTCCTCCTCTCTCTCTCTCTCTCTGCCTGCCTCTCTGCCTACTTGTGATCTCTGTCAAATAAATAAATAAAATCTTTTTAAAAAAAAAGAAGATATGGTCTATATATACAATGGAATATTACACTTCCATCAGAAAGGATGAATATCCAACTTTTGTATCAACATGGATGGGACTGGAGGAGATGATGCTGAGTGAAATAAGTCAAGCAGAGAAAGTCAATTATCATATGGTTTCACTTACTTGTGGAGCATAAGGAATAACATGGAGGACATTAGGAGAAGGAAAGGAAAAGTGAATTGGGAGATATCAGAGGGGGAGATGAAACATGGGAGACTGGACTCTGAGAAACAAACTGAGGGTTTTGGAAGGGAAGGGGTGAAGGGATGGGTAAACCTAGTGGTGGGTATTAAGGAGGGCATGTATTGCATGGAGCACTGGGTGTGGTACATAACCAATGAATCTTGGAACACTGAAAAAATAAAATAAAATTAAGAAAAAGCACATGCCATTAAAACCTTTAGTCACACTTCAAAAAAATAAAAATAAGAATAATTTTAGGCAGATATAGGCCAAATATATGGAAAATCTTTGTGACCCCAATCAGCTCAGTGGAAGTACCTAGTGTTCACACAAGTTACTTAAAATTAAGATTGAGGGGTGCCTGTCTTGTTCAGTTGGTAGAGCATGTGACTTTTGATCTCAGAGTGAGTTCAAGCTCACATTGGGCCTAAAGCTTACTGAAAAAAATTGGGATTGAATTTAAATCCTATCAAAATCCTTTAAAGCCAATAGCTCAATACAAGTTGTTTGTTGTTATTGTTAACAAACATAAAAGGGACCTTAAAGATGAGGTAGAAACTGGAGCCCAGGGAAGTATAGTAACTTATCTGAGTGTACTAATGGCTAAACCTAAAACTAAATCTTGAGTAGCATACTATTGTATTATTGTGAGCTACCATTTATGGATTCTTTACTATGTGCTCAGTGCTTCACTTATAGGACTGTTTAATCCTCACAGGGGCTCTGTGAAAATTAAATAGTCTTATTATCATCACTGTTTTACTAATGAACAAAGAGAGGCTCAGAGAAATGGAGTGGCTTGCAGAGGGCTGCACAGCTGATAACTGGCAGGAGCTAGAATCAAATCTAGGTGTTCTTGCTCCAAAGCCTATGCTTGAGACCACAGAGCATTGTGGCTGCCTTAGTGGTAGAAAAAGCAGGCACTTTTGAGTCAAAATAGCAGAGTTGAAATTCTGATTCTCTTTCTCAATAGTTGTGCCACTCTGGTCTAATTACCTACCCTCTCTGAGCCTCAGTTTTCTCACCTGTGTAATGAGAATCATACTTAACCATGGTGGGTTGCTGTGAAATGCCTGGTTAACCTATGTAGACAACTGAGCCACTTTGGTTCTGATTGTTTCTTTCTTCCCTTTGCATCCCAGCTGCCTCTACTTGATATAACATTAAATTCAGCAACTAATGGGATCTCATATCTGGCCCTTCAAATTCCAGGGTTTTCTGTGAGTGCGATTGTATGTGTATAAAATACCACTATTTTACCCATTTCAAATTTGAATAAGTTGCCATCCATATAGGCTAAAACTTATTCTAGGTTCTTGAATTTCTAGAAATATTTTGTTTTAACTTCTTTATTTTTAAGTAAATTACTCATGGTCATTCATCTGTGGCAGAAATAGGACTAGAGGCCTGCCCTCCAGGATTCCAATCCAGAGATCTCTCTGAAGGCTAAAATGAAACACTAATCAGATCTACCATTTCTTTAGCACTTATTAGGAGCTAGGCACTATTCTATATCACATAGATTAATTTTTATATATCTCACAACAACCTATTTTCACTTTACAAATGAGAAAATTGAGGCACAGAGAAGGGAAGTCATTTGCTCAATGTCACACTACCAGCAAGTGACTAAATCAGGACTAGAACCAGGCAGTCTGACTCTAAAATCTGTCTTAATCTGTATGGTATCATACACTGTATCTCAAGAAGAAATAAACATCTTGGTTAATATTCACTGACCTCAGATGGTGCTAGGTGAGACTGGAGAGCTATTGTCACATTCTTTTCTCTTCTCAACTCATTGTAAGTAGGTGTTGATCCCTACTCCTCCAGTAAAATTGTCCTTGGAAAGGCCACAAGTGAGCTCTAGGTTGCCAAATGCATTCAGTATTACTTTATCTTCATTTTACTCAACAACTTCCGACTTTTATGGACTGAATGTATCTCCCCAAAATTCACAGGTTGAAATCCTAATCCCCAATGTGATGGTATTAGGAGGTGGGATCTTTGGGAGATGATTAGGTCATGAGGGTGAAGCCCTCATGAATGAAATCAGTGCCCTTATAAAATAAGTCCTAAGGAACTCTCTTGCCCTTTCCACCATGTAAAGATAAGTGGAGAAAATGGCTATGTGCAACCTGGAAGAGGGTTCTCACCAGAACCCAACCATACTGGCACCCTGATCTTGGCTTTCCACCCCCAGAACTGTGAGAAATAAATTTCTACTCTTTTAAAACCATGCAGTCTATGGTATTTTATTTTAGCAGCCCAAACTATGACACCAACATTCAACAGAGCTAATAATTTCATTTTTACAATACTTTCTTCTCTTAGTCTTTGTAACACTGAAACCTTATAGTGTTCCTCTTATCTCACTGGTTGCTCCTTTACATTGTTTTATGCTGGCTTCAGTGATTTTTCCCCAGCCCCCAAACTTCAGAGTATTCAGGTCTCAGTCCTCAGATATTTCTCCTGAGAATCTCATCCCATCCTTGCACTTTAACTACCATCCATTTGTATACTAATTACTCCCAAATAGTCAACCTTATCCAGAACTCCATACTTGTGTATTCAACTGCCTACTTGAAATTTCCACTTGGTTGTCTCATACGCTTCTCTAATTTAGCATGTCCGAAATAGAATCTTGATCTTCCCCCCACCACAAACTTCCTCCTCCTATAGTCTTCCCCATCTTGGTTAATGAAAATTTCATCTTTCCAGTCAACCTAGATAATCTAAGAGTTATCCTTGATATCTCCCCTTCCTTCACATGCTACATCAAATCCATCAAGTCCTCTCAAGCCCAATCTCTAAAATGTATCCTAAATCTGTCTCCTCACCATCCACAGAGAAGTCTTAAGAATCATTCATAAGAAAAGTAGGAAAAGAAGGAGCATTTGTATTTTCCCTAATCAGAGTACAGCACATTTTTTGTACCCATGGCAGATGAGCCAGGGGTGGGGAGTGAAAAACATCATAGTGATTGTCGCCATTAATCATAATTGAAGTCCACAGTGTGATAGGCTCACTAATAGCCTCTTTATTTACTTAGTTGGAGGAATACTTAAAAAACTCCTCAGGGATATCACACACCTTGCCTTCTAAGGAGTTGGAGAGTGTTCATATTGTATATATGGACACTTTCTCTCACTTGCAATTCTCTCCTAATACTTGTCTGTCCAACTAACTCTTAACTCCTTCAAGTCTTAGTCTAAATCAACTTTCCCTCTAATAGCTATTTATTAAATTGCATCTATAGACCAGGCTAAGGCCTTAGGTGTTAGAGAGATAAGGATGAATGATAGATACTCTATCCATTTTCAAGTAACTTCACAGGCTGGTCTCAAAGAAAGAAACATAAAGGAACAGATAAAACAAAAAGTTACAGGTGCTGTGACAGAAGTCTGAATGAATTGTGATATGAGCGTGTCCAGTTCTGCCTGAGGGCATCAAATGAGTCTGGAAAAATAAATAGGTGTTCATCAGGTGCAGAGAAAAGCAAGAAATAAGATACAAAGGTGTGAAACAGTCTGGTGAATCAAAGAATCTTGAGCCATTCAAAATGGACGGGACTTGTAGTTTGGGTGGTTTAAGAAATGAAGCTGGTTGGGAATGCAAGCTGGTGCAACCACTCTGGAAAACAGCATGGAGGTTCCTCAAAATGTTGAAAATAGAACTACCCTATGACCCAGCAATTGCACTGCTGGGTATTTACCCTAAAGATACAAACGTAGTGATCCGAAGGGGCACGTGCACCTGAATATTTATAGCAGCAATGTCTACAATAGCCAAACTATGGAAAGAACCTAGATGTCCATCAACAGACGAATGGATAAAGAAGATGTGGTATATATACACAATGGAATACTATGCAGCCATCAAAAGAAATGAAATCTTGCCATTTGTGACGACGTGGATGGAACTAGAGGGTATCATGCTTAGCGAAATAAGTCAATTGGAGAAAGACAACTATCATATGATCTCCCTGATATGAGGGAGAGGAGATGCAACATGGGGGGTTAAGGGGGTAGGAGAAGAGTAAATGAAACAAGATGGGATTGGGAGGGAGACAAACCATAAGTGACTCTTAATCTCACTAAACAAACTGAGGGTTAATGGGGGGAGGGGGGTTGGGAGAGGGGGGGTGGGGTTATGGATATTGGGGAGGGTATGTGCTATGGTGAGTGCTGTGAAGTGTGTAAAATTGTCGATTCGCAGTCCTGTACCCCTGGGGATAAAAATATATTATATGTTTATAAAAAATAAAATTAAAAAAAAAAAGAAATGAAGCTGGTAAAGTCTATAGTGGCTAAATTGCAAAGGAATGTGAATGCTGAGCTGAAGAACTTGGGCTTTATTTTGTGAGTATGGGAGAGTCATTGAAGTTTTAATCAAAGGAGTAACTTGGTCAAATTTGTATGTTACAAGGATTCATTTATACCAGTGGTTTTCTGCAGCTGGCTCCTACCAGCTCCCAAGACAGATGATTCTTAAAATTTCAGGAATTTTGCAAGCCAACTGACATGTTAGTAACTTGAAATCAGTCACAATGGGGATATTTATGGAATGGATGTCAACAAATGCTACAAACTGAAGCTTTTTTCCCCCTAGAGAGCCTGTTGTTAAATATTTACCAAGACACAATTGCCAGGGGCCATTGTGGCAAGTAGACTGAAGGATGAAAATTGGACTTAGAGAGGCAAATGCAATAATCAAAAAGAGCGATGTTGAGGCCAGAATTAAGGAGATGGCCATGGGGATGGAAAATAGTATACTGTTTTGATAGACCTTTAGTTGTAGAGTCAAGCCTTACTTGGAGAAATTTATCAGGGAACAGGAGATATTGTTGTTTTGTTCCTGACTTTGGTCATTGTGCATCATGGTAATGCCACCAATTAAGGTAGGAAACATTGGAAAAGAAACAAGTTTGGGTAAGAAGATAATGAACTAAGGGCACCTCGGTGGCTCAATCAGTTAAGCATCTGTCTTTAGCTGAAGTCCTGATCTCAGGGTCCTTGGATTGAGCCCCACATCAGGTCCCCACGCAGCAGGGAGTCTGCTTCTCCCTCTCCTTCCACCCCTCCCCCCACCAACACGTGCTCCCTCTCTCTCAAATAAATAAATAAAATCTTTTAAAAAAGAAGATGGTGAGATGCTTATGGGGCATTCACAGGGAGATGTCCAGTAGGTAATTGAATACCTGGGTCTGGAGCTCAAGGAAGAAATCTGGGCTGGAAATAAAGATTGGGCATCATCTTGCATAAACAACTGTGACCCATGGGTTTATTTGGTTCACTGACTTATTTAGAATTTCACAGTAGCCCTGGATCTTAGGAAAATGTCCATCAACCCTTTTGATAATGTACTTAATTGCATTAAGAATAGCAAACACAATAAATCTTTTCAGGGAGGGGAAGATGGCAGCAGAGTAGGAACCTCATCCCATGAACACAACTAGATAACTACCAAATCACCCTAAGTACCCCAGAAATCAACCTGAAGACTGACAGAACAAACTCTGTAACTAAAGGGAGAGAAGATGGCACATCGAAGAAAGTAGGAAGTGCAGAGATGAAATTTAGAGGAGAAAAGGATTACAGATGCTGTGGAGGGGGGGTGCCTTGATTGTGGAGAAGGGTGAGAGAGACAGGAGCACAAAGGAATACACAAAGAGACCATTTCTCAAAGCCACTGGCTAGGAAAATGAGAGGAGTTGAATTTCATGAGTTCTTGCAACCAGCAGGGTTTTAAAGTGTGACATTTTAAAGCTCAGTGGGTTTGGCTGGAATAGAGCCTAGAGGACACTGATTGCTCCTGGAGAGAAGACAGGCAAATAACTCAGGGGCAGACGGCAAGGAAACAGCAATCTGAAGAGCACTAGGGGCATGCCATAGGGAGATCATTTGCTCTTCTCAGAGCACATCACTGGGAGGCAGTGTTCAAGGAGATAACCTATTCAGGAAAAAAGGAGCTGCCTGGCACCATTTTCCTCTCCTGCCCCTCAGCATCAACAAAGTGCCACCTAGGGGAAGAAGTGAAGCACCAACACTGGCTGCCCAACTGCTTATAAGCCCCATCCCCCGCACTCTTAAAGGACTTCCTTTCTCAGTCACACTTGTGTCAGTCCCAGCAAGGCAGACCCCTCCCACAGAAGCCCAGCACAAATCCTTGCCCACACATTTCCTGACAGGAGAGTTTTGCAGGGCCTCAGTTCTGTTGGAGGTGATAACAGGTCTCATTTCACAAGCAGACCAGAATACAGGTAGTTAAAACTTGCCACATTCAGGCCAGGGACCAAAAATGGCTACGGCAGGCAAGGAGAGACTATGCAGATGACTGGCCTGAAGGAGAGAGTGGTGAAAACACAATAGTAGAGCACATGCAGCACACACCCGATATATTCCTTGAAGCATCAGGCCCTGGGCATTACATGATCTCTTTGTCATAAAGCTTTCAGGAGCATGAGACATAACTAACTTTTCTAACACACAGAGGAAGGCAGAGAAAGATAAAAGGTAAAGAGAGAGGAATTTATCCCAAATGAAAGAACAGCCATCAGATGGGTGCCTGGGTGGCTCAGTCAGTTGAGCCTCTGACTTCGTTTCAGGTCCTAATTCCAGAGTCCCAGGATCAAACCCCACATTTGACTCCCTACTCAACAGGGAGTCTGCTTCTCCCTCTGCCCCTCACCTTGCTTGTGCTCTCTCTCTCTCTCTCACTGTCTCTCTATCCAGATCAAGGAAGCAAAGAGAACTCTCATCAAAATCAATAAAAGCAAGCTAACACCAAGACATATTATAATCAATTTTGCAAAATATAGTGATAAAGAAAAAATTTAAAAGCAGCAAAACAAAAAGAGTCCTTAACATACAAGAGAAAGCCCATAAGGCTAGCTGGAGATTTCACAACAGAAATTTGGCAAGCCAGTTGCACTGCAAGGCAGTGGCTTGATATATTTAAAACGCTGACTGGAAAAACTTGTAGCCAAGAATACTCTGTCCAGCAAGACTATCATTCAGAATTCAAGGAGCAATAAAGAGTTTCCCAGACAAACAAAAAACTAAAGGAGTTTATGACCTCTAAATAGGCCCTGCAAGAAATATTAGAGGGAGTAGAAAGTAGAGACCAAAAATGACAAGGACAAGAAAAAAAAAAAAAACAGAGGAAATCTCCAGAAACAATGACAAAAAAGTAATAAAATGGCAATAAATATATATCTACCAATAATTACCTTGAATGTAAATGGACTAAACATTCCAATCAAAAGATATAGAGTAAAAGAATGGGCAAAAAAAAAAAAGACCCATCTATATGCTATCTACAAGAGACTCAATAGAGACATAAAGCCACCTGCAGGTGGAAAGTGAGAGGATGGGGAAATATTTATCACACAAATGGAGGTCAAAAGAAAGCCAGAGTAGCAATACTTATATCAGACAGACTAGACTTTACAGAAAGACTTAACAATGGGGCACCTGGTGGCTCAGTTGGTTGAGTGTCCAACTCTGGGTTTCAGCTTAGTTTGTAATCTCAGAGTTGTGGAATTGAGCCCCACATTGGGCTCCATGCTCAGCATGGAGTCTTCTTGAAAGATGCTCTTGCTCCTTCTTCCTCCCCCTCAGTCCTTCCCCCCACACATGCTCTACTGCTCTCTCTCTTTCTCTCTAAAAATAAATAAATAAATAAACAAACAAACAAATAAATGAATAAATAAATTTAAAAAGACATAACAGGAGAAAAGGAAGGGCTCTGTATCATAGGAAAGGGGAAGATCTAACAAGAAGATATAACAATTTTAAATGTTTATGCATGCAATGTGGGTGCACCCTAATATATGAAACAATAGCAAAAATAAAGAACTAATTGATAATCATACAATAATAGCAGGGATTTTTAACACCCCACTTACATCAGTGGGCAGATCATCTAAACAGAAAATGAACAAGGAAACAATGACTTTGAATGACACGCTGGACAAGATGGAATTAACAGATATATACAGAACATTATTCTTGAAAGCACATGAAACTTTCTCGAGAATAGATCACATACTGGGTCACAAATCAGGTCTCAACTAATCCCAAAAGATTGAGATTATACCCTGTGTATTCTCAGACCACAGTGCTTTTAAAACTGTTCAGAACATCTCATCCTAAAACAGCAGAGTACACATGTTTTTCAAATGAACATGGGATATTCTGCATCACATACTAGGTCACAAAACAGGCCTCAACAAACACAAAAACATTTAAGTCATACTATGCACCTTTCCTGACCACAGTGCTCTGAAACTAGAAGTCAACTACAAAAAAAAATCTGGAAGGACCACAGTTACTTGGAGGTTAGACAACATTCTACTAAGCAACTAATGGGTCAACCATGAAATCAAAGAAAAAATCAAAAAGCTCATGGAAACAAATGACAAAGAAAGCACAATTGTCCAAAGCATTTGGGATGAAGCAAAGTGGTCCTAAAAGGTAAGTGCATAGCAATATAGGTCTACCTCAAGAAGCATGAAAAATCTGAAATAAACAACCAAACCTTACATCTAAAGGGGGTAGAAAAAGAACAACAAGCAAAGCTTAAAGCCAGCATATGGGAGGAAATAGTAAAGATGAAAGAAATGAATGATCTAGAAACTAAAACAAAATAGAACAGAACAATGAAATAAGGAGCTGGGTCATTGAAAAACTTTAGAATATTGATAAAACTCTGGACAGACTTATCAAAATAAAAAAGAAGGTATCCAAATAAATAAAGTCATAAATGAGAGAGGAGAAATAACAATCAATACCACAGAAATACAAAGAATTATAAGAGAGTATTATGAAAAACTATATACCAACAAATTGGGCAAACTAGAAGTTGATAAATCCTAGGAACATGTAAACTACCAAAACAGAAACAGGAATAAATAGAAAACTTGAACACACTATTAACCAGCAAAGAAATTGAATCAATAATAAAAAAAACTCCCAACAAAAAAAAAAATCCAGGGCCAAATGGCTTCACAGCAGAATTCTACCAAACATCTAAAGAAGAGTTAGGGGCGCCTGGGTGGCTCAGTGTGTTAAAGCCTCTGCCTTCGGCTCAGGTCATGATCACAGGATCCTGGGATCAAGTCCCACATCAGGCTCTCTGCTCGGTGGGGAGCCTGCTTCCTCCTCTCTCTCTCTCTTTCTGCCTGCTTCTCTGCCTACTTGTGATCTGTCAAAATAAATAAATAAAATCTTTTAAAAAAATAAAGGAGAGTTAATACCTATTGTTCTTAAACTATTCCAAAAAATAAAAAAGGAAGGAAAACTTCTAAATTCATTCTATAAGGCCAGCATTACCCTGATACCAAAGCCAGATAAAGATACCACCCAAAAAGAGAACTACAGGACAATATCCTTGATGAACATGGATGCAAAAATTTTTCACAAAATGCTAACAAACGAAATCCAACATTGTATTTAAACAATCATTCAGCACAATAAAATGGAATTCACTCCTGAATTCCATTGCAAGGGTGGTTTACTCTTTGCAAATCAATCAACACAATACATCATATTAATAAAAGAATGGATAAGAACAGTATGATCATTTTAATAGATGCAGAAAAAGCATTTGACAATGTACAACATTCATTCTTGATAAAAACCCTCAACAAAGTAGGTTTAGAAGGAACGTACTTCAACATAACAAAGGCCGTAGATGAAAACTCCACAGCGAACATCATAACCAGTGGGGAAAAACTGAGACCTTTCCCTCTATAGTCAGGAAAAAGACAGGAGGTCCACTCTCACCATTTTTATTTAATATAGTACTGGAAGTCCTAGCTCAGCAATCAGACAACAAAAGAAACAAAAGGCATCTACATCAGCAAGGAAAAAGTAAACCTTTCACTATTTACAGATGCCATGACACTATATATAGAAAACACTAAAGATTCCACGAAAAACCTGCTAGAACTGATACATTAATATGTAGAATATAATAAGGAGCTCTCAAAACTTAATAGTAAAAAAAAAATTCAGGGGTACCTGGGTGGTTCAGTTGGTTGGGTGTCTGCCTTTGGTTCAGGTCATGATCTTGGGGTCCTGGGATCGAACCCAACATCTCAGGCTCCTGCTCAGTGGGGAGTCTGCTTCTCCCTCTCCCTCTGCCCCACCCCCCACTTGAGTGCATGCTGTCTCTCAAATAAATAAAATAATATAAAATAAATAAATAAATTCAGCTAGAAAATGGACAAAAATGAAGAGGCATTTCATTTAAGAGAATATAAACGTGGCTGGGGCGCCTGGGTGGCTCAGTGGGTTAAATCCTCTGCGTTCAGCTCAGGTCATGATCCCAGGGTCCCGGGATGAAGCCCCGCGTCGGGATCTCTGCTCCTCCCCTGCTTCCTCCCCTCTCTCTCTCTGCCTGCCTCTCTGCCTACTTGTGATCTCACTGTCAAATAAATAAAATCTTTTAAAAAATAGAATATAAACGTGGCAAAGAAACATGTGAAAAGTTGCTCAACTCCAGTAGCCATTAGGGGAATACAAATTAAAACCATAATGAGATTTCACCACATGTCTATCAGAAAGTTTAAAATTAAAATGGTGACAATTTCTTCTATAATTAAAATTATAGAACTTCCCTAATCTGGGGAAGGAAACAGTATTTCAAGTGTACAAGGCACAGAATAGTGAAGGAAGCAAATTTCAGGGATAAAGAGAAAATCCTGAAAGCAGCTCAGAACAAGAGATCCCTAACCTACAAGGGTGGAAATATAAGGTTGGCAGCAGACCTGTCCAAAGAGACCTGGAAAGCCAGAAAGGGCTAGCATGATATATTCAATGTGCTAAATGAGAAAAATATGCATCCAAGAATACTTTATCCAGCAAAGTTGTCATTCAAAACAGAAGGAGAGATAAAGCGTTTCCAGCACAAACAAAAGCTAAAGGAGTTTATAGACAGTAAACCAGCTCTGCAAGAAATATTAAAGGAGATCATTAGAACTAAGGCAGAGCCCAAAAGTAACAAAGTTCGGAAATGAACAGAGATGATCTACAGGAACAGTGACTTTACCAGTAATATAATGGCACTAACTTCATATCTTCTAATAATTATTCTGAATGTAAGGACTAAATGCTCTAATCCAAAGACATATGATATCAGAATGGATTAAAAAAAACCAAGACCCATCGATATGCTTTTTACATGAGAGTCATTTTAGACCCAAAGTCACCTCCAGATTGAAAGTGAGGGTGTGGAGAACCATTTATCATGCTAATGGACATCAAAAGAAAGCTGGAGTAGCAATCCTTGTATCAGACAAACTAGATTTTAAAGCAAAGACTATAGTAAGACATGAAAGACACTGTATCGTAATAAAAGGGAATTGTAAGTATTTATACCTCCAACTTGGGAGCAGCCAAATATATAAGCCAATTGATAAAAAGTTAAAGAAATTCATTGATAATAATATAATAATAATAGGCAACTTTAACACCCCACTCACAGAAATGCACAAATCATCTAAGCAGATCAACAAAGAAATAAGGGCTTTGAATGATACACTGGAACAGATGGACTTCACAGATATATTCAGGGCATTTCATCCTAAAGCAGCAGAATACACATTCTTCTCATGTGCACATGGAATATTCTCCAAAAAAGATCACAAACTGGGTTGCAAATCAGGTCTTAACTTATACAAAAAGATTAAGATTGTTCCATGCATATTTTTGGACCACAATGCTTTGTTTTTTTAAAGATTTTATTTATTTGATAGAGAGAGAGAGTGCACAAGCAGGGGGAGCAGCAGAGGGAGAGAGAGAATCAGGCTCTCTGCTGAGCAGAGAGCTCAATGTGGGGCTTGATCCCAAGACCCTAGGATCATGACCTGAGGTGAAGGCACATGGTTAACCAGTGACTGAGCCACCCAGGCAACCCCAGACTACAATGCTGTAAAACGTGAAGTCAACTACAAGAAACAATTTAGAAGGACTACAAATATATGGAGGTTAAAAAAGCATCTTACTGGGGCGCCTGAGTGTCTCAGTGGGTTAAAGCCTCTGCCTTCGGCTCAGGTCATGATCCTGGGGTCCGGGGATCGAGTCCCGTATCCGGCTCTCTGCTCAGCACGGAGCCTGTTTCCCCCTCTCTCTCTGCCTGCCTCCCTGCCTACTTGTGATCTCTCTCTCTGTCAGATAAATAAATAAAATCTTTTTTAAAAAGCATCTTACTAAAGAATGAATGGGTCAACCAGTAAATTAAAGACAAATTAAAAAATACATAGAAGAAAATGAAAATGAAAACGTGAAAGTTCAGAACCTTTGGGATGCAGCAAAGGTGGTCCTAAGAGGGAAGTATATGGCAATACAGGCCTTCCTCAAAAAACAAAAACAGTCTCAAATACACAACCGAACCCTACATCTAGAGGAGCTGGAAAAGGAACAGAAAATAAAATAAATAAACCAAATAAAGTCTAAATCCAGCAGGAGAAGAGAAATAATAAAGACTAGGACAGAAATCAATGATAGAAATTTATAAAAAAGAACAGATCAATGAAACTAGGAGCTAGTTCTTTGAAAGAATTAATAAGATTGATAACCCCCTAGCCAGACTTATCAAAAAGAAAACAGAAGGGACCAAAATAAATAAAATCATGAATGAAAGAGGAGAGATCACAACCAACACTGAAGAAATACAAAGAATCATGCAATCTAGAAGAAAATGATGCATTCCTAGAAAATATACATTACCAAAATTGAAACATGAATAAATAGAGAAGCTGAACAGACCCATAACCAGCAAAGAAACTGAATCAGTAATCAAAAATCACCTAAAAAACAAGAGTCTAGGTCTGGATGGTTTCCCAGGGGAAGTCTACCAAACATTTAAACAAGAATTAATACCTATTCTTCTGAAACTGTTCCAAAAAATAGAAATGGAAGGAAAACTTCCAAACTCTCTCTTTGAGGCCAGCATTACCTTGATCCCAAAACCAGATAAATACCCCACTAAAAAGGAGAATTATAGACCAATATCCCTGATGAACATGGACACAAAAATTCTCAACAAGATACTAGCTAATAGGATTCAACAGAACTTTAAAAGGATTATTCACCATGACCAAGTGGGATTTATTCCTGGACTGCAAGGGTGGTAAACATCGGCAAATCAATCTCTGAGAACTGGGTGTTATATGCAAACAATAAATCTTGGAACACTACATCAAAAACTAATGAAGTACTGTATAGTGACTAACATAACATAATGAAAAAGAAAAGAAAGGACAAGAACCATATGATCCTCTTAATAGATGCAGAAAGATCATTTGACAAAATATAGCATCCTTTTTTGACAACAACTCTCTACATTGTAGGGATAAAGGGAGCATACCTCAATATTATAAAAGCCACATACAAAAAACACACAGAAAATATCATCCTCAATGGAGAAAAACTGTGAGCTTTTCCCCTCTGAGGTCAGGAACATGACAGGGATGTCCACTCTCACCACAGTTGTTCAACATAGTACTGGAAGTCCTAGCCTCAGTAATCACACAATGAAAAGAAATAAAGGTCATCTAAATCAGCAAAGAAGAAGTCAAATTTTCTCTCTTTGCACACAATATGATATTCTATGTAGAAAACCCAAAATACTCCAGCAAATTTGCTAGAACTGATGCAGGAGTTCAACAAAGTCACAGGATATAAAATCAATGCACACAAGTCAGTTGCATTTCTAAGCACTAACAATGAGGCAGAAGAAAGAGAAATCAAGTAATTGGTCCCATTTACAATTGCACCCAAAACCATAAGATATCTAGGAATAAACCTAACCAAAGAGGTAAAGGATCCGTACTCTGAAAACTATAGAACACTCATGAAAGAAATTGAGGAAGACACAAAGAAATGGAAAAATGTTCCATGCTCATGGATTAGAGGAAGAAATATTGTTTAAATGTCTACAGTACCTAGAACAATCTATAGATTCAGTACAATCACTATCAAAATACCATCAACCTTTTTCACAGAGCTGGAAAAAGCAATCCTAAAATTTGTATGCAACCAGAAAAAGACCCCGAATAGTCAAAGGAATGCTGAAAAAGAAAGCCAAAGCTCGAGGCATCACAATTCTGGAGTTCAAGGTCTATTACAAAGCTGTAATCATCAAGACAGTAAGGTACTGGCATGGAAACAGACACCTAGATCAATGGAACAGAATAGAGAATTCATAAATGGGCCCTTGACTCTATCTCCAACAAAGTGGAAAAGAATATCCAATGGAAAAAGACAGTATCTTCAACAAATGGTGTTGGGAAAACTGGACAGCCACATACAGAAGAATAAAACTGGACCACTTTTTCACACCATACACAAAAATAAATAAAAATGGATGAAAGACCTAAATGTGAGATAGGAAGCCATCAAAATTAGAGGAGAACACAGGCAGCAATGTCTCTGACCTCAGTCACAGCAACTTCTTGCTAGACACATATCAAAAGGCAAGAGATACAAAAGCAAAAATGAACTATTGGGACCCATCAAGATAAAAAGTTTTTGTACAGCAAAGAAAACAGTCAACAAAACTAAAAAGCAACGTATGGAATGGGAGAAGATATTTGCAAATGTCTTATTAGATAGAGGGCTAGTATCCAAAACTTATAAAGAACTTATGAAACTCAACACCCAGAAAACAAATAATCCAGTCAAGAACTGGGCAAAAGACATGAACTGACATTTCTCCAAAGAAGATATACAGATGACTAACAGACACATGAAAAAATGCTCCACATCATTGAGCGTAAGGGAAATACAAATGAAAACTACAATGAGATACCACATCACACCAGTCAGAATGGCTAAAATGAACAGCTCAGGAAACAACAGATGTTGTTGAGGATGCGGAGTAAAGGGAACCCTCTTACACTGTTGGTGGGAATGCAAGCTGGTTTAGCCACTCTGGAAAACAGTATGGAGGTTCTTCAAAAAGTTAAAAATAGAGCTACCCTATGACCCAACAATTGCACTTCTAGGTATTTATCCAAAGGACACAAACATAGTGATTGGAAAGGGCACCTGCACCCCAATGTTTATAGCAGCAGTGTCCACAAAGCCAAACTATGGAAATAGCCCAGATGTCCACTGACAGATGAATGGATAAAGAAGATGTGATATATATATATATATATATATATATATATATATATATATACACATACATATGTACACACACACACACACACACACACACACGCACGCGCACACACACAATGGAATACTACTCAGCCATCAGAAAGAATGAAATCTTGCCATTTGTAACAATGTAGATGGAACTAGATTCTATTATGCTAAGCAAAGTAAGTCAGTCAGAGAAAGACGAATGCCATATTGTTTCACTCATATGTGGAATTTAAGAAACAAATCAGATGAACATAGGGGAAGGGAAAGAAAAATAAAATTAGATAAAACAGAGAGGGAAGCAAAACAGAAAAGACTACTAATTATATAAAACAAACAGGGTTGCTGGAGGGGAGGAGGGTGGGGGCCTGGGATAACTGGGTGGTGGGCATTAAGGAGGGCACTTGAAGTAATGAGCACTGGATGTTGTATGCAACTAATGGATCTGTTGCATACATCTAAATTCAGTTGTATTGAATCTAAATTCTACCTCTGAAACAAATAATATAGTATATATTAATCAAATTGAATTTAAGTAAAAATTTTTTAAAAAACAACAAGCTACTTCACACCTACTAGGATGGCAATAATTAATAATAATAATAATAATATTAATATAATATATTACAATATATTATATATTAAAATAATATTATAATAACAATAATAACAGGCTTTGGCAAGGATATGGAGAAATTAGAACCCTTTTACATTTCTGGTGGCAATGTAAAATGGTGTAGCTAGTGGGAATATTTTGATGGCTCCTCAACAAGTTAAACATAGAATTACCACATAAGCTAGAAATTCTACTTCTAGGTACATCCCCAAAAGAATTGAAAATTTGTTTTCAAATAAATTCCTGTACATGAATATTCAGAGCAAGACTATTCATAAGTGCCAAAAGGTGGTAACACCCAAATGTCCATGAACTGATGAGTAGATAAATAAAATGTAGTATATCCATTCAATGGAATATTATACAGTCAATAAAAAAGTGAACAACTGATACATGCCATAACGTGAATGAACCTTGAAAACATTATACTAAGTGAAACAAGCCAGATGTAGAAGGCCACATATCATATGATTCTTGAAACCATTATAGAAACGTAAAGATGGATGGAAATTAAAAGGGAAACACTGATGCTTCAGCAAGGCTTGACTTAAAACTGAACAAATTTTTCTCTTCCTCATTCTTGAAACCTCCTCAACCTCTTCACTTTTTTTTTCTGTAGAATCCTTTGTTCCAGGAACTCAGTATTGATATTGACATCTTGCTGACCTTAATATATAGTTGGTAAGGAGACATGGACGACCAGTGCCAGCAATAATCATGAAGCCAGGTAGAAGACATGACAAACATGGCTGGCGACATATACCAGATTCCTATTGAAACTGCCTAGGTCCTGTATTTTCCTATAAAACCCCTCAGCCTTTTATCCCTGGTGGGTCTGCAGTTTTGAAGGCATTAGACTCCTGCAGTCTCTTTTGCCTGACAAAGTAATAAAACTATTGTTCCTCTTTATCCCCAAACTCTGTCTTTATGTTACATTTTGGTCCAGAGCACAGAGGTTGGTTTTGGACAATAATTCCACTTATATGAAACACTCAGAATAGCAAATTCATAGAGACAGAAAGCATATTTGTGATTTCAGCAGTTAGGGACAGGGGGATAGGGAGTGACTGATTGATGGACATGGAGTTTCTATCAGGGGTAATGAAAATGTTCTGAAAATAGATATTGGTGATGGCTGTACTTAATGCCACTGAACTGTGCACTTTAAAATGGTTAAAATGGGGGACACCTGGGTGGCTCAGTGGGTTAAGCCTCTGCCTTTGCCTCAGGTCATGATCTCAGGGTCCTGGGATGGAGCCCCACATCGGGCTCTCTGCTCAGCAGGGAGCCTGCTTCCCTCACCCCCACCTGCTGCTCTGCCTACTTGTGATCTCTCTCTCTCTCTCTCTCTCTGCTAAATAAATAAATAAATAAATAAATAAAATCTTTAAAAAATAAAATGGTTAAAATGGTAAATTTTGTTATGTGTCTTTTACCACAATAAAAAAATGAAAAAAAAAAACAGAAAAATGAAGAGATCTTGTCAAAACAGCTAAATTAAATATATTATCCTCTAAGCCACAATACAAGATGCTCTGTGATACACCAAATAGGGTAAGGAATGGTCCAGCAGCCTGTGAGATCTGCAGAGATGGTAAAATTGACAACAGAAGCAAGTCTCAATAATGCAAATTTGGAAGCTATTGGGATGAAGATGGGACCACACATCCCCCACTTTAAAAAACAAAAATCCTAAAAACACTCATATATGTAGCAGAACTGTCCTAAGCCCTTTATACAATTAAAATTAAGACCACACTCCCCTCTTTAAAAAACAAACAAAACCCCTAAAAACACACATATGTGTTTAGAACTGTTCTAAGCCCTTTATAAAATTAAACTCAGGTATCCTTATAACAACCTTATGAGGAAGATGCTATTATTATCTCCATGTGGTACCATGTCTGGATTGATGACGAGTTCGCTAAGTGGGGAGTATGATTGTATTGGTTTTCTACTGCTGTGTAACAAATTACCATAAATCTAGTGGCTTAAAACAAAACATACATTTATCATCTCCCAGTTTCTCTGGGTCAAGGATCTCTGCATAGTTAAGCTGAGTTCTCTGTCAGAATCTCACCAGGCTGTGCAGCAGGTACCAGCTTCTTCAGAACCAGCAAGGAAGAGTCTCTCTGACTCCAGTCTTCTTAGGTAGAGTCATGTATAATATAATGTTATCATGGGAGTGGTCAACCCATCCCCTTTGCCATGTTCTATTGGTTAAAAGCAAGATACAAGTTCTGTCCAACTAAATGCATGAACATCAAGAGGTGGGAATCTTTGGGGGCTTTTCCTAGGATCTATCTGCCACATCATAGAGCAAATCAATCCCAATCTGGGCCCCAAAAAGCCAGAATTTAAAACAATTTTAAAAGACTTTTAAAATTTATTAAAAAAAAGAAAAGTTCCCCGGAAGAGATTCATCTTCAACTTGGTGGCAGAAGGACTCTACAGGCCTCTTGCTTCCTTGACCAGCTTTGACACTTGCCCTGGCATGGCTTTACATTTCCTGCCAAGATGGCTGTAGTAGTCAGTACTTTTAAGGACCTCACCACCTCCTTCTATTTCTTCGTGGCAATTGTCCAGAAATTGCTTTAGACTGAGCCTCCTACTTCCTTGCCTAAAAACGTGACAGTTGTTGTTTTTTGGGCTATCCAGTTTCATACTTTCCACTGTGTGTAGTCTTGGCAGGAAGGGAATTCCCAACACCTGCTCCCCACTACTGGCTCCCATTACAAAAGCCAATGGGGCCAGATCCTTTTTTTTTTTTTTTACCTCCCCCGGTATAGACACCATGTGGGCACTTGACCCAAATTTGGCTCTCTTTTAAGATTGAATCCTGAGTGAGTAATGCTATGATGGAGGAAACTTTGAAAGTGAGAGCATTCGTTACAATTCCAGTGATGTCACAAACCTTTTTTTTAAATAGTTTATTTATTTATTTTTAGTAATCTCTGCATCCAGCATGGGGCTCAAACTCATGACCCTGAGATCAAGACTTGCATACTCTTCCAGCTGAGCAGCCAGGCACCCCTGTCACAAACCTTTTTTTCTTCCCACTCTTCAGGATCAATAATAAAAAAAAAAACATGTGCTCTAGGTACTAATTTGGATCTTGTAGAAGTGACGATATATTGTCTGTGTTGCGGAGTCAGTGATGTGGATATCTAGAGGAAAAGGAATCCAGGTAGAGAGAAAAGCAAGTACAGAGATCTTGAGATGAGATGGACTTGGTGTGTTTAAAAAAACAGTGAGAAGTCCAGTGTGGCTAGGATAGAGTGATGAGGGAAAGAAAGGTGAGAGTTTAGATTATAGAGGTATTGGTAGATGAGCTCACATAGGGTCTTATATGCCACTGTAGTGACTTTGATTTTGACTCAGAGTGAGGTAGAAGCCACAGGAAGACTGTGAACAAAGGAGGTGTATGATTGACTTAGGTTTTTACAGGACCCCTTTGGTTGCTGTGGGAATAGGTTGAAGACGGCAAGGGTGAAAGCAAGAGCAAGGTTTAGGTGCTATTTGCCTGTCAATGTGTGACTTTATAAAATGTGCCATCTCCAGGTAGACATAGCCTTATGGCACTTGGCTTGGGAATGAGGGCCTTTGTCTAAAGAGAAATATGCGCCTTCTTCCTGCAGATACAGGCCCACACCAGCATGCATGACTTATCACCAGAATACAGGCTGGATTTCAGACCCTACTGGGCCCCTCAACCAGAGGCCCTTGTGTAGTGCACGAACCGCACAACTACTCTCTACAGCCCTCATCAAAGAGATTAGTAAGAGGTTGTGGCAGTAATCCTGTGAGAGATGGTGATAGCTTGGATGAGGGTGGAAGCAGGGTAGAGGGAAGAAAATGGACAAGGGAGACGCTGAGGAAATCCTAGCCTTGGGTCCTAGCCCTAGCCCGTGGAAGAATGGAGTATTATTTCTTTTCTAAGAGCAGCTCCAAGGTCTACCAAATATGTAGGCTCAGACTCATTCCAGCCCTAAACAACTACTCCAACGGAGGGGTAGGGATGGTTATGGGGAGTTTCTCTCTCCATGGAAAGAAGCTGTAGCCCAGAGGAAATCTGACCTCCAGAAAGAATAACAGCCAATAGGCCGCCCTCCCAAAGGAGTCCCAGAGCAGTTGTACATTTGTGCAAACTGTGAGAAATGAGGATATTAATACCTCCTTAACGTTATAAGGTTGCTGTGAGGATCAAATATATGTTCAAAAGCAGGAAGACTGGGCCCGGTACTTAATAGGCACTTGGAAGACCTCAACCCTAGTCCTAGTTCCTCCACAGACACACCAAGAGATCTTAGACAAATCTCTTTCACTTTCTGAGACTCAGTTTCCTCTTTTGTACAATGGATATAATATTTGCTGAAAAGAAAAAAATTGATAGAGCAGATGAAAAGAAAGCCTGGATGTGAAGGAAGCTCTTAGAAAGCTGGCCATGAGGTAACTGGTGACATCATGATATTGCAGCCCTTCTTTCCCTCCTCACTGTCCCACTACTGCATTTCTCATCCCTTTGCCAGAGCTTCTGAAAAAGGCTTCCAGCTAGTTACTTCACCTTTGGTCTCCTCGCTGCCTGATACAGTTTTCCTGAATCTCCGCTCTAGGTATGTCTGCTCTTCTAGGTATGTCTGCTCTTCTTCCTGGACTAGTATTGGATCCCTAAAGCCCAGCAGATTTAAACAGAGAGGTGACAGCTAGGTCAACTGCAAGGACTTGGATGTGGGAGAAATGAGATTATCTAAGGAAGCTGAGCGGAGTGGTACTCAGAAAATGGTGATCATTCTGTCAGTGAGGTTAGAGGAGCTAGTTCCCGCTACTTTACTTTCTTGTCTTCCTCTATTTTTGTCTCTCCTTCCCTTAGTCTTTCTCTGACTTTTTCTCCTTCTTGGCCCTCCTATGTGTTGTCCTTTCTCTTCTCTGTGATTCAGATTTCTGCTTTTCTGTTTCTTTGTCTCTCTCTTCTCCTTCCCTTCAGTGGCTTGGCCTTTGGGTCAATCGAACTCTCCACCCACCTCTCTGCAATCTTTCTTGTGACCACCCCACCCCCTCTCTACACTCCTCCCTCCTCCCAGGTTTAAGGAATGTTCAGTTCAGTTGCTCAGAAATGAGCAACTTTCAAGACTCTGGAGCTTCTGCCTCTGTTCAAAGCCACTGGGGCTTCCCACTTCCCAGGCCTGAATAAGGCTGACCCTCAGGAGGGGCGAATGGAGAGGAGAAGCAGGAAAAAGGGGGTGTTGTTATACTTCTAGTCTTCTTTTTTGCCATTTGTTTTGGAGGGGAAAAGTGAAACAAAAGAGGAATTTAAACTCTCCTTTTGTCTTGCCCTGATACAATTAATGATGGTCAGAGTCTGGTTTGACTTTCTAGGAAAAAAAACAAAAACAAACTCCTCTAAGAAACCACATCTTTGAAATGCTAGGCTTGCCTGGACCACAGCATCTGATAAGACAATAAAAACAAAAAAGGCTTTTAAGACCAATTTAACCCACACACAAATGTAATTCTAAGAAAGAATCAATAGTCTAGTGGATCATTTTTCCTGTGACTCCTTGGAGAAGCTTAGAGAGACTTTCAATCAATGATGTGGATAGTGAATAAGACGTTCTTTTTGAAATAAATTGAGTTGAATTAAAGATGAAGATTAAATAAATAATAGCCAAGGTGGTGCTTGATCTTGGCAAACATTCTAAGGTTCTTCTCCAGCAGCTGCTATTTAGCAAACACCCATCTAATGAAAGAAATATATAAAGGTAGGCAGCCAAGTGCCTACACAAATTCATCAGGGCTATGAATACATCTGAAGGAAAAATGGTTCCATGGACAACCATGCCCAGCCCTGTGAAGGAGAGATGCAGAGACTGAAAGAGTGTGTCCAACGGATAGTAGTCCTGTCTCGGGGAGAGAGAGTGGGGATATTGCTTGTTGATTTATGATTGCCCAGACACACTTCTTCTCCTTCCTTTGTGGTCTTTGGGGAATGCTCTCTGACCCACAGTAGCAGGCCATCAGTTATCTCCCTCTTCCAGGCTGTCAGGGCCCTGCTTTGATTCCAGGGCCCAGTCTTACCCTGTGTGACTCAGGAATAAGTACTGATTGATTTAAGCCAGTGGTTCTGAAGGTATACTATGGGACTCCTGGGGATCCCCAAGACCTTTTCATACTGCAAGGTCACAACCGTTTTCATGATGTTCTTTTCCTTTTTCACTCTCATTACTTTACAAGTATATGATGGGATTTTTTAGAGGTTATATGACATATGATACTATCACTCTGAGAGTGAATAGAATGTGTCTTTGTATATTCTTCTATTTTCTAGAATACAAGATATTCTTTTTGAAATAAATTGAGTTGAATTAAAGATGAAGATTAAATAAATAATAGCCAAGGTGGTGCTTGGCTAAGGTTAATAGCTAAGGTTTAACATAAATATATGTGTTTTTACAGATTAACTCAGTTTAATCTCAGTGCTTCTGTGCTGTTATTAGCTATTGTTTTGCAAAATAATACATTACCTTTTTCCCTAGTGTGTTGAGCCCAGTGGGCTTATGAACTAAGCTTAGCCAACCGGAAGCTGTCTTCGAATCATGAGCGAAGAATACAAGGATGGAGGGAAGTCTGTGAATTTGTTCATTTCCCTTGATATTCCTGTAGTCCCCATCCCCCTCCTCAGCCTGGTCCTCTAGGAGAGCATGGATTCTATGAGCACAGACATGATTTCCATTGTTCACAACCAACAACCTTAAAAACAATGCAGGATCAGAGACAGAAATGTACCAATTACTAGGAGGTACTCTGTTTCATTTTGTTTCATCAGGCAAGTATCACTCAAGATTCTTTATCTCTCTTGGCACTGGTTCTCTGCTCAACCAGGCATCCACTCCATAAATTAATTAAATGGCATCTGTTTTGTGGAGTAATTGAGTGTACTGTTTGCTTGTGTCACCCAGCTCTGAGTTGGATCAGCTCTGTGTGTTCCTTCAAAGTCAGATTTCTGGATCCTCATAGTTGAAGTTTATAGGCCTTGGATTATAGGAGGTAAGGAGCTTGAACTAGCAATGAGTAGGTCATTCATTCAGTCAGCAAATGTTTACTGAATGTCTAACTGTTCTAGGAGGGATACAGCAGTAAACAAAATAGACACGATCCCTGTCCTTGAGGAGCTGACACTCTAGTTGGAGACACAGACTTTAAACAATGGATTGTATAAGTATTTGATGCAATCAACATAAAGAAGGAAAAACACGGGTGCCTTGAGAATGTCCAGTTGGAGGTTGAGTTGGTCTGTAGTGTCAGGAAAGTTTTGCTCTGAGAAAGGGACATTTGACAGTAGGCAATAGGGAAGGAAAAATGCACCAGACAAAGAGAGCCACGTCTTGTCAAAGTTCACAGTTGATACATGCAGGGAACAGAAGAAACTCCTGGTTATTTGGGGCACAAAGTAAGGGGGACAATGGGCTAAATGAGGCTAGAGAGGCGGCGGAAGCCAGAAGTGACTTTGTAGGCCAGCCCTACTTTTTTATTTTTAATTGTGGTAAAACGCATGTAACATAAAATTTACCATCTTAGGGGCACCCAGCTGGCTCAGTTGGAAGAGCATGTGGCTGTTGATCTCAGGGTTGTACATAGAGATTACTAAAAAAATAAAAAAGAAAAACTTTTAAAAAAAATGTATCATCTTAACCATTTTTAAGTGTATGGTTTAGTGGCATTAAATACATTTGCATTGTTGTGCAACCATCACCACCATCCATCTCCAGAACTCTTTTCCTCTTGCAAAGCTGAAACTCTGTACCCATTAAATAATAACTTCTCATTTCCCTCCTCTCTTGGTCCTGGGCAAGCACCGTTCTATTTTCTGTCTCTATGAATTTGCTTGTCCTAGGTACCTTATAGAAGAGGAATCATATAGCATTTGTCTTTTTAAGACTGGCTTATCTCACTTAGCATAATGCCCTCAAGGTTCATCCATGTTGTAGCATGTACTTGAATATGTGTAGCATGTGTAGAATTTCCTTGAGTCAGCCCTTCTTTTTTTTGTATTTTATTTTATTTTATTTATTTATTTGGCAGAGAGAGAGAGAGAGAGAGATCACAAGTAGGCAGAGAGGGGGAAGCAGGCTCCCTGCCAAACAGAGAGCCCGATGTGGGGCTCGACCCCAGGACCCTGAGATCATGACCTGAGCCAAAGGCAGAGGCCTAACCCACTGAGTCACCCAGGTGCCCCAAGAGTCAGCCCTTCTTAAACTCTAATTCTGCTGCTCTTTGGACCTACTTTGATTAGCAAGGTTGTAGACCATATTAAAAATCTCAGAATACAATCTTGAAATCTTAATCTTTGTGCTTTTCTTTTTTTTCTTTTTTTTTTTTTTTTTGCCTTACCTTTCCTAGCTCTTCTACCAGGAGACAAGAGCATCCATATTTGTATTGGTTTCCTAGGATTGCCATAACAAAATAACATACTGAATGGCTTAAAACAACAGATATTTATCCTCTCACAGCTCAGGAGGACAAAAGTTCAAAATCAAAGTATTGGCAAGGTTAGTTCCTTCGGGAGGCTCTGAGGAAGAATCTGATCCATGCTCTCTCCTAATTTCTGGTGGTTGCTAGCAATCCTTGGTGTTCCTTTGTTCATAGATCCATCATTACAATCTCTGCCTCCATCTTCACATGGCCCTCTCCCTGTGTGTCTGTTCTGTGTCTCTGTGTTAAAAATTCCCTCTTCTTGGGTGCCTGGGTGGCTCAGTGGGTTAATCTTCTGCCTTTGGTTCAGGTCATGATTCCAGGGTTCTGGGATAGAGCCCCGAATCGGGCTCTCTGCTCAGCAGGGAGCCTGCTTCCTCCTCTCTCTCTGCCTGCCTCTCTGCCTACTTGTGATCTCCGCCTGTCAAATGAATGAATAAAATCTTAAAAAAAAAAAATTCCCTCTTCTAATAAGGCCACCAGTCATTGGATTTAAGGCCCAGCCTAATTCAGTATGACCTCATCTTAACTTGATTATATCTGCAAAGATAGTATTTTCTTTTTTTAATTTATTTTTTATTGTTATTAACATATAATGTATTATTTGCTCCAGGTGTACAGGTCTGTGAATCATCAGTCTTACACATTTCACAACACTCACCATAGCACATACCTTCTCCTATGTCCATAACCCAGCCACCCTATTCCTACCTCCTAATCCCCCAGCAACCCTCAGTTTGTTTTGTGAGATTAAGAGTCTCTTATGGGGGGCACCTGGGTGGCTCAGTGGGTTAAAGCTTCTGCCTTGGGCTCGGGTCATGATCTCAGGGTCCTGGGATCGAGTCCCACATCGGGCTCTCTGCTCAGCAGGGAGCCTGCTTCCCCTCCTCTCTCTCTGCCTGCCTCTCTGCCTACTTGCGATCTCTGTCAAATAAATAAATTAATTAATAAATCTTTTTAAAAAAAGAGTCTCTTATGGTTTGTCTCCCTCACAATCCCATCTTGTAAAGATAGCATTTTCAAATGAGGTCATATTCATAGGTTCTGAGTGCACATAATTTTACAGGGAGGATCATTCAGTTCAGTACATTATCACCTTGAAGGGAATTTGGAATTAGAATTGTTAGAGAAGAAACATAAAGAGGTAGATAATGCTCAGGTTTTTGTTTTGTATTGCTTCTAACTTAGGCTTTTGTGCAAAGGTAATGCACTTTGACTCTGTCTTTGACTCAAAAGAGAAATCCTTAATTAGAGCAGAACATATTATAATAAAGATTGGAAAGAAAAGAGAGGAAAATAGAGGCCATCTTGTGGGGCTCTCCCCCTACCAAATGCTAGATTCTACTTAACAGTCACTTAATCTGGTCTGGGGGAGGAAAGAGTAGTGGCAGTGACCTTAGAGGAGGTTAAGAGGTCTAAGAAGAAAGGATTGAATGGGGTGGGGACTATGAAGAAAAGCAGGCACAGGGTAAAAACAGTGCCAAGAACTGTTGGTGGCAGCTCAGGGAAGCCCCAGTGAAAAGGACTGCTCCTGGTGTATGTAACAATGGGAGTGGCTACAGCACCTTGCAGGGCAATGCAAAGTAGCAGGCAGGCCCAGAAGAAGTAGGAAATCTGGCCAGAATAAATGAGATTCTGCCAAGAATCTTCAGAAATATCAGGGGAGAAATATCAGCCACTTCTAAGTGGCTACGATTTCAGCCATTTTATGAGAATGTTAAAGAACTAAGAGACCATGTCAGGCTGTACTTTTTGGGTACATCTAGGCAGAAGGCATTTAGATGATTTCTGGATTTGGCCAGCATTATTGCACATCTTGAAGCCCCACAACACTGACACCCCATCATATTCATTCATTCATTCATTCAACAAATGTTTGTTGAGCATCTACTATGTGCTAGTTTCTGGGGATGCAGGCATGAATAAAACAGGCAAAATCCCTGCCATTCTTGGTATTTTCTTCTTGGGAAGAAAGACAGTGAACTAATAATTACATAAAAATGCATGTAGACTCTATGATAGCTTTAGAACTTTAGGACTTGAGGAGCAAGTAGAATCTTATCTTTTGTATTTCTCCAAAATAAATGAAAACAGGCTTGAGCCTTCATGGGCCAGATTAGCAAAAAATTTAATACCACCCACTTTGGCTCTTCTCTTCCTCTAGCTTATCCAGAAATCTAAGTCCACAGAGGATTTGACCATAGTCCACAAAGGAGGTTGGCCTGATGTCTTTGCCTCAGCAGAGAAAAATCTCTACTGCCACGCCTCAGGGCCACAATGTATCACTACTGAACATTGACCTGTTTCCATCTGGCACAGCTGGTCTACTCCAGAGCAAAGCTTAGCTGATTCCACCTTCCAGCACAGGTCACTATGGTCTTTACAGATAATCCCCAAATTGTAACTCTAAGTAACCAATGTTTCTGGGTTTACACTTAGCTCTTCTCAGAGACCTCACTGCCCCAAAGGCACAGGGTTCAGATTGAATCAGGTATTTGCCCATCACAGACCCTTCTTTCCACTCCCTAGGGATTTATCCCAGGCCAAGTGAGGCTTTCCTTTTCAAGCCTCTGAAATTCCCTTTCATAGGCAAACTAACTTCATTGCCTGCAAGGGGGAAACCTCATCCTCCCAAAGAAGAACAAAGGTGAAATGGGTATTTTATTTGGTTCTTGCTTCCCTTCATTTGTTCCCCATTCTTTTGGTAATAGCACCTTGATTCGGGAAATTTAAATTATCACTACCCCCACTGTTATAGTCTGGCAGTAAGATCAACCATAGTGTATGCCCTCCTCCATCAAAGGGTGGGCAGATGACCCAAACTAGACCAGCTGGATCTTGACTGAGACAGGCTTCTCTGAACTCTAATATGAATTTGAATCACTTGAGAGTCTTGCAGGTTCTGAGTCAGTGAGGCCTGAAATCCTGCATTTCTTAAAAAAAAAAAAAAACCCAGATGATGCCAACAGATCACCCTTTGAGCAAAAAGAGTGCAGAGTGGGCAAACAGATGGAATACCTTCATCCAGATGCAGCAAGCCTTAAAAGAATATCAGTCTAGAGCTGCTCTGAATCTGGTCCTCCTTTCTAGAGGAAGGAAGGAGATGGAAAGCCTGAGGGAGGGACGTAGAGAGGGAGGGATGTAGTGTGAGAAAGTGAGAGCAGTTTCCTTTCTTTGTTTTCTTTAAGATTTTATTTATTTATTTATCAGAGAGATAGAGAGAGTACAGGCAGGCAGAGTGGCAGGCAGAGGCAGAGTGGCAGGCAGAGGCAGGCAGAGGCAGAGGCAGGAGAAGCAGGCTCCCTGTGGAGCAAGGAGCCGGATGTGGGACTCAATCCGAGGACCCTGGGATCATGACCTGAGCTGAAGGCAGCTACTTAACCCGCTGAGCCACCCAGGCATCCCAGCAACTTCCTTTCAATAGGCAACTGGGTCAAAGTACCATTGTCTCTCCCTATAGCCAGCACCTAGTTTTCAGCCTCTATGTGTTGCTGATGTCATGAAAGACATTCTATTTTGTGAGCACCTTTGGGAGACTATAAAGGCACTTGGGCATCTTCAAGGTGGTTGAAAGTTTCTTTGCCCAGCAACAACTGGAAGAAAACTGGGAAACTATGTGCACAGATGCATGACTATTCATCTAAAGCTTTGGTAAAGAAAGAAGGTCTGCATATCACTAAGATTCTTTGCATTAATGTCAGAGTCTCCATTAATAATTGTTTTGGTTCATTAAGTTGCTGGAAGGCCATGTTTAAAAGATTTAACATTACAAAATGCAGTAGCTTATTAAAGGGTATGTGGCAGAAAGGAGACATGATTAAGGGGTGATCTGAACTCCGTGTCCCAAACTCACTGTTCTCATAATTCAGATACACAGCTACAAGACAAAGTACAAGTTTCTCAGTGTGTACCCAAGATATTGCTACCAGCTGATAAGGACAATTCAGAAAGTTTCTCCTTAAAAAAACAAAACAAAACAAAACAAAACAAAACAAAAACCAGCTTTAACTTCTTCATGGGGGTTAATCTTTGAATAAAACCTTCAAATGAAGCCCTGGTTCCCAGAGATGGATGAATGCTTCAAGACATAGGCATTATTGTGGGTGAGGCCCAGCAGCTGGGAATTCCAGGAAGTGTTCAGCTCTGGTTTCTCCCTGGCAAGGTAACAGGAAACTCTTATGGTATTTCCATCTAGGGCCATATTTGGTATGGAGCAGATTCCATAGTGGTGGAAGCAAAAATATGGGTGAGTTTTGCTTGTTGGCCCTGTTCTCACAATAACAGTTCCAGCTTGCCCAGTATTTTGCCCAAATGACTCTGTCTCCAAGGCTCCAATAATTTTCTGACAGTAAATGGTATAAGGTATTATGTTGGCTTGAACTTTGGTTTACAATAGGCTTATTATTCCATATCACATAGTAATTTATTAGAATCCACCCATAAAGAGCAAAACTTGAATCTGTAAGACTTCATTCACTAGCATTCAAGATGCTCTTTGAGGGTCTCCCCTCAAAATTATTCTTATAAGATTAACAGAAGGCCAGCCCACCTTCATCTCTTCACTTACAAATGTGAATTTTGATCAGGATTCTTTGGCTGCAAGTAACAGAAAGTAAGAGAAACTCACAGGATTAAAAGGAAGCCTGGACAGACAAAAACCTTTAGGGAACTTGATAATAGCAGAAAATTATTAACAGGGTCCCCCGGTTATTACTCCTAGAAGAAATGAATGAACACAAAGCATTTTCCCCATCTTTGCATTGCTGGATACCAAGCCCCAGCATCCCAATTAGAAAAATAAGCAAGGGATATGAACAGACCATTCACAGATAAGGAAATATGGTGCAGGAATGAGTGTAAGAGACGTTAGATTACCAGAGGTGGTCCCCACCCACAAGAGGTCACATACACTATCAGACTGTGCCCCCTAGGGCAGGGCCCAGGTCGCACTTCCCTCACCAGGGCTCCCCGTCAAATGCTTTGCATTAATTCTTTTAATCCTCACAACAGCCTTGTACTATAAGTATGACTATGTCTCATTTGTCCAGTGAGGAAACTGAGGCTCAGAGAAGGGAGGTGGCTGGCTTTAGGTTGTCTAGCTAGGAGATGGCAGAGCTAAGGCTACCTCACAGTGGTCATTCCCCTACACATGCTGCTTTGGCTGCTGTATATGGTTGTGCAGTTTATGCATTTACAAGAATACCCAATCTAGAGGCTAAGTGGGGACTGGGCTGAAATATAATCTGTGATCCACTCAACAAGGATGCTCCCCCTTTGTGACCTTGTGCCACTTCCACTTGAAGGGGCTCATTTTTGTAATTTGTCCAGCTGAGAGTGTGCCTCTTTCACTACATTCAGAATACAATACTGTATGAGTTAGTAACAGCCTTACCTGGGACATCTCCCTGGAGTAGGTTGTGGAGGGGATGGGCCGGGGTGGCTGGGAAGGATGAGACAACATAGGATAAGAGGCTGTTAGTTTGAGAGAGACTGAGGAAAACAAGATGAAACCTTGCAGGACACCCAGATAGGTACTCAGAGTAGGAGATTATATATGGAAAAGGACAAGTTAAGGGTATATCCTCTCTCTGGGAATTTACTCAGGCCTATGTGAGCTTCCTAGTTCAATCAGGGGCTTGATTTACGGGGCATCAAAGTTATGGGGGTCTATCTTAGGATCTCAATTAGAGGGCTCCATTGGGGGGGGGCTCAGTTTGTTAGGCTCTCCTGGATGGCTAGGTTCTAAATGTAGATGACCCTCCACCACACTGGCCTATCTGTGACCTCCTCATTTCCAACCTTCCTCTCCAGCTACCTCAGCCTCTCACTTTCAAGATCACAGCCTAACCCTTATCTTAGGCAAAAAATGGAACCTCCTCCCCAGATCTCAAGTTCAAACATATCACCCTCTAATAATCATTTCCTGGTCCTCTTGCTGATTTACTTTCATACCTACCTTGCATAAGAATTCTTCAAACACATCTCAACCTCTGATTCGTTCACCCACCACCTTTTCACTGTCCTGCACTCCCCTTGTGCTCTCTCTTCCCCCCCTTACCTAGTGTGGTAGGCAGAACTCCAAGATAGTCCTTATGATCTCTACCTCCTGGTATTATGCCCTTTCCCTGGCATATGAGCAGAACTTGTGAATTGCTTCTAACCAATAGAATATGGCAAAGGTGATGGGAGATATCTCTATCATCTATCTATCTATCTATCTATCTGATGGGCTTCATCTTGTTAGCATGCAAGGAACTCAACTGCTGGCCTTGAAGAGGCAAGTTGCTATGTTGTGAGCTGCCTATGGAGAGGGCCACATAGCAGGGAGCTTTGGGTAGACCCTAGGATCTCAGAACCTCAGTTCTATAACCACACAGAACTGAATTCTGCCAACAGCCATGTAAGATTGAAGAGAATATGAAATAATATGTGGCTTCATATGAGACCTCAGCTCTGGCCAAAATCTTGACTGTAGCCTGTGAGACCCTGAACAGAGAGCCCAGGTAAGCTGTGCTTGGACTTCTCACACATGGCAACTGTGACATAACTGTGTGTTGTTTTAAGTTGCAAAGTTTGTGGTAATTTGTTATGTAGCAATAGAAAACTAATACACTCAGCTTAGATTTCATTATCCATCATTATAATCACTCCCTTGCAAACTTCCTTACTATTCTGGCCCTTGCGGCCAACAGACCCTAAAGCAACTCCCTGTAATCTTTTTTTTTTTTTTTAAAGATTTTATTTATTTATTTGTCAGAGAGAGAGGGAGAGAGAGCAAGCACAGGCAGACAGAATGGCAGTCAGAGGCAGAGGGAGAAGCAGGCTCCCTGATGAGCAAGGAGCCCGATGTGGGACTTGATCCCAGGACGCTGGGATCATGACCTGAGCTGAAGGCAGCTGCCCAACCAACTGAGCCACCCAGGCGTCCCAACTCCCAGTAATCTTCACTACCAGGTGTTGATTGCCCTGTGTAATCCTCCCCACCCTGCCGGGTGTAAGCAGAATCTGTGACTTGCTTCTAGCTAATAGAATATGACAAGCGTTAGGATGTCATTCCCATAAGACTGCACCTTAGCAGATTAGAATTGAAGATGCTCTTACTAGCGTTGAAGAAGTAAGCAGACTTCTTGTGAAAGGGCCTATAGGGAGGATCATGTGGCAAGGAACATGGAGTCTAGCAGCTGACAGCCATCCCTGCCTAAAAGCTAGCAAGAAAATGAGGACCCCAGTCTTATACCTTCAAGGAGGTAAATTCTTCCAACAGCCCAAGGGAACAAAGAAGCAGATGTTTTCCCTAGTTTGAGCCTCTGATGAGACTGCAGTTCTAGTTGACATCTGTTTTGCAGCCTGATGAAACCCTAGAGAAGACCAAGCTAATTTATTCCTAGACTTCTGATACATAGAAATTGTGAGATAATAAATGCATTTTGTTTTAAGCCTCTAAGTTTGTGATGATTTGTTCCGTAGCATAGGAAACTAACGCAGCCCCTCCCTCCCATCTTAATATTTGCCTGGCCAAACACAACCTGGGTTAGTCAAAATGCCCCACCTACTCTACATCTGTATCTGAACTGCTGAATGTTATTAGAGAAAAAAAAACCCACAAAACAAGTCAATTGATTTCACTCTAAATCATTGATTGCAGACCTCAAATGGGCATTAATACCATAGCAATCCTGTTATGCTCACTTCCGCATTTTTGGAGATTACTATTTTTTTTTAAAGATTTTATTTATTTATTTGACAGAGAGAAATCACAAGTAAGCAGAGAGGCAGGCAGAGAGAGAGGAGGAAGCAGGCTCCCAGCTGAGCAGAAAGCCCGATGCGGGGCTTGAACCCAGGACCTGGGATCATGACCTGAGCCAAAGGCAGCGGCTTAAACCACTGAGCCACCCAGGCGCCCCCGGAGATTACTATTTTATACCTTCTCTGCTCCTCCCAAACCTTCCACATTCCAGTCTCTGTTCTCACCTTCAGCTTTTTGGTTTCACAGGACCTTCCATTAAGAAGATAGCTGCATTCAAATGGAAATTCCCTTATCTCACCACCAGATCTACAATCCTCTCTGCACAGAACTTCCTTTACTTCTGACTTGTCACGTGAAGGAACTAACCCTCTTCATATCAAAGACCAGTCCTTTCAGTTCTGCTTTACACTTCGTTCACCTCCTCAAGGTCTTTACTCCTTTAGCTACTCCCATCTCTCGTGGATCACCAGGTTCTCCTCTTTTGGGCCATCCCCATTAGTGCATGAATGTGCTCTGTTATCTACCATTTTTAAGTCCTTCTTGAATTCCATGAGCCCCTCTGCTACTGCCTAGTTCTTTCTTCCTTTCATAGCAAAACTTCTCAAGACATGGATTACACATTGCTGTCCCCATTTCACCTCCCATTCACTTTTCAACTAACTCCAGTCTAGTTTTGCACCTCTCCATGAAAACTGCTCTTGTCAAAGTCACCAAAGACTTCATGTTGTCAAACCCAACAGATGAGTACTTGTCTTTGCTCATCCTAACTGTGCTCTCAGTAGAATCTGATATGGTCAGTCAACCAGTTCCTCTTTCTAGAAACATGTCTGTGTCTTCTCATCCTTTCTCGCTAGCCTCTAAATGTTGACATTCTGAGCTTGTAGATGGATTGCCCCTTGTTATCTCCACTTGAATATATAATAGGAACCTCAGATTAAACATATTTAAAACCTAAATCTTGATATTTTCCCCAAGTCTTTTCCTCCCACCACCTTTCTCTACCTCAGTACAACTATCAGTTACTAAATTAGAAAACTGAGAATCATGCCTTTCCCTCAACTCCTCCACACTCAGTAGTACTTACAGCATACTATGGGTTTTATCTCTAAAACTTGTCTTGAATTTGTCCACAGGTCTCTGTCTCCACTATCACTAACCTACACCAAACTACCATTGTCTCTTATCTGAACTACTGTAAGAGCTTTCTGACAGGTCTCTTGCTTCCACTTTTGCTTCTCTATAATTCAATTTCTTCTCATGGACTAATAAGGCCCTTGCTGGTGTCACACGCCTCACCTCCTGTATCACTTTTCCTCTCATACTAAGTTCCATTATCCTTGTCTTTGTGCATGTTACCTTTGTTGGAACCATCTTCTTCTGGCCTCTTATCCTCTCCTTATAAAAACAATTTAAATGTTACATCCAGCATTTTTCCTGACCACCATATTAAAAACTGTTCCTCCCTCACCTGTTATCCTACTTGAATGTAAGCTCTGTGAAAGCAGAGCCTTGTTAGCGCAGAGCTTAGTGTAGTGCCTGGCACATATTCAGCATTCCATCAGTATTTGGTGAATGAATGAATGAATCAATGAATGAAGCACTGAGGATTTAAGTGCAATGTACTTCAATGTGAGGACTGAGATTGGCATGAAAGACAAAATACTCTGGACAATTAAGAGGATATTTTTATTTAGCCTATTACAGTAGAGAGATCATACACTAATGAGAAATGTCTTAAAGGAAAGAAAGGGAGACTGAAATTTTATGGAGGCAAGTAGACAAGGGTGGACAGTTAAGGAGTCTTACAGGATGATTAGGAAGAAAAGGGACAGGTCTTATCTGAGTCACCGAGGAAAGGGGGAGCTGAGTCTTATCTCAGAATATGTGGGAGCAGGGAAGTCCTTGGTAGTTAGCCCTTTTTCAGAGCACAGAGTGTGGAGGAGTTTTGGACCATGGCTATTTTCCAGGAACACAGGGCTCAGATAAGTTCCAACATTGTCACTGGTTGTCTCAATTTTAGTACAGGACCTTGATCTGAAAATTTCATCTGTGGAATCAGTTTGGGGGCCTCACTCTGAGGGCCTATATTTGGGTTCAGTCTGAACAACTTGAGTGGACCACCTAGAGCTATAATTGGAGGTCATTTTGGAGTCTTAGCCTGAGGGATTTGATTTTGGGACCTCAGTTTAGCAGATAGACTTCAGGGAGATTTATCTGGAAATTCTTCTCTGGAGAACCAGTTTGGAGGCTCCAGTTGGGGGATTTTGTCTACTAGGTTCAGTGAAGAGGTTTACTCTGGATGTAATGGGCTAGCTCCATCCAGTGGTTAATTCTGAGGTTGGTGAGGAGTTTCATTTTTGGGGAGGCTCAGAGTGTGGCCTCAGTATGGGGATCTGAAACTTTGTCCTGCAAACTATCTCTTGTGCACAATCTGGGAAATTTCTTCAGGGAGCTCAGGCAGGATATTTATTCTAGAGACATAATTTTGGGGGGTTTGGTCTAGAAACTGAAACACTTACTTTATGGTTGCCTGTCTAAGGGCTAAGGCACTACTAGCTTAGTACTGGGGGTCAGTCTCACTGTATTGGTCAGTCAGGAGCTCTGTCTGGATCACTCATTGTTAGGTGCTCAGCATCAGGATTTGGGCTTAGAATGCTGATTCATTGTGGATCAGACTTCAGCCCAACCAAGGGTGCTCCACCGGCATCAGATGCAATTGCACATAACAGAGAGCCAGCAAATACTGATGGTTCAAACAAGATAGAAGCCTTTATTTCTCTCATGTAAAAACAGTTCCAAGGAACTGCCTCACTCTTCCATTTAAATCTTACTGCCAAAGCTTATATCACATGGCCATCAGTTGTAAGGGATACTGGGAAATATAGTTTTTAAGCTGGACTTATGTCCACTTAGCTAAAAATATGGGTTCCGTTCCAAAGGAGAAAGGGAAAATGTAAGTTGGAATGTGAAGCTAGCAGCTTTGTTGCACAGATATCTCAGCCTGGGATTCTCAGTCTGAGCCCCTGATTCTGTGGATACCATTTCAAGCAACTCATTCTGGGGATATGAATTTAGGGTCTGAGAGATTGGAAGTTCATTCTGGGGAATCAGTTTCATGATCAAAGTTGGGGGACCTTGGTCTAGAAGCTTACTTTAAAGGATTTAGTTCAATTTCTGAGTCTGGGGACAGTCTGGTAGAATCAGTCTTCAGATTCCCATTCTTGGTTTTCCATTCATAACAAGTTCAGTCTGGGGGTGCTCAAACTAGGGGATCATTCTAGTATTTCAATACGAGAATTCAGTCTGGGACCCTGATTTTTATGTTCTACCTCTGAGTTCAGTCCAGGATGTGTCTAAGCCTCTTGAATTGCCAGTCTGGTGCTTCATTCTGGGCCTTGGGTTTGTAAGCCCAGCTTTTGGAGGCTCAATCTAAGAGAACTAGCTCAATTTGGGGGATCAGCCTTTACTCATCACTTTTAGGATTCAGTGTGGGGCCCTTAGTCTGAATTGACAAGGACCCCCTCTCTCTGCATGCCTGTCTGGAGATCCATTTTTTATATATGTCTTAGGAGCTCTAACATTGGGAGCTCAGTCTGGGGGCTTGTGGGGAGCTTCCTCAGGGGAGTCAGTTAAATGAATAATCTAGGAACTTATTCTGGGGCAGTTAGACAGAGGCTCAGTCTTGGAAGTTAATTCTGCAAGCATAAACCTAAAGTTTTGAGAGTGGGAGTACAATCTAGTAGCCTCTGGAGTTCCACCTGGATTGCTCCCTCTCCCATAGAAGTCTGAGGACTCAAACTGGGATATTAGTTTGAGGCTGAGACCTTGTTAGCTCATCTGGGAACACTGTGGCTCCTGATCTCATTCTGTAGGCTCATTCTAAAAATGGAAGCTCAGTCTGGAGCAATTAACCACATAGTCTCATGCCCAGGAGCTTGTGTTAGTCTTGAGAAGCAAACACCAAGATGGGATTAAGTGAGCAAGATTTTATCAGGGGAAATGCCCATGACAGAAAATGGGGTAGTTGCCATGGAAGGCTGAGAGCCATCAGAACACAATGTAGTTTGACCCATAACAGGAGAGAAGGGGAGAAGATTGAACAGAAGTGTTCTAGACAGCTGTGCAGTACAAGAAGTTTTGGCAAGGCTGTCTGGGATTCCTGACCCAAAGTCATCAAAGTATCTCTGCCATACTCAAGCTAGGAGTAGCTTGTGGGAAGCATGGTCTTTGTGGAAATGTAGGGATGGATTTCAGAACACAGCAGCTGGGGCACTTGATTACTTATGCTCCCTAAAGTGTAAAAAGTCTATGAGAGGGACTCCTGGGTGGCTTGGTTGGTTGGGCGTCTGCCTTCGACTTGGGTCATGATCCTGGAGCCCTGGGATCAAGCCCTGCACTGGGCTCCATGCTCAGCGGGGAGTCTGCTTCTCCCTCTCCTGCTGCCTCTCCCCCTGCTTATGCTCTCTCCTTCTATTTCTGTCTCTCTCAAATAAATAAATAAAATCTGTTTGAAACAAAAGAATTTTTAAAAATAAAAATAAAATAAAATAAAAAGTCTATGAGATGCTTTCTCATGGCTACCACTGGATACGTACTGGTGGTTCTCTCTGGGGATTCCCTCTAGGGCCCCTTCTGGGCACGTTATTTGGGAGCTCAGACTTAGGTTTTCATTCTGGAGGACCTTGTTTCAGAATATGAGCTCACTTTATACTTTCAGTGAGGAGATGTATCTGTGGCTTCAGCATGTGAGGGGTCTTTCTGGGAACTCAGGCTTAGACCACCTCCAGATATCATCCCTATCCTCCTTCAAGTAGCTAAATTTAGGGTCTCAATCCCATACCTCTGCCTAGAAGTTCATTATGGGGACATGACGTTGAGAACTTAAACACTGAGAGTTAACTCTTGAAACACCCAAGGATTTGATATGGAAGACTGATTTTTGATCTAAGATATGACTGAGCCTCTCACCAAGTGATTGCTAGGCTCAAGGCTCTGTGTGGGTGACTGAGTCTGGCCGCTTTGGGACAATCAGATTTTGGGAGTTCAGTCCAGGATATTTTATCCTGTGGAGTCAAGCCTAGGGGATCTCAATATGGTAACCTCACCTGGGATCTCTGTGTGGTGGGCTCTGTCGGGATTCCAGGCTGGGTTCTAGTCTGAAAATTTCCATCTGGAAGAACCTGCTGCATTTAAACACTAGCAGTTCAGTTTGGCAACTCAATCTGTGTTTTAATCTTGGATCTTAGTCTCAGGTCTCATGTTGGGAATTGAGTTTAGGCTTAGGTTTTGGGAGTTCAGTCTTTACCATGTTAATCTGATCCTCTTCATCTAGGCTTAATCTAGTCTGAAATGTTCGCTCTAGAATAGGGTCTAGAGTAGGAGTAGAGTAAGTGTCATGCATAGAATTTAAGTGTGGATTTAGATGTGAAAAAATACATCTTATTTTCTAACCTCCAATGAAATCAGGCATTTCTTTCTTTCTTTTTTAAATTTTTATTTATTTTTTAAATTTCTTTTTTTTTAAAGATTTTATTTATTTATTTGAAACACAGAGAGAGAGATCACAAGTATGCAGAGAGGCAGGCATAGAGAGACAGGAAAGCAGGCTCCCCGCTGAGCAGAGAGCCCAATGCGGGCCTCGATCCCAGGACCCTGAGATCATGACCTGAGCCGAAGGCAGAGGCTTAACCCACTGAGCCACCCAGGCGCCCTATTTTTTAAATTTCTTTTCAGTGTTCCAGAATTCATTGTTTATGCACCACACCCAGTGCTCCAAGCAATACATCCCCTCCACAATACCCATCACCAGGCTCACCCAACCTCCCTCCCCTGTCCCCTCCAAAACCCTCAGTTAGTTCCTCAGAGTCCACAGTCTCTCATGGTTCATCTCCCCTCCAATTTCCCCCAACTCCCTTCTCCTCTCCATCTCCCCATGTCCTCCATGTTATTCTTTATGCTCCACAAATAAGCAAAACCATATGATAATTGACTCTCTCTGCTTGACTTATTTCACTCAGCATAATCTCTTCCAGTCCCGTCCATGTGGATACAAAAGTTGGGTATTCATCCTTTCTGATGCAGGCATAATACTCCACAGTGTGTGTGGACCACATCTTCCTTATCCATTCATCTGTTGAAGGGTAACTTGGTTCCTTCCACAGTGTGGCAACCGTGGCCATTGCTGCTATGAACATTGCTATGAACAGATGGCCCTTCTTTTCACTACATCTGTATCTTTGGAATAAATACCCAACAGTGCAATTGCAGGGTCATAGGGAAGCTCTATTTTTAATTTCTTAAGGAATCTCCACACTGTTCTCCAAAGTGACTGCACCAACTTGCATTCCCACCAGCAGTGTAAGAGGGTTCCCCTTTCTCCACATCCTCTCCAACACATGTTGTTTACTGTCTTACTCATTTTGGCCATTCTAACTGGTGTAAGGTGGTATCTCAATGTGGTTTTGATTTGAATCTCCCTGATGGCTAGTGATGATGAACATTTTTTCATGTGTCTGTTATAGGCATTTCTTTCAATAATAAATGTAGATAACCAACCACAGTAGTATTAGCAATAATATTAAATTTGTCACCAACACACAGATATTTTTCATAGCAGATCTTTTTTAAAGAAAGATTTATTTTATAGAGAGGAAGGGGCAGAAGGAGAGGGAGAGAGAATCTTGAGCAGACTCCCTGCTCAGTATGTAGCTCAATGCAGGGCTTGATTTCACAACCCTGAGATTATGACCTGAGTAAAACTAAGATGAGATACTTAACTGACTGTACTACCCAGGCACCCCTCATAACAGATCTCTTAAAATGTTATTTACAGTCAGGCACCTGGGTGGCTCAGTTGTTAAACACTTGTCTTCGGCTTGGGTCATGATCCTGGGGTCCTAGGATTGAGCCCTGCTTCAGGATCCCCGTTCAGCTGGAAGCCTGCTTCTGCCTCTCCCGCTTCTCCTGCTTGTGTTTCCTCTCTTGCTTTCTCTCCTTGCCAAATAAATGAATAAAATCTTTTTAAAAGATGTTATTTACAGTCATTAATTTGGAATTGCAAGAGTCATTTAACTACTAACCTGCTAGTAGAGCATTGTATTTAAGGCATTAATAAAAAATGTATATTACAATTAGTTTTGTAATGTTTTGATAACTATATTTTATTTTATTTTTATTATGTTAGTCATCGTACAGTACATCATTAGTTTTTGCTGTAGTGTTCCATGATTCATTGTTTGCATATAACACCCAGTACTCCATGCAGTATGTGCTCTCCTTAATACACATCACCGGGCTCACTGATCCCACCACTCCTCTCCCCTCTAAAAGCCTCAGTTTGATTCCTGGAGTCCATAGGCTCTTATGGTTCATCTCCCCCTCTGATACACCTCCTTTCATTTTTCCCTTCCTTCTCCTAATGTCCTCTATGTTATTCCTTATGTTCCACAAATAAGTGAAACCATATGATAATTGTCTTTCTCTGTTTGACTTATTTCACTTATAACTATATTTTAATATAATTGGTTTCCTTTGTAATGTAAATTTTATTTTATGCATTTAAAAACATTAATCTGGGGCGCCTGGGTGGCTCAGTGGGTTAAGCCACTGCCTTCGGCTCAGGCCATGATCTCAGAGTCCTGGGATCGAGCCCCGCATCAGGCGCTCTGCTCAGCAGGGAGCCTGCTTCCTCCTCTCTCTGCCTGCCTCTCTGCCTGCTTGTGATCTCTCTGTCAAATAAATAAATAAAATCTTAAAAAAACAACAACAAAAAAACCCACATTAATCTGGGAAGGGACATATTGGCTTCAACAGATTGCCAGATGTATTCAAGGCACAGAAAAGAGGAAGTCTGTCACTTAGTATACTTAACCTTGGACTTCAGTCTCAAGGCTAAATCTCAGGGTTCATTCAGAGGTCTTGGTTTTTTGGAGCCCAGAGTGGAGTCCCAAGCGGGGGTATTTCTAGAAGATCTACTGTGATACTGTGATTTATAATAAAAATATGTATTTGAGGGGCACCTGGGTGGCTCAGTGGGTTAAAGCCTCTGGCTTCAGCTCAGGTCATGATCTCAGGGTCCTGGGATCAAGCCCTGCATCGGGCTCTCTGCTCAGCAGGGATCCTGCTTCCCCCTCTCTCTCTGCCTGCCTCTCTGCCTACTTGTGATCTCTGTCAAATAAATAAATAAAATATAAAAAATATATATTAAAATATGTATTTGGTCTTCGAACCCTTTCCTGGCACAGAGCTCCTAAAAGCTTTGTAATTTCCTACGTGATGAGAATGGTAGAAGGTATCTATGGCTATGTTGCCTGTAGAGCCACCCTGTGATTACAAGTTTGGAAGTTTCAGTTTCACACCTCAACCTCCTGGGAGGGGAGAGAGGCTGGAGGTTGAATTCAATCACCAATGGCATTGCAGACACCACTGCCCTGGAACCTCCAATGTCACCAGTCATGGTCAACCCCACCATGCACATTGCTGTGGGTGGTGAGCCCTTGGGTCACATCTCCTTTGAGGTAAGGGACCTGGAAACCAAGAAATGACTACTCATCTGATTCATAAATCTATTTTAACAGATTGGAGCTGTTTGCAGGCAAAGTTCCAAAGATAGCAGAAAACTTTCATGCTCTGAGTACTGGGGAGAAAGGATTTGGTTATAAAGGCTCCTGATTTCACAGGATTATTCTGGGATTTCTGTGCCCAGGGTGGTGACTTCACATGCAATAATGGCACTGGTGGCAAGTCCATCTATGGGGAGAAATTTGATGATGAGAGTTTCATCCTGTAGCACACAGGTCCTGGCATCTTGTCCGTGGCAAATGTTGGACCCAACATGAAGAGTTGCTAGTTTTTCATCTGCACTGCCAACACTGAGTGGTTGGATGGCAAGCATGTGGTCTTTGACAAGGTGAAAGAAGGTGTGAATCTTGTGGAAGCTATTGAGTACTTTGGAACCAGGAATGGCAAAACCAGCAAGAAGATCACCATTGCTGACTGTGGATGAATTTAATAAATTTGACTTGTGTTTTTATTTATTTATTTATTTGACAGAGAGAAATCACAAGTAGACGGAGAGGAAGGCAGAGAGAGAGGGAAGCAGGCTTCTTGCTGAGCAGAGAGCCCGATGTGGGACTCGATCCCAGGACCCTGAGATCATGACCTGAGCCGAAGGCAGTGGCTTAACCCACTGAGCCACCCAGGCGCCCCTGACTTGTGTTTTCTCTCAACTGCCAGATCCTTCCTTCTGTAGCTTAGAGAGCATGCCTTCACCTCCAGCTGCTCGAAATATCCTATAATCTTTGTGCTTTTGTTGCAGTTCTGTGGATTCTAAATTTTCCTTACTCCAAGTCTAGCTGAATTGCAGGGTGAAGTTTATGATTATGAAATAAAGACTAAACGACACCACCACCAACAAATCACTAATGTCCAAAGATTCAATCAATCATGCCTATGTAATGAAGCCTCCATAAAAACCCTGTCAGAGAGCTTCTGGGTTAATGATCACAGGGAGATTCAGAGAGAGCATGAAAGCTCCTCGCTCCTTCCACACACCTTGCATTATGCATCTCTTCCATCTGGCTGTTCCTGAGTTATATCCATTGATAATAAACCAATAATCTAAACTTCAATTTGTTTATCTATCTATCTACACCCAATGTGGGGTTCCAACTCATGACCCCAAGATCAAGAGTCACATGATCTTCTGACTGAGCCAGCCAGGCAACCCTAAACTGAGGATCTAGTAAGTAAAATGTTTCTCTGAGTTCTGTGAGCCCCTGTAGCAATTAATTGAACCAGAGGATGGGGTTTTTGTTCCCTCCCATATATAGCCCTTTGGTCAGAAGCACAGGCAACAACCTGCACTTGTATTTGGCATGCGATGTGTGTATGTCGGGGGTGGGGGCAGATTTGTAAGACTAAACATTTAACCTGTGGGATCAGAGGCTATCTGCAGGTAGGCAGTATCAGAAGTAAGTTGAATTGGAAGACACATAGCTGATGTCAGAGAATTACTTGGTGGTGTGTGAAAAACCTCCACAACACCCTGGAACGGGTGACCAGCATTTTACCTACTCTCTCCATATATATTTGAAGCCTTAGTCTGGAAACTCATGCAGAGGTGATTAATCTCAGTATCTTTGCTTGGGCTTATTTGAACTCAATTTAAGTTCCTGAGTCTGTCGGAATGAGTCTCAATTGCTCTGTAGGAGTTTATGCCTTACAAAGTTAATCAGCCTGGGAATGCTCATGGTTATCATTTCACACCATGTTGTTTTCTGCCTCTGAGTCTTTGTATCTACATTGTTTCCTCAGCAGGAAAGTCTCTCTCTCTCTTTATTTAGAAACACACCCCACCACCTGGCAAATTTCCACTCAAACTTTTAAGAATCAGCTCAAGTGTCATCTTTGAGAGCCTGCCACAAGCCCCCAGGCTGGGTCAGGGGCTCCCTCTGCTGGATTCTCATGAGCCCCTGTGCTCCCTTCTCCTCTAACATTGCACAGAGATGGATTTATTATAGAACAATAAAGCTTAAGCCTCAGCACCCCATACTTACACATGCCACTTCCGAGTCCCTGATTATTGAGCGCAGTCAATTTGAAGAGCATTTACAATTTGTCATTGCACAAGAACAGTTAAAATACCCTGAAATTTTATAGCTCACATGTAAAAAAAAAAAACAAAAAACGAGAGGTTTCCCCAAATTTGACGGCAATCTTAAAATTTACCTCACTAATAACAAATTGTGAAGTCGACACTTTTCTAAACTACCAATAAAAATTTTTATCAACTGAATGACATTAAATTCAATTGAATTCTTTGTATTCTTTCTAGAAAATGTTATTATAAAGTAATTGTCATATTTATTTAGAGGAGGGTATCAAGGAGCTTGTAACCAAAAGAAAAATTAGTGGGGAGACGAGTCAAACAATTGATAAAAATATTTTATTTTGGGAAGTTTGAGAATGTTTATGGTATTTGTCAGTTTTTAAAAAGTTTTGTAATTTGTAACATTTGTGATTTCTTTTATAAATCTGAAGCAATACCTTCATACTTAATTTGTACCATTTCTCCTAAAGACAGTTTGCAGAATTCTATCTGCTTCAGGTCCTTTAACACCTAGATTAATCCAGAGCACTGATAATTCTCTAGGGTCCTTGGCCAGTCTTACATGATGGACTGTAAACTCCTTAGGCATTTGATCAAACCGCATGCATGACGCAGCAATATTCAGCAGGGGCCCAGGCACAGAAGTGACAGTATTGTTTGTTAACATGGTCTAGTCCAAAGTTTGCAATCCTTGCTGTGAGAGGGAATCACCTATGCTATTTTCCTAAGAACAGCTTTATTGAGATATTATTTATATGCCATAAATTAAAGTATAAAATTCAATGGTTTTTAGTATATTTACAGGATTGTGCAACTGTATTAGTTTGCTAGGGTTACCATAACGAAATACCACACTGGTGGCTTTGACAACAAAATTTATTTTCTCGAAATTCTAGAACTTCGAGATCAAGGTGTCAGCAGGTTTGGTTTCTTCTGAGGACTTTCTCTTTGGCTTGCAGATATTTACCTTCTGTGCACATAGCCATTTCTCTGTGCATCTTATGTCTCTCTCTATGCCCTAATATCCTTTTCTTACAATGAAACCAATTGTATTGGATTAGCGTGTACCTCTAGGGCCTTGTTTTACCTCTTTAGAGGCTCTGTCTCCAAATATAGTCACATTTTGAGGTATTGGGTCTTAGCACTTCAACATATGAATGGAAGGGATGACACACAACTCAGCCCCCAACAGCAACCATCACACATCTAATTTTAGAACATCTTCATCTCCCCCCAAAGAAACCCCATTTTCCCCCTCCCCAAAGCCTGGGCAACCATTAACCTATTCTCTATCTCTGTAGATTTGCCTATTCTGTACATTTCATATTACTTTTTTTTTGAAGATTTTATTTATTTATTTGGCAGACAGAGATCACAGGTAGGCAGAGAGGCAGGCAGAGGGGCAGGCAGAAAGAGGAAGGGAAGCAGGCTACCCTCTGAGCAGAGAGCCTGATGTGGGGCTCAATTCCAGGACCCTGGGATCATGACCTGAGCTGAAGGCAGAGGCTTTAACCTACTGAGCCACCCAGGCGCCCCTATTTTTTTTTTTTTTTACTTATTTGACACAGAGAGAGATAGAAACATAAGAAACATAAGCAGGAGGAGTGGGAGAAGCAGGTTTCCCATGGAGCAGGGAGCCCAATGCTGGACTCAATCCCAGGATCCTGGGATCATGACCTGAGCCAAAGGCAGATGCTTAACAACTGAGCCACCCAGGCACCCCTGTACATTTCATATTAAATGGTATTATACTATATGCAGTCTTTTTTGGCTAGTTGGTAGTGATGTCACCTCTTTCATTCCTGATTTCAGTAATTTGAGTCTTCTTTTTTACTTAGTCAACCTAGCTAAAAATTTGTCAATTTTGTTGATCTTTTCAAATAACCAACTTTTGTTTCATGATTTTCTCTATTGCTTTTGTTTTCTATTCCAGGTATTTTCTGTCCTATCTTTATTATTTCCTTCCTTCTGCTTGCTTTTGGATTACTTTGTTCTTCTTTTTCCAGTTTCCTAAGGTGAAAGTTTAGGTTATGGATTTGACATCTTTCTTCTTTTTTAATATAGGTGCTTATAGCTATAAAACTCACTTTGTTTTTTTAAGATTTTATTTATTTATTTGACAGAGCTCACAAGTAGGCAGAGAGGCAGGCAGGGGTGGTGGGAGGGGGAAGCAGTCTCCCTGTTGAGCAGAAGCCAGCAGATGTGGGGCTCGATCCCAGGTCCCTGAGACCATGACCTGAGTGGAAGGCAGAGGCTTAACCCGCTGAGCCACCCAGTTGCCCTAAAATTCACTTTAAGCATTGTTTTAGCTGTATTTCATAAATATTGGTTTTCATTTTCATTCATTTCAGTTTGTTTCCCAGTTTCCTCATGATTTTTCATTGACCCATTTGTTATTTAGAAAGGTGTTAATTTCCACATATTAGTGAATTTCACAAATTTCTTTGTGACTGATTTTTAATTTCACTCCATTGTGGTGGGAGAACAAATTTTGTGTGATTTCAACTCCTTTAAATCCATTGAGGCCTGCTTTACAACTTATCATATGGTTTGTCATGGAGAATGTTTCATGTGCACCTCAGAAAAATGTATATTCTGTTGTTGCTGTTGGGTGCAGTGTTTTAGATGATGTTACAACGTTTTTTTTTTTTTTTAATGCAAATTTTAAGGCTATGCTCCCTGAGGTTGATTCCTCTGCCCCAAGGCCTGGAATCCGTATCTTTATTAAGTTCCCCACACCTTTCAAGAACCCATGGCCCCGCCCGACCTCCACTCCTGGCTTCCTTTGGTTTATTACATAGGAGTTAACTGCGGTGATGTCATTCATTGCTCTGATAGATTTTTCTATTGCTCTAGTCTTGCCGCCAGGTCCTCGGAAAGGCGCATCTGCGTTCTCAGGCTCGGCTTTCGGCTCATTTGGCCTGGGCTGTGCTGCTCAGCGATTGGGCCTCCTGGGCATCGCGTTGCCAGAGGACAGATGATGGCCGGAGCTGGGGAAGATTCGCGGGCGCTCTTCGGGGCTGGCGTCCGCGCGGCGCTGGAAGCCTGGCCGGCCTTGCAGGTGAGTAGGGCCACGGCTAGGATAAAGGTTAGTGTGTGGGGCAGAACAAGAGTTGGCTAGACAACGCGCCTGAGGCACCACTGGGCGGCATAAGCAGCCAACCCTACACCACCTCAGGCCAGCTTCCAGGCTGACGTGGTGGGCTCTGGCCTGTGTTCGCAGATCGCTGTGGAGAATGGCTTCGGGGGCGTGCACAGCCAAGAGAAGGCAGAGTGGCTGGGGGGTGCAGTAGAGGAGTACTTCTTCCGCAATGGTGAGTGAATGTGAGGCGCTGCGACCTGTCTTTGGGGGCGTGGGGAGGAGGAGGCGAGTCCTGTAGAGCCCGCACTTCCTGTTGAACAGTTGTGGGATGGTACCTAACTAAGGTCGAGGTGGAATGAATACAGGCTTTAGGAGTCAGAATCTTGAGTTCTGATGCCTTAGAGGCTGTGTTATTGACCTGCGGTATCACTCTGGACAAGTTGTTTTATCTGAGACTCCGTTTCTTAATGCCTAAAATAGATATTAAAGTATCCACCTCAGCACTGTTCAATAAAAATATAATGCAACTCACATCATGTCATTTAAAATTTTCTAGCAGCCGCTTCAACAAAGTAAAAAGAAGCAGATAAAATTAATGTTACTGAAGTCAGTATATCTAAAATATCTCAACAGGTAATCAGTATAAAAGATAACTCGAGATATTTTACATCCCTTTTTAGTATTAAGTTTTCAAAATCTGGTGGGTATTTTACACTTTTAGCACCTTCTCAATTTGGCCTAGCCAATATTTTGAGTGCTCAGTAATGACTTGGTTATTTGGACAGCAAAGATCTACACCTTTGATGTGTCTTTAAGGTCATGTAAGAATAAGGGACCCTGCAGAGGGTCTTCTGCATAGTAAGATTTTTACAAAATTCTTTATTCAGGTTTTTTTCTCTTGGTCTTGTAGATGACATTAGGCAGAGTTATCACAAGGAAGTTTGCATCTAGTGATGGATCCATTTAAGTAAGTAGGCATTTACAGTCCGGGTGATGTTCTAATAAGGATGAGCTCAGCGTGCTTGGGTAGCCTGAGACTGAGGAGGAGGCTTCCTTTGGAGATTGTTCAGGGAGGTAGTGATTGGTTTGAGTCTTAAGGGATGAAAAGGAGTTAACTAGGTGGGGGAGACAGAACAACACACAAATAAGTTCTGTGGTATGAGAAGATTATGTGTTATATTTGGAAAGTGGCAGGGAGCTCAGTATTGGAGTAAGGGTGTGTGTGCGCTTGTGAGTGTAGGTAGGAGTGGTTGAGAATGAATCTGGGGGGTAGGGAGGCCCTGGGAAGAGGTTAAGACGTGGAAGATGTTACATGCCTTTGGTTTGTCTGTTAGGCCAGCGTTTGCCAAAATGCAGGCTATGGAATAATAGTTCTGTTAGATGTTCAGTGAAGAAAAAGCTTCTCTAGTCAAATTATGTAAGAACTTTTCTTCAGCGCCTCCTTAGGAGTCACAGTAATCATTAACATAATAAAAGCTTGGCTAACGATAAGAATCACAAAAAAGAAGCCTGTTTTCCTTTATTTCTCATTAGCTTTCTATGGATAGCTTTCTTTAAAAAACCAGCAGGACAGCTATTCCTGAAAAGCAGGATATGAAACACTGCTGTAGGTGATGAAAATTCATGGGCCCTTTCTAAGGTGAGTAATAGGATGAGATTTGTTGACTAGAAAATTCAGAAAATAATCGGTATGGAGCATGGACTGGAGAGGGAAAGACTGATGAGAAGGTTATTTCTGTGTAGAAAATAATGAGGCCTGAACTAGGGCAGTGGCAATAGCAATGGATTGGGGCCTTGGAGATTGTTTGGCCGTGAAGAGGGAGGAAAAAGGAGGAAGGTTTTGGGTTTGAGTCACTGGGTGGGTTAGGTGCCTTACAGGGAATAGAGGAACCCTGGAGGACAAGAAGTAGGTTTGAAGTGGTAAGATGGTAAGTTTGGCTTTGGATGTGGAGGGCCTGAGGCATCTGTGAAATTGGTAGAGTGTAGTTTGTGTTGGAGACGGCTTTGGGGGATATTAGATGAGAGTGCTAGGGAAAGTCAAGGGAGTTAACGAGCTCTCCCAGAGGGAAGGGAGAGTGAGGAGCTTTGTGGAAGACCGTCTTGGGTAATTCTCTAATTCAGAAAAAGTAGAGCAGAGGCCCAGAAGGTAACTGAAGCCTAGATGGTGGAGATTAGCCAGAATCACACAATAGGATGTTGATATCAAGGCTATGATGATTTCATCTTTGGAAGTACTTAACGTCCATTTTTTCTTATCTATCCCGTTCAGTGGAGTCATGAAGGGTTTCTACATTTCAGAAACTTCAGCCCTTGAGTGATGGAAATTAACGTGGATTATGGGTCTCTCCTATGCTAGGCATTATTTAGGGGACTCCTCATAACAGACCTTCAAGAAGGCCACCGTTAGCCCCACTTTGTAGATGAGAAAACAGGCACAGAGATAAGAAACTTGTTCAAGGTCACAGAGAGGAGGCCAGTTAAAATAGGTCAGATGAAAGAGGGTGAGTGTGGTTGGATGCTTTGGGAATAAGAGGGATTGGTAGGATGCAAGAGATTGGAAATTAGGTATTTATGTTTAGTGTTTGTTTGTTTGGTTTTTAAGAATCACATAAAAACCTGGAGTACAGAGCACTTCAGTGAGTAAAAGGCTCACTGTTGGGGCCTTTACCCACCAATCGGATGTGGACCTACCAAGTAGGTATTGAATAGTAGTGGGCCTGAGTGATTCAGGTGGCTGGTCTTTGCTTTCCTATTAGCTGACTTGGAGCTAGATGAGGTGGAGGACTTCCTCGGGGAGCTCATGACGAACGAATTTGATACGGTTGTGGAGGATGGAAGTCTGCCCCAGGTGAGCATATTGTGGACTAACTCCCATTTCCCTGCCTGCAGTCTTTCTTCTCCCTGTCTGTTTGTTTTTAGGCCAAGACCTTGGGTCTAACCATTCTTTTCTTGAGTCCTGTGCAAGAACCTTCTGTGACTCCCTTTTGCCTAAAGGAAAAAGTCTAGTCTTCCCAGGTCTTTCCAAATGCTGCCTCTTCTCTTTCATTTCTCTCCATACAACATTCTCAACCGGGTCCATTCTTCACCCCCATCCCAAAGGAGGTCAGGCCAGGTACATTTCCACCCCTGTTCTGGTTAACATTTTCCCCATCAAGCCCTGCTGGGATTGCCTTCCCTTTTACCTCTTCTGTCTTTCAAACCGAGTTCTAGTGCCTTCCTTTGCTAGGAAGCGCTCCTTCCATACTTGAGGCTCTTACCTGGGTCCTTCATATATGATTCCTTCAGTAGTGAACTCCTTGGGGAAGAAAGAGCCCCATTCTCTTCTGGAAAATTCCAAACCCTTCCCTACTCTCGCTGCAAACACATGTGGGTTTTATTGTAGGTTCTCCAAAAAATCCAAGCTAGTTGAATGTTTTCTTGGTAGGTGAGCCAGCAGCTACAGACCATGTTCTACCACTTCCAGAAGGGTGATGGGGATGCTCTGAAGGAGATGGCCTCTCACATTACCCAAAGAAAGTACAGCGTCAGAGCCACTGCAGTTACAACAGCCAGAGAAACGGATGAAGATGATGCGGACAGCGTGGAGGAAATGGAGGTGAAAGGGGGTGCCCCTTGGGTGGGGAGATGCAGATATCTTCAAATTTCTGGGAAATCAGCTAGTTTCATAGGGAAATGATGGGGCGGGGGGATATATTATCCAGAGAGTGCAGGGAACTTTCCTAAGGTCACACAGCCAGTCCTGGCAAAGCTGGGAAGAGAGCCTGGGTCTCCAGTGGCCATAGCCAGGAGGTGTTGTATTTAGCTCTTTCCTGTATTTCTCCTCCAGGTCACAGCTACGAATGATGGGGCAGCTACAGATGGGGTTTGCCCGCAGCCTGAATCCTCTGGTCCAGACTCCCAGACTATTAAAGAAGAGGATATAGTGGAGGATGGCTGGACCATTGTCCGGAGAAAGAAATGAGTGGGGCTGGAAATGGTTTGGGCCCTTGCTTGCTAGTTGTTTTGAGCCTTGTCTGTAGGGGTTTTGGGGAGGGTTGTGGACTCTTGGACTGGTTCCTCCATCTCCACCCTCTTCCTATTCCCCTGTTCAGTTTCCTCCAGGGGAAGAAGAGCCCTAGGGTCCTTGCTCTTGAGGTAGTGTGACCTGGTTCACCACACTCCCTTGGGTCTTAAGTTACTGTCTGCATGATGGGCCTGATTTCATAGTACATTGCCTCTCAGGTGTGGTTAGTATGAAGAGGGAGGGTTGAGCAGGTGAGGGCATGACTGGAGAAGCTAAACATTGGTTGACAGTGGCCAGGTGGATCTGTGAAGGGAGAGGACCAGCAGGAGAACCAGTAGCCCTGCTGGGTCAGGAATGTTGAGATGAACTTGCAAACTAGAAGCAAGATGATTTGAAGATGTGAACGAAAATAGCTGTGGTACCTCTTCTTTTTCCCCTGCCCATACACACACAAAGTAGCTTTGTACCCCTGCCCAGAAATTGGAACCTCCCAGGAACACTCCCTTTCTGCAGCTTAGCCGTTAGCCCTGGGTTCCTTCAGGAAGTCTAAGACTTTGGCTAGGTGGTGAGCTTGGGGGACCTGGGCTTTGTTTTCTTTCTCCTCCAGCCTCTTTCCATATACTTATCCAAATCCAGGAATGAGGCTTAAAACCTCAGTAAATAGTACCTTATTGTTTAATCTGTGACTTGACCCGTGAAGAGCCTTAGAATCAGCCTTTTAGGAGCTGGGCTTCAGAGCTCAGTAAGGGAGCAGTTTTGGGGCCCATCCTAGCAGCCTGTTACTGTGAACAAACAGGTGGATAAATGGAACACAGCAGCACTCTGAAAGTTTCCATAAGCCCGAAATAAACTGTATTTTTCTTTAAAAAACAAAACAAAGAGTATCCATTGTCTCCCCCCTCCCCCATACATTCCCCTGTCCTGCCCTGTGGCCCTGCCATGGGTCTGGACGATAAAATACTGGGTAGCCTTGGGGCCGGGTAGAAGCTATAAGCCATGGAAGAGGCAGGAGGGGTCTCGTCACCACCCCATGTAACGTGTGTAAAGACACTGGCTGGGGGGCAGGGGTGGGCCAGGACCATGGGGTCAGTGGCAGAACTGGCACTTGAATCCAAATCTGCCTCCAGTTTGGGGGGGAATTGGGTGGAGGCAGGATCTGTAGGATGTTGAAGGGATGGAGGACAAAACAGCCTAATTCAAGGGGGTCTAGCAACAGCTCCCACCCTTCCTGGGGACAGGGATTTTAAAAAAATTAACATCACTGTAGGAATTTTTTTTTAAAGCCCATGTTTTGTGAAAAGATGAATTAAAAAACCCAAGACCCAGCACTGAGGATTGAAAGTGCCCATGATGGGAGTTCAAGTATTGACTGAGCTGGGAGGGAGGGGGCTGGGGCCCCCAATTGGACATGGGCAGCTAGAGTATGGGGCAGTGGGCCCCAGTTACTCCCAAACCCTCTAGGTCTTGTCTTGGGTCTGGGGGGCTTCGGAGGGTTCAGCAATGGCTCCTGAAGCTGCCACTGGTGCCTCCTCCATCTCCCTGTCCTCAGACAGTGTGGGCCCTGGGCAGAACGAGTCCCCACGGCCTGCCCGACCGAGCACTGCCATCCATCGCCGCTGCAGCTCCTCTGTCTCGGGGCTGAAGTACCAGCTCAGGTGGCTCTGGGTGATCTTGAAGACGTGCCTTCTGTCAGGCCGCTCCCCTGCCTCAGGAGGCCCCACCTCAAAGCCAATGAGGGGCAAGCTGCGCTGGGCTTTCACATCCTAGGGAACAGGACAGAGCTGGGGTCACCTCGAGGCTGGGCTTCTCACTAGTTTTGCATCTGCTGAACCCTTCTTTTCCTTCCCCTCCTCAGGAAACTTCCATGGCTCCACTGATAGCAACTGAAAAATGTCAACTGAGGCTAGCATGCAGGCTAGTTCAAATACCCATTTCTTCCCACAACCAAAACCAATTGGGCTAGTCTCTTTAGCATATAAAATATAATACTTGCAGGCCTTTGTTTTAGCTTTTGCCTCCATTTACATGTTCTTCCCTGCTCCAAACTGGACCTAGCGGTGTCTAACCTCCATGAAACTAGCTCGACTATCTCACCCCGCTTTTCCCTACACATGTTGGCCCACAGTCACTCCTTGTCTCTAGCTGGTCTTTGTCTCACAAGGGTAGGGGTTCTGATTTCCCCTTAGCCTTACCCCATCTCCCAAGGCCAAGGAGAGGTCAAGGACTGAAAGGGAAGAGGAGCAGCCTGGTTTTGCCAGGTGGCTGAAAGGCCCTGAAAGAATGGGATGCACACCTGAGGGGCTCCATAGATGTACAGCACCAAGGGTTCATTCTCAGGGACGACGAACCATGCCTTGTGCCAGCCTTTGCCACCTTTCTCCATGTAGTGTAGGAAGCTGCAGATGACGCTGTTCTCCGCAGCCACTGAGGCCTGTTTCTGTGGCCAGAGACATAGGGGACATCAGTGTTGATAGAAGGCCTGGCCTGGCTACTCTTGGCTTTGACATGCCCTCAGCTTAGGGATTGATAAGGCCGAAGCTCAGATGGTGGGAAGGATTTGTCCAGTACCCCCACCCACTGTGGGTTAGAATTGAGGCTGGAAGCCAGGCTTGTCTGCTGCACTGCAGTGGCTGCTTGCCTCCTAAAAGTTGGTGGGAGGGGTGTTTCAACAGGGGCACCTAGATGCCAGGCAGGCATTGTTCCATCAGTTGATTTATTCCTCAAGTTACTTAATGCCTTTATACCTCCCCCTGTTCGTTGTCTTTCATCATAACATCCATGCCTTGGATTTAGCAAGAGGCAACCCTAGCATTGTGAAGAGGATTGGGTAGCTGGGTAAGGCAGTCTGGCTTAGAATCCCAGCTTGAGATGAAGATGTATTGATTTGGAAGGAGAATATATAGGTCTGTTGTAAGGATTAAATGAGTTAATGTATGCAAAATGCTCAGAAGAGTGCCTGGCACGGAGTAAGCATTCTTTTTTAAAAATTATTTATTTATTTTTGAGAGAGAGAGAGAGAGAGAGAGAAGAGCGCTCGCACGTGCACGTGAGCAGGAATTAGGGGCAGAGGGAGAGAGTAAATCCTCAAGCAAACTCCCCCCTGAGTGAGGAACTCACCCCAGGGCTCCATCTCAGGACCCTGAGATCATGACCTGAGCTGAAATAGAGTCAGCCACTTAACAATCTGAGCTACCCAGGCACCCCCAGAGTAAGCATTCTTTAAATGTTAAGTGAAATAAATACCTCAATTTGGTTAAAAACAAAACAAAAAATGTATGTATGGCATGCTACAGCACAACTATTAATAGTGGTAATCTAGTGGGTAGAAGGAATGGGGTGTTTTTATTATTTTTGTTTATATTGTCTAATTTTCCCCAGCGCACATATCCTATTTTGTAATAAGAAAAGATAATTTGTTTATTGAAAAAACACACTAGCTCTGCCACTTGCTGGCTGTGTAATTTGGGCAAATAACTCCCTGAGCCTCAGTTTCCTCATTTGTAACCCAGGGATAGGAATAGCATGGATAGATTACTTACTGTGAGGATTAAATGGCTAAAGCACTTAAATAAAAATTCGTCTTTCACTCACTCTTGGATTCATTTTACTCACTCCAAGCCTGGGTCACTTGGTCAGTGGAAGCACATAGCACCCTAGCATTTCAGAGATGCCCACGCGTGTGTCAGTCACGGTGGGTGGCTGGGGCCCATGTGGTTGGCGTGGGACTGTTAGTCGGGGACCTGGCTCTTACCTCCAGGATAGACCTCCGGCGCTGGGGTGTATGCTGGCTGCAGACCGGGCTGCTCCCAGGCACCCCATGCAAGGCCACGTAGCAGTCCGTGCACACACGGTTGGAGCGGTTGTTGTCATAGATGAGGCGGGCCCGGAACTCGGAGCACTTCCCACAAACCACCTGGGGTGGCAAGTGGGCAAAAACAGCCTGGTTCCTGCAGGTCTTTCCCTTCAGTGTACCAACTCCCACAGTGGACTCATGGCTTCCCCCACTTAGAGGGTAACCCACTCAGAAGTGGGCCTTTGGGCTGCCAGCCTGTCCCCTCCCTATCTCTGCCCCTGCCTGCCCAAACTCACATGCCCGCAGGCCTTGCAGTGGTGCCTGCGTTTGGTGATGGAATTGAAGGGCTCCTGGCAGCGCATGCACATGGTGACTTCCTTTTCTCGGATGGGTGTAGGTGCCCGCTTCCCAAGATCCACATTCTGGAGAGAGGGCCAGGTCCCAGGTCAGAGATAGCTACTCCCCAGCCCAGTCCAGCCAGCCCCTGCCCTCTGCCTGAAGGCTTGGATCATCAGTGGGAAGCAGCAGATAACATTCAGAAGACCTGCCTTTGAGTCCTTGCTCTGTCCTTACCTCGCTGTACTACTGACGACAAGTCATTTTTACTTTCTGGGCCTCAGTTTCCCCCATGATTCCTCTGTGGCCATACCAAAAGAAGACTGTGCTTCTGAGGTCCTGCACTCTGCCTCTCTGGTGTTCACTCTCCGGGAAGGGGCAAGGATCATTTCAAGGTAAAGTGGGGACTTGGAAGCCTGGAAGGGGTCCCAGTGCAGGGGGAGAGGGTGGGGACTCTTACTGGAGAATTAGGGGGTGTGTCTTCATCTTCCCTGTTTGTTGAGTTCAACAGTTTGAAGGTCTCCAGCGTCTGTTCATGCTTCAGGAGGGTGGAGTTGATGGCCTATAAAGGAGGTTGTAAGAAATAAGAGGTCAGATCACCTCACAACCCACCTACTTCCACCCTCACCTCAACTTCCTATGACCTAGCCTGGAGTCGGAAAACTTGGTTTCTTGGCCAGACTCTGCCCCTTGTTAGGCATATGATCTTGAGCAAGCCCAATCCCAAATCCAGTTCTCAGATCAGTGGTTGAAAAATCACAGAAGGTCTTCCTGGCCACTGTCTGGGCTTCAGGTTTTACAGGATTTAACTCACTGGGGTTATACCCTCAGAGGAGCCAGCTTTCTAAAGGGAGAATCTGCGAGTTTCTGTTTAACCTCTGGACCTCAGTTTGCTTATCTGTAAAACAGGGATGGTAAAGTTTGTTAGAAAGCTGTGTCCAGGCCCATTCTGGTCTAACATGAGTTTAGGGGAGAGTCCACAAACCCCAAGGAGACCTGTTAATACTCCTCCAGCCCCCTACCACAAAGCCGCCTTGGATGTTACCTGGACCCAGTCTTTCTTCTCCTCCTCAGTCCTTGGGGTGCGGGGGAGAAAGAAAAATGTTGGGTTAGGCAGGCCAACAAAAAGCAACTGGAATGGTAAACAGTATTTTGGAGTCAGACCAGGGTTTTGACCCTCTGGTCCTTAACTTATTATGTGACCTTAGGCAAGTCATGTAGCCTGTGTTTATTTATTCAGCAGTTACTAATAATTTCCAGACCCTGTGCTAGGGACTTGGGGCTTAGAGAGGGCTGGCCCTACCCTCAAGGAGCTCATGGTCTAGGAGGGGAGATAGGGATAATACAGAGGGATTAGCACTGTGACCCAGAGTGAAAATAGGGCCGAGAAGCCCAGAAGGAGAGACCTGCCCCAGCCTGGAATTTGGGTGGGGCTGTTTTTTTTTTTTTTAATTTTATTTATTTGACAGAGATCTCAAGTAGGCAGAGAGGCAGGCAGAGAGAGAGAGAGGAGGAAGCAGGCTACCCACAGAGCAGAGAGCCCGATGTGGGGTTCGATTCCAGGACCCCGGGATCATGACCTGAGTCGAAGGCAGAGGCTTTAACCCATTGAGCCACCCAGGCGCCCCTGGGTGGGGCTGTTAAGGAAGGTTTCTTCAAGGAGGTACTGGGCCTCAAGTAGAGGTTTATGGGTGAGGTGTGTGTAAAATTATGGAACATACAAGAAACCATAAATAGCTCCCTGTTGTTGGAATGGCAAATTTGAGAAAGGGTGGGGAGCTTTTAGTCCATTTTCTTCTCCGTTTTACATGGAGAGAATGATCAGTTTGGTTTGGGTTGTTCTGAACAGTAACAAGTGATAGGTAAAGTGCCTAGCATAATCTCCACTAGGTGCTCAATCAGTGTGAGTTACCTCTTCCTTTTTCCTTCCTTTCCCACCTCTCCTGTATGCCCTGGAGTCTCCAAGGCCTCTAGGCTGGGACAGCTCCGTAAACTGCTTACTAGGGACAGGACCCAGTTTCTTGGCTGACTCCTTCCTGGCCTCTTCTAATCCCCTTCCACATCTACATACCAGACATCGAAAGAATTTTTCTAATATGAAAATCTGACTACATCCTTAGAATCACTTCATGAAAAATTAAGAATAGGAGTTAATATTTAGCTACAAGAATGTCCATTGCAATGCTATTTATTATGAAAAATTGGAAGCAGCCTAAGTACCGAACAGGGGATCAGATAAAAAGAAATGATGGTGGGGCGCCTGGGTGGCTCAGTGGGTTAAGCCGCTGCCTTCGGCTCAGGTCATGATCTCAGGGTCCTGGGATCGAGCCCCTCATCGGGCTCTCTGCTCAGCAGGGAGACTGCTTCCTCCTCTCTCTCTGCCTGCCTCTCTGCCTGCTTGTGATCTCTCTCTGTCAAATAAATAAATAAAATCTTTAAAAAAAAAAAAAAGAAATGATGGTATATCATTACTGTCAGACAACATAAATGGTATAGAAATCTGTTTATAATATGTTAAGTGAAATATAATATGTTAAGTGGTATAGAAAGCTCTTGATGTTAAGTAAAAACATAAAATACACATAGCATTCTATTTAAAAAAAAAACATGTGACATGTATGTTTATATTTATCAAAACTTAATGATGGTACACATTTAAGACCTGTGCATTTAACTGTGTGAAAATTTGGCCTCAAGAAAAGAAGAGGGCATTTAACAAATACTGAACTCTAGTTAATAATATGCACACCAAAGTCTTTAAGGGATGAGGTGTAGTGATGCCTGTAACTTCGTTTGAAATGCATGTTAAAAAAACCAGATGGATTGGTGGATGGGTAAAAGGATACATTGGTGATAAAGTAAATATAGGACAATGTTAGCACTTATAGAATCTGTATGGTGGGTTTACATGTGTTCACTGTATAATTTTTTTAACTTTTCTGCATTTTGTAATATTTTCATAATAAAATATAGAAAGAAAATGTGTGTGTGTATATGTGGGTGTGTGTATGTGTGTATACACATACATATATATATGCAACTAGAGGAAAGGAAAGGCCTGGGGTGAAGTATCATGTCTTTACTTTAAAATGGTTCAGCCAAAGATATATATGGCAAAATGTCAATAATTGTTGATTCTTAAGTCTGTGGTTCTAAACCTTGGTGCACATACTAAAACCACCAAGGGAGCTTTTAAAACTCCTCATGTTCAGGCTGTGCCCCAGACAAATTCAATCAGTCTTTGAGGGTGGGTTTCAGACATCAGTATTTTTTAAAAGATTTTATTTTTAAGTAATCTCTGCATCCAACGTGGGGCTCAAACCTCTAACCCCGAGATCAAGAGTCACATGCTCTACTGACTGAGCCAGACAGGCACACTTCAGACAGCAGCATTTTTTAAAAGTTCCCCAGTTGATCCCTGTGTTGCCAAGGTTGAACACTAGTTGTCTAAATGGTAGGTATAAGGGTGTTTGTTGTATTTCCACTTTTCTGCGTATTTGAAATTTTTCATTAAAAATTTTAAAGGGCAGTACAAACAATTGCAAAGCAAACCCTCCATGCCTTTCCTCTGCCACTAGGAGGAAACCCTACACTGCTTAGTGCTCCTCTCTGGCTCCATTGTGTTTCAGCAGCCCCCTCCTTCCCATCCTCCCAGCAGAAGACCTGTCTGAGTAATATGACTTGTCACTCAGGTTCTGCTGAGCCCCCTCCTGGATGTGCCCACGTTGGCTTTGTTCTTGCTTCCTGGCTGCAGGCCTCAGGCCTCGGGGATGCTCTCTCAGTCCCCCAGAGCTTCAAAGGTAACATTCATCTCTCTTTCCGGCCTCCACACAGTCCTAGCAGTGAGGGTTCTGACTCTCATTTCTCACTCACTTCCTTGCAGCCTGTCAGAAATAAACCATCTACCCATATGCATCCATTCTCTGGCCCTGACCCTGACCTCGGTTCCTAATCACTTGGGCCCTCAGAAGGCAATGTGAGCTCTATTTCCAGCTCTGCTTTCTAGCTATGAGATCTTGGGCAAGGTACATAACTCTTCTGTGCCACAGTTTGCTCATCTGTGAAATGGGGTTGATGGTAACAGTAGCTACTTCAAGAGTTGTTTTAAGGATTCAACTAGTCAGGTTAAACTTAAAATGTTTCAGTTAAAATTCACTTAAAACAGTGCCTAACATAAGAGCAAGTCTTCACTAAATGTGAGCTATTATTATAATGATCCAAGTAGAGGATGGATATGAAAGCCCCTTTGTTAAATGGCTAGACATTATTTTTAAATGTTGTTATTTTTAAAAGTTTTATTATAAAAAATTTCAAGCATACAAAAAAGCAGACAGGATAGCACAAATTCACTAAATGTATGCCTACTATATAGATGCAAATTTAAAAAATATTTTGCTATATTTACTTCATATATATGTATATGTTCACATATAGTTATATATGTATGTATATGTTTTTATATATTTCTGGTTAATAAGTCTTTTAAAAATAAATTACAGGTATCATGATACTAAATCTTCAGCATGCATCATGAAAAAACAAGGCCATTCTCTTGTATAACAATTATACCATTATCACACCTGAAAAAGTTAGCAGTAATTACCCAACAGTTATTGTTCAGTTCATACTTAGATTTTCCCTGTTGTCTTGCAAATGTATTTTAGGGTTTTGTTCAAATTAGGTTCTATCATGGACCAAGCATTGCATTTGGTTGTTATTTCTCTTCAATCTCTGAATCTACAAGAAACCGTACTGTTGTTATTCCTGTTGGGATTAATATCTCATTCTCCCCTCTCCCCTAACAAAACCCATCAGAAGAGCAAGCCAGCATCTTTGGGAAAAGGTGCCCATCTTTTCTGTGGAATGATCTCTTCCTTGGTGAGGTAGCCTGAAACTAGATGCCTCATATCTGAAGGGAAAGAGGGGGCTGGAGGGAAGGTATAGGTAAGGTCAAGTACCTAGCCTGGAGCTCCAGGGAGCGCTGCTTTCCTGACACCAGGAAGGTCCGAGGCAGATTGAGGTTGGAGCTTTCCTTTAGCTAAATGGAGGGAGAAAAAGTCTTTGTGAGGATAACTAAGCTCCACAGAGCCCTTACCCTCTTCACACATGCACACAAAGACTTGCGGTCAAAGTCAGAACAACTTTATCCCTCCCAGAACCAAGCCCCCACTCCAGGTACCCATTTCCCACTTCCTGGTGCTCACCTCCATGCCATCTACATCAATGCGTGCCCGCACGCTAAACTTCTGGCCAAGGAGCCGCAGCCTGGGCACGCAGTAAAGGAGGCGGTCGTTGAACTAGGAAGGAAAAGTTTTGGGACGTATGTGTGGAGGACCCAGGAGAGGTGTGGCCCAGCTCCCTATCCTTACAGGACTCCTGAAGCTTTATTGCTGGGGAATCAAGGCAATAGATGGAGAAAGCACAGCGCAAGTTGGGTACAAGGATCAGAAGGAAAGAGCCTAGGCATGGGAGTCACTGCCCAGTTGGGCAACCTTGGGCAAGTCACTTCTAAGTCTTAGTTACATCCCCTCTGGAGTAGAGAAAAAATATTCCTAGCTGTAGGTAGTGAAAATACAAGGAATTAATAGAGGAAAGAATGTAGCAGGAGGTATAGTCGTGAGTGAGTACCAAGTCAATGTGTGCAACCCCACACCTGGCACTTACTAGTATGAGGTATCGGTCTTGAGTGGTCCCATTCTTTGCTGACAGCTTAAGGATGTGGCCTTCTTTTATGAGCTCTTTGGTGGGGCTGACAATGTCCTCCTCACCCCCTAGCAGCTCATATACCTTCAGCAGCTTGTGCATTCGCTCCTGGTAGGAGACAGGAAGCAGAAGGCAGGGTTGGGGTGCTGGCCTCCCCTGACATGTCCACAAGTCACAAGTCCCCCAGGACAAAGACACCACAGGTGGGTGGCCAAGGAGGGGCAGGGGCTGGAAAGGCCACTCACCATTTTGCGGATGGCAGCGTTAGAGTGCTCCGCCGCTGTGGCTATCAGCTCCAGAGACTCTGTGGGCAGAGTGGGAGGTCAAGCGGGAGACTAGCAGAGATGAGGCTCTTGGGGGCTTCTTTGGTCCTTGAATACCTCCTCCTGGCCTGACTACACCCTCCCCATCCTGGAAAGCACCAGCCTCAAAGATGTCCATAGCAACATCACTTAAAATCAGAAACTATCTCAATTAATCCCACAACAGCAGAATTATAGTACATGGAATAACTGGCAGTGAATAAAATACAAGCTTAACAGGATTATTATTACCATTAAAAATAACAATAACAATTACATAGGTAACTGGAAAGAAACATACTCATGTTTAACAAGTTGTCTCTGAATGGTGGGACTATGGGTGCTTTTCGTCATGTCCTTTAGATTTTGCTGTATTTTCCATATTTTTGACAAAGAGCATGTATTACTTTTATAATAAAAAAGAGCCATATAAAGAAACAAAGACGGGCGCCTGGGTGGCTCAGTCAGTTAAGCATCTGCCTTAAGCTCAGGTCATATTCCTAGGGTCCTGGGATCTAGCTCATATCAGGCTCCTTGCTCAGTGAGGAGTCTGCTTCTCCCTCTGTCTCCCCACCCCTGCCGCTCATGCTCTCTCTCTCCCTCTCCCTCCCTCTCTCTCTCAAATAAATAAAATCTTAAAAAAAGAGATCAGCCTATTTTTTGTCTCAATAATAAAGATTATAGGAATCTATACTAAGAAAATACACATTCTAATCAACAAAACCAATAACTCCCTAGCTAGACTCATTGAAAAAAGGGGGGGAACTACTCAAATAAAGTCACAAATGAGAGAGAAGAAAAAACAACCAACACCACAGAAATACAAACAACTGTAAGAGAATATTGTGAAAAACTATATGCCTGCAAATTGGACAACCTAGAAGAAATGGATAAATTCCTAGAAACATAAACCCTACCAAAACTGAAGCAGGAAGAAACAGACTGATAATCGCCAAGGAAATTAAATCAGTAATCAAAAAACTCCCAATAAACAAAAGTGTAGGACCAGAGGGCTTCAAAGGCAATTTCTACCAAACATTTAGAGAAGAGTTAATATTTATTCTTCTCAGGATGTCTGGGTGGATAAGTCAGTTAAGCGTCTGCCTTTGGCTTGGGTCATGATCCCAGAATCCTGGGATCGAGTCCCACATTGGGCTCCTTGCTTGGGGGATTCTGCTTCTCCCTCTGCCTGCTGCTCCCCTTGCCTGTGCTTGCTCTCTCTCTCTCTGACAAATAAATAAAATCTTTAAAAAGAAAAGAAAAATTGTGTTTCTAGAAAAAATATCCGTTCTTCTCAAACTATTCCAAAAAATTTGAAGAGGAAGGAAAACTTCCAAAGTCATCCTGTGAGGCCAGCATTACCTTGATTCCAAAACCAGATAAAGGCACCATAAGAGAAGAGAACTATAGGTCAATATACCTTGTGAACACAGTTGAAAAATCCTCAACAAAATACTAGCAACCTGTATTCAAAAATAGATAAAAAGAATCATCCACCACGGTGAAGTGGGATTTATTCCTGGGTTGCAAGGGCGGATCAATATTCACAAATCAATCAACGTGATACATCAACAGGACAAAAACCACATGATCATCTCAATAGATGCAGAAAAAAACATTTGATAAAGAACAACATCCATTCTTGAGAAAAACCCACAACAGAGTATGTTTAGAAGGAACATACCTCAGCATAATAAAGGCCATCTGTGGAAAAACCCACAGGGAACATCATACTCAAGAGGGAAAATGGAGAAATTCCCCCCTATGATCAGGAATAAGACAAGGATGTCCACTCTCCTTACTTCCACTCAACACAGTACTGGAAGTCCTAGCCACAGCAATCAGACAATAAAAAGAAATAAAAGGCATCCAAATTGGTAAGGAAGAAATAAAATTTTCACTATTTGCAGATGACATGATACTATAGTGAAAGAAAACCCAAAAGACTCCACCAAAAAACTGCTAGAACTGATCAATGAATTCAGTAAAATCACAGGATACAAAATCAATGTATAGAAATCTGTTGCATTTCTATATACTAATAATGAAGAAGCAGAAAGAGAAATTAGGAAAACAATCCCATTTAAATTGCACAGTACCTGGGAATAAACTTAACCAAAGAGGTAAAAGAACTGTACTCTGAAAACTTTAAAACACTGATGAAAGAAACTGAACATGACACAAAGAAATGGAAGGACATTCTCTGCTCATGGATTGGAAGAACAATTTTTTTTGAAGATTTTATTTATTTATTTGACACAGAGAGAGACAGCGAGAAAGGGAACACAAGCAGAGGAAGTGGGAGAGGGAGAAGCAGGCTTCCCACTAAGCAGGGAGTCCGATGCGGGGCTCAATCCCAGGACCTGGGATCATGACCCGAGCCAAAAGCAGACACTTAATGACTGAGCCACCCAGGTGCCCTTGGAAGAACAAATATTGTTCAAATGTCTATACTACCCAAAGCAATCTACATATTTAATATGATCCCTATCAAAATAGCAACAGCATTTTTCACAGAGCTAGAACAAATAATCCTAAAATTTGTATGGAACCACAAAAGACTCTGAATAGCCAAAGCAATCTTGAAAAAGATAAGCAAAGCTGGAGGCATCACAATTCCAGACTAGAGGGAAAGGGGGTGGGGGAGGGTTAAGTAGGTGATGGGGATTAAGGAACACACTTGTCTTGATGAGAACTGGGTGATGTGTAAAATTGTCACTGCATTGTACACCTGAGACTAATATAATACTGTATGTTAACTATACTGGAATTAAAACAAAAACTTAGGGGTGCCTGAGTGGTTTAGTAGGTTAAGCGACTAACTCTTGATTTTGGCTTAGGTCATGATCTCAGGGTCATGAGATCAAGCCCTGTGTGTCAGGCTGCACACTGTTTGGTGCTGCTTAAGATTCTCTCTCTCAGGGAGTTGAGGGAAATTGGAAGGGGAGGTGAACCATGAGAGACCATGGACTCTGAAAAACAATCTGAGGGTTTTGAAGGGGCGGGGGGTGGGAGGTTGAGGGAACCAGGTAGTGGGTATTGGAGAGGGCGCGGATTGCATGGAGCACTGGGTGTGGTGCAAAAACAATGAATACTGTTAGGCTGAAAAGAAAAAAAAAAGATTCTCTCTCTCCCTTTCCCCCTCCCCCCACTGCATGCTCACTGTCTTTCTCTCTCTCTCTCTCAAAAAAAATGTCCAACTGTAAGGGTTCAGTTAAATAAATTACTGTGCATTCATAGAATAGAATGTTGAACATCCTTTGCAAGTGATGCTTATGTGGAGTTTTTCATAATTTGTGAAATGTTCAAGATATTTTAAGAAAAGGATACCAACTTGTGTACACCAAATGATCTCGATTTTGCAAATATATGTGTATTAAAAAAAACTGGGAAGAAAATACGTCAGAATGTTCATTGTGCTTATTCTCTGGGGGCTTGTATCACAGCCATCTTTCTTCCCTATCTCTTTCATCTTTTCTGTAATTTCCATATCTCCTATAGCAACCAGGTATCATTGGGGGGAAAAAAATCTTGAAATAAATCCCTACACATCCCCGCACACTAACAATCCTGCCTACACTTGAGGCCCTGCTACAGCTGTCCTGCATCCCACTCTTGTCTATAGGGTGCTGAATTTTCTCACGAGAAAATCTGCCTGTGATGGAGGAGTCCAGGTGCTTCTGAAGAGGGTCCATATGGCTGGGAAACCAAGTCTTGCTTTTCTAGGAGGCTCTGCCTCCATGACCAAGTCTTGATACTCAAGATCTGTAGCTGCTGACCCAGCTCAGGCCTTTCAGGAGTCTCTAATCTTCAACCCTAGCTGCCATAGGGATCTTTCTCACATACAGCTTGACAGAGAGTGACAACCCTTCTGCTTAAATCTATCAATAGCTCCCCTGTATCTGTAGGGGAAAAACCCAGCCCTTTAGCCTGGCCTTGAAAGCCCTTGGAAATCTCTGATTTCCTCTCCAACTTCCTCCACTTGTACCTCCCTAAACACGCCCTTTCTTGTTTCATCTGGCTAAGTGCCACTCAGTCTTCTGGATTCAGCTTACCTCCCCTAGTAACCTGTCCGGAGTTCCTAGGCTGGGTCAGGACCCTGTCTTGGTTCCCACAGTCCTCCGTGCTCCCTTCTGTCCCACTAGTCACACTGTATCCATCATGTATTGATAAATCTGCATCCCTCAGTAGACTAGGAACTCCCTAGGATGGGGCCAGGGTACCCCCACCCTCTCCAGGGCTCCCCATCAGATACTTTGCATAAATTAGCTCCTCTCAGTCCTCACAACAACTCTGTAAGATAGGTGTGATTTGGGACCTATTTGTCCAAAATGAGGAAACAGAGAGAAGAGGTGGTGGCTTTAAGCTGTATACCTGGGAAGTGGCTGAGTTGACATCAGAGCTGGACCTGCTCGGCCATCTGCCCTTTCTCCTACACATTCTGTATCTCCCCCACTCCAGGGCAGGGGACATGTTGGGTGGTAGAGGTAGGAGGTAACCAGGAAAGGGACAGAAAGAAGACTCTCGTAAGCTGTGAGATACCCACTCAGGCCAGTACAGGTTACTGAACTCAGACTAGAGGCTTTGCTCTGGGGAGTTCTGTCTGGAGATGCCTTGTATGGAGTGCAAATTGGTATTTCCAGGGGTCTGGTGTGTGTAGGCTTTGTCTGGGATGTCAGTCTAGGATTTCATTTGGGGGTTTGGAGTAGGGAGTGTGGTTTGGGGGAGTTGGTGTAGGGGTCTTATCTGAAGCTCTGGTGGGTCTTTGGCAGCCTGGGTCTGGAGTTCAATCTTGGGCTCAGGAGAGGCAGTTTAGGCCAGCAGTTCCCCTTGGCCTATTTGAGGAGCCCAGTCTAGAGTCTGGGTTCCAGAGTTCAGTCTAGGGAGCAGAATGTTGGGGGAGTGAGTCTAAGGAATGAGAGCTATGATTCAGTGGGGCTCAGACCTTGAGGCACTTTCTGGGAGGAGGCACTTAAACTGACATGGGGAGGTCAAAATCTTGGGCTGGGTAGCTTAGTGAGCATATGTCGCACTGGATCTCATTCAGAGCATCTCAGAAAACCAGACTGGAAAATTCTTTCTTGGGTGGTGGTTGTGGGGGGGCATTGTTCATTTTTGGGCTTAGCATGGGGAGCTCAGTTGGGTAAGGCCAAGCTCCGAGGTTCATTCTGGAGACTCAGATAGGGTTGATATTGGTATAAAATAGGAACATAAGTTAGGTAAACTCAATCTAGGGGCTGATTTTATGGACATTCAGTATGGAGTACATCAGCCAGGACATTCAGTAATAAAAACTGTTAACATTTATTGGGGTTTTGCCATGTACTAGGCACTGTGCTGACAGCTTTACCTGGATTATCTCATCCTGAAAACAACTCTACAAGGGAGGTATCCTTTTCACTCCTCCTTCTACACATGAGAAAACTGAGACCAAGCAGCTTGTTCAGGGACACATAGTTGGTAAAATGGACTCTAGCTGGTGCCCAGCTTAGGAATATTACACTGGCAACTCACTTTGGGGGTTCAGTACAGAAAGCTCATTTGGGAAATTTCAGTTTGGAAATGTCAAGCTAGAGATCCAGTGTGGAAATGAAAGAAATCAGTCCTAAAAGCTCACTGTGGATACATGATTCTGTAGAATCCATGGGCTCTGGGTGGAGAAACGAGCCAGGAGGCTTCTTCTGGGGATCGCAGTTGGAGGGTAATAAAATGTGGAGACTCAGTGTGGAGGGGTGAGGTGTCGTTCTTGGGTCTCGATATGGAGCACAGTCTGGAGACCTCATTCTGTAGGACTTACCCTGGGAATCTCAATCTGTGAATCCAAGGCTGGGATATAGAAAGCTGGTGGGGGGGCACTGTTTGTGGGGAGTCAGTCTGGAGTTAAGACTGGGAAAATCAGACTTGGAGGATCAGACTTAATTTGGGGGGAAATCTAGGGCATTAGTCCCAGGGCACAGTGAAAGAGATGGAAAATAGGGGTCTGGGGGACTGGGGTTAGGGAGAACACAATCTGGAGTCTGTTTGGAGCTCAGATCAGGCAGCTTGATCTCAGCTGGAGAGATTGTAGAAATCAGTCTGAGGCCTCAGTGGTCTAAGTCTGTGGCATGGATCAGTCCCTGATAAAAGAGTCTACCTTTGGGGGCTCAGGATAGATGTCTCAATCTGAGGGACAGTAAATGGGGGATGAATCTGCGGTGCTACATTTGGCAATACCTATTTATAGAATGGTGGCCATGAAGACTAGACTGGGAAGATCTTTTGGGGGAATCTCCTTGTGGGACTTTGGGCTGAGGGCTCTGACTGGGAACCCTCTCTCAGAGCTCAGGGTGGGAGGAGCATTCTGGAAGCCCAGATCTTAGTTTGGGGAAACCAGTGTTGGGGAGGCGTCCTATAACTGGGACCTCATACTGGATTTAGCCTGAGGGCTCAGTTGGAGATGTCAGCCCATGGAACTATTCCTAAGGAATCAGTCTGGAAGGCTTTTTCTCAAGGTTTAGGTTATATAGCTCATCCTGGCACTTCAGTGAGGGTTCTCAGTCAGGGAGAGGACTGAGGTACTTAGTCTGCAGATGTCTGTTGAGTTTGGCTGTCAAACATTTTAGGGTTCTTGCTCTTTCTAGAGGTCCAGGCTTGGTAGCAAAGTGCCCCATGTGGTAGGGTGGAGGGGACTCAATTTGGGAAGTAGACACAGCAGCAGACTACAACTGTCTGCTCCTGATTCTTGTGGCTTCCAGCACTCTTTACCTTCCTAACTTTCCTCCTACCTAAAGGGCTGCTTCTTGTCAAGTCCTTTGCTGATGCCACCTCCCTCAGCTTTGTCCTTGGCCCCCATTTCTTCTCCATTTACATTCACTCTCTTGGTGATCGGGGCCAGTCTCACAGTGTTGAATACTATTTATGAGCCAGTGACACCCGTATCTCTCTCCCTGGGATTCTAGACTCATCTAACTGCCTACCTGGCAGCTCACTTTGAACACGTTCAAAATCAACCTCCTGAGCTCACCTCAAGAATGATCACCACTAGCCAAAAATCTGCAAGTCATTCTTGACTCTTTCTCCCAAGCCTCACACCCACTCCATCCTGGTTCTTTCAGTGCTGCTTCCAGATATAATATATCCTGAAAATAACCATTTCTCTCTACTTCCACTGCTACTGCCCTTGTCCAAGCCGACTTTTCTCACTTAGATTATTGCAAAGGCTTCTTACTGGTCTCTCTCTCTCTTGCTTCCCAAATAATCCTGATCAAAATCTTCCCTTGGCTACCCACTGTACTCAGAAAAGAAAAATCCATCTCCTTATCTAGGCCTTTAAAGTCTGGCTCCTCCCTCTAACCCTACTTCTACCATTCTGTCCTCACTTACCATGCTCAGGTCACACTGGCCCTCTTGATGGTCAAAAGATATGCAAGCTGCCCCCTTCACCCCCCAGGAAGTCTGTACCTGTTGTTGCCTCTGGGGGCTATGGCCCTCTCCAGCTGGCATGTGGCTCCCTTCTTCTTGTCATTCAGGTCTGACTCAAATATCCTCTATTCAGAGAGGCCACCCAACCTCAAGTAAGCCCCCCAGCCCCTGTCACATCATCTTCCTATTCTTTGAATTACATGTAGCACCTATTCAATGTTCTTCTGTGTATTTATTACTTCTCTTTATTATCTGCTGTCTTGTTCACTTCCATATCCCCTGTGCTTACAACAATGCACAGAATAAGGTGCTCAGTAAATAGCTGTTATATAAGTGAAGGAATAAATGGAAATAATACTCTGTTGGGGGGAGGAAGTTGGGGAGACTCTGGGGAAGCACTCTTTGAGGTGTGACCCTGGGGGTGGGGGTGGGTCTCATACTGGAGGAATCAGAATGAAATAGTTTTCTAGTGTTTCTGTGTGTGAGGACTCAGTCTGAGGAGACAGTATCTAAGCCAGTATCTAATCTCTAGATCCAAATCTTGGAGGTGGAAAATTTGGGGTCCAGTCAGGGGTGCTCAGTTCTGAAGAGGTAATTCTGTAGGGCTCTGATCAGACTTGGGAGGTTCTTTATGAGGTTCGTGCTAGGTAGCAGCTGGCAACACAGAGTGGAGCTCTAAATGTGGATGATGGATAGTCAGGGGCCCGATGAGACAACTCTCCTTGTGTAAGGCTCAGCTGTGGAGATTCAGTAAAGATGGCTTGGCCTGAGAGGTCAGTCTGGGCACTCTCAGTCCCTGGGGGTTCTGGCTCAGTTTCATTTTGGACTTGGGACAACTTCATTTGAGGATGAGTCTAGGGGTGAGCTTTGGGGTCTTGGCCTAGAAAACAGTGGCTCCCTCTAGGGGATCATTCGGGGTATACTATTCCAACTCCCAGGGTTCCAGTTGGGGACTTCAGGCTGGGGGACTCCTGAGTGCTCTCCCTGGGTATTCAGGCAGAGTCTCAACCTGGACGTTCATCCTAGGGTCTTACTGCAGAGCTTCAATGTGGGCCTTTCAGTCTGGAGATCCTATTCTGGGATCTCATTATGTTGCCGTGGAAGGCTGACCCTGTGAGTTAAGTCTGGGGGGTGGGTGGAAGGGGTAAGGAAGGGTCCGGAGGAATGCACTCACTTTGGGCGTCCTTGCTGTCCGGGGAGCCATGGGGCAGCTTTAACAGATAGTCTTTGAGAAGCAGCTCATAGCGGGGAATGCGCTGCACGGGTTCCAGCATGTGGTGCTGCAACGTCAGGTTGCCACAGGCTTCCTCCTTCTGTGACAGGCAGAAGCAGAGGGGCTCAGGTGTGGCCACAGACCCCTCCCTGGGTCCCTGCAGACCTCTCCTCCCCAGTCCATCCTATCCGGCTTTGCTGCTTACCTGTACCTCATGGATGATAACTTTAAACTGGGTGGAGCGCTCTGTCCAGGTGTTTACCAGCTCCACAGCCCGGTCAAAGTTCTTCACATACTCGCCATACATCTTAAGGAAGGGTGCCAACTTCTGAAGGATGTCTCCAATGCGTGGGTAACGGTCCCTGGAGTGGAAGCAGGGGCTAGCACGGTCCTGCTGAGCCTTGTCCCCCAGAGCTCTCCCGGGCTTCTTTCTAGGCCTCTAGTCCCAGGTAAGCTACTTTCACCACATTCCTGGAAATCTACTTCTTGGCCAGTTCTGCTCCTCTGGAATTGCTGCTTGTGTTCCAGGCCAATTAGGCCAAAAGACTCAGCTTGACCCGAAGCCATGGCCCGGGCTGCCACCTGCCCCGACTGTGCCCCTCTCAAGCACCAGGAATTATATGTCCTGAGACATCTGCCCTCACCTCCCTGTGAGGGCCACTTCGTACACTTCTTATTGATTCTGTGCCCAGTCTCGAGCTCGGGGAATTTGAAGACACAAGTGAGTCACACTGAGCTAAGCCCCGACAGGGTCACTGTCTGATAGGGGAGACAAAGTGAACAAGTCTGCTCATACTCCTCAGGAGTCACAGTTCGCTGAGGGGCACACAGGACTAGACCTGATCTTAGCCCTTGTTGGTCACAGTCTGCTGGGGGCACACAAGAACCAGGCCAGGCCTATCCCTCAGGGGTAATGGGTAATTGGGAAGACGTAGGAAACGGCTTCATGCCAGCCTTCCGTGGTGACAGTCTAGTGAGGGAGACATACTTTATCCCATGGGGGTGGGGAACATGGAGATGATTTTAAGTAGTACATAATATGGTCTGATTTTTCAGAAAGACCATTATGGCATGGGGTATAGACTCTAAATGATGGACTGTAAGAGGAGAGAGCCTGGTGGCTGGGAGATTGCCTGTAAACCCTGCCCTTCTCCCTCAGGACTTGGCTCAAGAATTAGCACCTCCCTGAACCCTTCTCTAACCCTAGACTAGGTTTGGTCCATTTGTCTGGATTCCCATAACCTCCCGTTCTCAGCTCCAACATAGGTCTGATTTAAAAACAACAACAACAACAAACCCCAAAACAACAGCTCACATTGAGCATATATTATATACAGGGTACTGTTCTAAGCTCTCAACATGCGTCAACTCATTTAAATCCTTCAAATAACTCTCCAAGGTAGGCTATTATTATTATCCTCATTATGTAGAGGAGGAAACTGAACCATAGGAATTTAAGAAACTTGCTTAATATCACAAAACTAGCAAATGGCAGAGCTAAAATCTGAACCCAGCCAATCTGGCTCCTAACCTCATACTCTTAAGGGCTGTGTATTCTGTTCTAACTTTTGGAGTCTTGGTCTGTGTTTTGTATTAGAGTGGGAGGGCACAGAAGGCAGAACTTCGGTCTGATTCCCTTCGTGAAAGGTGGTAAGAGAAGACAGGTGGGAATGAACTCTAGGGCACATTTGTTGGGCAGGCGCGCAGACAGAAGGGTAGACAGCCTAGATCTGGGGTTCCTCACCATTCCTCCATGCGTTTCTCTAGCTCAGGCAGCAGGAACTGCTGGTGGAAGCAATAGATGGAGCAGATGTTAGAGAAGATGCCATGGACAACGTCAGCTGGGAAGGAACTGCGGTTCCGAGCTTCTTCCAGTAGCCGGGCACAGAACACCTGTGGGGCAGGGCAGGCGTGTTCAGCCCAGATGGGCCTGGGGCTTGGCTGGGGAAGGGGCAGCTTGTAGGTGAGGGCACTGTTTGTGGACAGCTCTTTGGAGCTTTGGGATCAGCACTGGTCTCGAGACTGAGGAGAGAGGGAATGGAGTTAGGCTTCTTTGTGGGGCTGGATTTTGGGTTATCACGGTTAGGACCTGGAGGTAGGCATTGGAACAATGAGAAGTCAGGAGCAGGGTCAAGGTCAGAATTAGATTCAGGGTCAGATCCATTCATTTAACACCTATTTTTGAGTGCCTACTGTGTGCTATTGTAATGGCTGGGATGACATAGTGAACAAAGCAAGCAGAATTCCTACCCTTATGGATTCTAGTGAATTTGGGCTCAGAATTAGGGCCAGGATTAGAATAAGGATCAGGGTCTGGTTTATGGATGGGGTCAATTCAGGATTTAGGTTAGAGCTGCAGTCAGGGTTGATGTACCCACCCAAAGTTAGGAAGGAGGTTTGATACAAAGAACAAACTTGGGGTCAGTCAGAACTGACTTCAGAGACAGGATGGGGGTCAAGGTCAGAAAGGGGTCTTACCAATTCTAGATTGGTCATGGTAGGGTTGGGCTCAGGCCCTCTTACTTCCTCCCTGGCACCCACCTCCCAGGTCCTGGGGCCCAGGGACCTCCAAGGGGTCAATCACCTGATCCAGAAGATGGAGCCGGGAAACATAGGCCTTCTCAGTTTGCAGGAGCTCATTGGCAATGTGGAACACTTTCTGCTGCACAGTCAACTGGAAAGGAGAAGACGCAACCACTCATCCATCACCCCATACCCTAACCTTCACCCAAGCCCACAGAATTCTCAAAACAGCTCAGATGCTACTCTAAGCCCAGGGCCACCCTGGGAGAACCTTATTCCCCATCTCTGGACCCATAAGCCTCCCAGCTTCAATCTCTGACTCCCCAGTGTATCCTAAAGGCCACTCCTCAATTCTGATGATACACACTCTCTCACTTGGCCACTTATGCACCCAGGCATTTGCCCTCTCTATCCATTTAGCATAGCACAGTGGTTGATTGTGTGGGCCAGGAAGTCAGACTTCCTGGGTTCAAATCCTAGCCCTGCCATTCACTAGCTTGCATAAGTTGTATAACTGTTCTGTATTTAAGTATTCTCATCTATATATACTGATAGTAATAGGACCTAAGTCCATTGGTAACCGAGATAATTAAATGATTGAATATAAGTAAAACATAGCAGACTACAGATTAAGGAGTCTATAAGTGTTATTTATTCACCCACTCAGTTCAGGCAGCAAAGGTTTGCTGAGTACTTGGGGTGTAGAAAACACCAAAGTACAAAAATGCATACAACTCATTGCCTGTTGGCCCAGTTTCCAAATCACTAGACACATGGTTGCTGAGTTGCTGGCCTCAGCTTCTGCACTGGAGCTGGGCTCTGGTGAAGAAGGTGTTCCAGGGGCAACCTAACTGAAGTTCAGGGACGCCTCTGAAAGCAGCCTTAGGCTGCTGGGGCACAGAAAGGGTTTCCTGCTGCCAAGAGCCTTCATGGCCACAGCCTCAGGTCCTTCGGGCAGGAGGAGCTCTAGCTCTTGTGTCCCTCTTGTGGCCAGCTGCTGGGGAGTCTGAATGTGAGAAACTTTCTATTTTCTAAATAAGAAAACTGAGGCTTGTGGTAGAGGAGTGGAGACTTGCCCAGTGTCACAGAGCTACTGAGTCTTGGGGGTTTCCGGCTGAAGTAGGACTTGAAGGATCCCCAAGTAGGATGCACATCTCTAAGATGGAAAAACTGAGGTCCAGCTAGTGGTTCTCTGATGAGGGAAGAACAATTTTCCCAGTGGGCATTTGGAACTGTGCATAGTCATTTTGGTAGTTATCGTGAAGGGGGCGGGGTGAGGTACAGGTTTGCTACTGATATTTTAGTACCCGGGGACCAGGGAAGCCAAACATCCAAAGTGGAAACAGTGCCCTGTTTTGAGGAATAACAAGCTGGGGAAGAACCAAGTGTAAGAGCCAGGCTCCCGGTTTTTCCACATGGTCGTGTCTCTTGGTAAACATGGGTCAGTACCTCCACAGACTCCTGTCTCTCCATCGGGGGCACTGGGATTTCTCTGTCCTTCTCATCCTCCTCCTCGTCATCCTCCTCCTCCAGGTCGCTATCAACTTCCTGGGAGCTGGGCCGGTGGGAGTCAGCCAAAGCAACAGGGACACTGGCCAGGGCAGGGGTCCCAGGGCACAGGCTGTGGCTGGGGGGCCCATCATCACTGACAAAGCAGGTCTCCTCACTGTTGGATGGCGAGCTGATGCTGTCAATGCCGCTGTCCCGGTTGGGCACCTTCTCGCCATCACGGGGCCCGGGAGCCAACAGGAACAGGCAGCGGGAGGCCTCGCCCTCAGGAAGCTGGGGCACAGGTGGCTGCGGGGGTGGCTGTGGCAACACGGCTGGCTCTATGGGACCTGGGCTGGGGCCAGGGGCTGGCCTATCCGAGGCAACAATCACAGGCTCTCTGAGGTAGGTGGTGGACACACATGGAGGCAGGGTATGAGCTTTATTGAGAGACCCGTTTTATAGCTGTTCTTCCTGGCCCAGGCCCACCCTCACTCCCACAGGGTCCCCCTGGGAACCAGACTCACCTTTCAAATTTTTCAATCAGTGAGGATACTGCTGCAGAACTGGAGCTGGCCTCCACCCTGGGGGCCAGGCCCTTGGCCACTCGGGGGTCTGCAGGCAGTGGGCGTGATGGTGGAGGGGGAATGGGCTCAGGTGGGGGGGGAATCCGGGGCATCTGCAGGTAGCTGGGCTTTGGGGGGACTGGAGAAATGGACAGGGAAGAGAGGGAGATCTCAATGAGCTGAGTTTAGAGGTGGCTGTCATAGTTAGGCCACGAGGCCCTCCACAAACCCCCAGCCTGCACAGTTGCCCAAGGCAGCTACAGAGCAAGCCTGAGGCAAAATGCCAGTGTGTGTGCATCAGCCCCAGGCCACAGCCCTCTGCTGCTAGACCATGGTGCTTCCTATCCTTCTAACAAGGCTTTTCCTCTGCCACTGGTCAAGCTTTCCCCTCCGCTATTCCCTCTCCTGGGTCATTTCTCCGCCCCTCGCTGGAACCACTTACCTTGTGGCTTTGGGCCTGGTGTCCGCTTTAGCGGTGAAGGACGCTGGTTGGGGCTTTCAGTGGGGGGGCCTGGGTCTGAGCGAAGCCGCTGGGGACCTTCTGGATGAGGTTCAAGGCTCTGGCCAGGGTCAAGGGACAAACTTTTAACCAGGATTCGGTTTCCTTGGTGCAGCCCTGCAGAAAAGGAGAACCTGGGTATGAAACAATTGATGTTATCCCAAAGGGGCCAGGGGAGCTGTATGTCTTAGCAGGTACTGGGGTATTGGGTTTCCCTTAGCCCCTTTCCAGGGCATACTGCCTTTCTGGAAAGCCCCTACCACAGCCCTCAGATGGGAAGCCAGGCCCAGGGCTAGGGCTGGCTGTTTTCATCAATAGACAAGAGTTCTTTGTGATCTGTACATTGATTCCTTGTATGTCGGCAGGCATTGTTATCAGGGTGTTAACCAGGCTAGGGGTGGGTGCGAGAACCCTACAATTTGTGTACATGTTTGTAGCCCTTGTTTATATAGCCATAGTGGGCATGCTGAGCCTAAGCCATTCTTCACCATTTTTTTTTAAAGATTTTATTTATTTATTTGACAGAGAGAAATCACAAGTAGGCAGAGAGGCAGGCAGAGAGAGAGGAAGAAGCAGGCTCCCTGCTGAGCAGAAAGCCCGATGTGGGACTCGAACCCAGGATCTGGGATCATGACCTGAGCCGAAGGCAGCGGCTTAACCCACTGAGCCACCCAGGCGCCCCTTCACCATTTTTCTTAAGGTCCTGAGGACACCTGGCCTTCCTTGTCTGCAATTGCATACAGCTGAGTGTGCTAAAAAATGACAAAATTCTATTTCATGAGCGAAAGTTTTGCTCCTTAAAAGCCCAGCCTCTCACTAACCTGTATTACCCTCCTTTACTTCCACACCCACATACAACCACACACCCAGCACCCAGAGTTCAGGTCACAGGAATGACTTTAAAATGGCAGTCAACAAATGCAGAAAATGGGAGGCCTTTTTGCACTGTCCCTCTTCCCTCACTGTGGGTGCCCTAAGTCCTCCTCTGTCCTTGGTTCTAGGGGAGAGGACAGTTGCCTTTGGGAGAGAAGATTCCATCCGGAAGACAGTGAGGGACCCTCCAGGATGAAATGTGCCAAAGGGAAAGAGTGTGGGGCTCAGGTGGGCCTGGCTGGGCAGGTAGCTGTGACTGAGTAGTCAGTGTGGGGGTGGGGGACAAAGCAGAGAGGGCAAACCCTGCAGGCGGGCTGAGGAGCTAGGTGACCATCCTGTGGGCAGAAGGAAGTCATGAAAGGCCATGGCATAGGGAAGGACGCAGGCAAACAGGTGTGAGGACAAAAGAGTGAGTGGCGGCCAAGAGCTCTCAGAGCTCCCACCCACATGTGGTGTTGGTTTTGCGGGGCCCCAGCCACACAGTCTCTCACAGCCACAGGATCTGTTACCCCATGTTACAGAGTCTCACACTGACCAGTCACAAAAGGGCCCATGCCGTTACTGAGCCACATGGTGTTATTTAGACTGTTTCAGTCAACTGCAGGGCCATACAAACTCCAATACCCAATCACATGCCATCATGCTCCTGAAAGCCTGGTCACACACAGTCACCAAGACCCACAGTCACCAACTCATATTTTCACACAGCTCCACAGTATCACATACACAGGCCAACCCAGTCATGCACACTCACAAAGACAGTCACACAGTGGCAAGCCTATCATTTTATGCAGTTTCATACGATAATTTCCCAACCACTTACCGTCATATATACTCCTCAAAGCTGGTGACACCGAGTCACAAAGATATACAGAGTCATTTACACTGTATCTCACAATTGCAGGGCAATAGTGTGTCATACACACTGTAATACGGTGTTACAGGTTCACACACCTGCAAGTGGTTCGTGCAGTCACGAGGACTAGAGCCATGCAGGTTCATTATACCATGTCAGATAGGACCTCACACAGTGGGATGACATCACAAAGTCATACACCGCCATGCATCCAGAAACGCAGACACATGATCACAGACATATGGTCTAATTTACTCCTATGTCATACTCATGAAACAAACATCCAAGGTGGCCTTGGGTCTTAGGGGCTCAGACATACATACACACCTGACATTTGCCTACTGGTCTAAATGATCATGGTGTCACAGGTGCCCTCCATTGCAAAAACATACAGGTACAACAGGCACAGATGCCCTATGGGGTTGCATGGACAAAATAATAATAATAATAATAATAGTCACAGGGAATTTTTGGTCTTGCAGTCCTGGAGGGAAGGAATAGCCCAACCCACACTGTTCCAGCAGCTTCCCTGGGTCTCTGGCCCCACTCTGGCCCCAATCCAGCCAGGCAGGCCCCAGGGGAGTTGGGTCATGGTTCCCTCCCAGTCCTGAAGGAACATGGTGGCCCAACCCCCAGGCCAAGCCTCATTCATACCACCCTGTACCTTGCCTCGAGTGCAGTTTCCTCAATTCCTTTCCCACCTGGCCAGGCAGGACCCTGACTGGGAGGGAGGACGTGCTTCTCTCAGTTCAGCTTACCCTGCCCTACTCAGCACATCCTGGCCTGGTCCTGCCCTACCATCCCCCTGGGCGTGGGTTGAAGAGGATGAATCACTTGGAGGGTGGCACATGAGGAGACTCAGTTTGAGAGACACATGGCCAGAGAAGGTGAGAGACGGAGTAGTTGATGGTGCCAGAGATCCAGCAGGCAAAGTCAGGCACCGAACTGCGCAGAGCTCCCCGCTCCGAGATACAGGTATAGGTGCCAGGGTCTCAGGTGCCCCTTGTCTGCCTCCTTAGGGCTCCACCTCACCCTGTCTCCACACCTCAAAGCAGGCAGTCCTCCTGGGTGAGCCCTCCCTACCCAATCTGTACAGAGCAGCTGGGGGGCCCCTGGCTGGGCTTTTCTCTCTTCACTCCACTACTTGTTCTGGGGATAGGGTGACCATACCATTCTTTATGGCCCTGCTCTGGCCTACCCCCTACTCCTTTTCCCCCCACCTCACCTGGGAGCCCACCAGTGGGCCCGCTCTCCTTTCTTTCTGCCCCCTTGTGGGCAGCCCTGCATAGCGGAAGGCTGGATAAGATTCAAATATTCTGGGACACTCTGCATTCTCAGGAGAGAGGGGCAGGGACTGTGAGCTCAGGATCTGATGAGGAGATGAAGGCAGAGAAGGGGCAGTGGCTTGCCCAAGGTCACATGGCAAGTCCACAGCTGAGCTTCAGCAGGTGGGTCCTGCCCTGGACTCCTTTCTTAACCCTGCCCCTCAAGGATAAGCTGGAAAAGAGGGGAAGTAGGAGAGGCAGTGTCATACCCCAGTGCTTAAGAAAGTCATGAGCTGCAGTGTGGCTAGTGAACTAGTACAATACCTCTATGCCCACCAACTGGGAGATGACATCAGGATTCCAGCTCAGGAACCGAGGCCTGGCCAAGAACAGCAGAGGCTCTGCTGAAGGAAGAAGGTTCAAGATCCCCCCTCTCCAGTGTCAGTGCTCCTCATGCCTGTCCCTCTGCCTCCATTTCCTTGTCTCCTCCTATGGGTTCCCTCAGTGGCCCCCTTGTCCCCAGCTCTTGCTCCTGCCACATGGGTGGAGGGACCTCCAGCTCGGGGCATGACACTTACCTGCATGAGAGCCTTTTGTGACTTCCCACAGCCCATGGGGAGGATAGGAACTTCTCAGCTAGGCCTCCATGGCACCTCACGATCCTATTGAACTCTCTGCTTTCCCTAGGCTTAGCTCAGATATCACAGGCATTTCTGAGCCCTACTCTGAACCTAGCAGACTCACTGCTAGAAGATGTGAAAATCCCATCTCTGCCCCTAGGGAGCTCCCAAGGGAGACCTTCTCCCTTCTTGAAGACCACAGCCTTTCCCACTACCCTGTCCCATCCCCTCCTGGCTAGGTCCTGCATTGGTTTCCTCCAGCCCATTTTTTATAGTTGACAGTCCACAGCATTCTCTTTCATCCACGTACACTTGCGCCCCTGACAGAGTCCTCTATCAGCACTGCCCCCTCCACTACTGGGTTTACCAGAGTCCCTAGGGCCCATTAGAACAGAGGCCACAAAGGGCCGCACCCCACAGAGAGAAAGTTATACCACCCAACCTTATGATACTTTCGTGAAAATCTACCCAGCCACACATTGACAATGCACAGCCCTCAAAGACCTCGTGAGAGCCGCAGAGTCGCTCACATGTCCCTATGGAACATGCTCGGCACTTTATGCTCGCCCACAACCATGGCTGCCATTCTGGTATCTCTTGTCATTGACCTGAAGCACACCCTGGGCACCCCAGGAGTGCCTGGGCACTGTCCCAGCTCTTCTGTGGGGGTGGGGGTGTGCAGTTCCAGCAAGCCTTCAACAAGCAAAAGGTAATTTTGATCTTAGCCCTCAGGGAGCTCCCAATCTCAAAGACAAGAGACTCTCATTCAGGAAAAAAAAGCTAAGTGAGGCTCAGGAAGTGCAAGGCGGGGGCGGGAGGTGAGGGACAGCCTGTTGGGACAGGGGAAGCTCAGGGGAGGGAGAGGCCAGGGACAGGGCAACCAGATAAAGTACAGAATGCCCAGTTAAATTTTAATTTCAGATCAACAATGAATAATTTCTTAGGATAAGCATGTCTCATGCTTACTTACACTAAAAATGCATTATGCCATACTAAAATATTGTGTTAAATATGTGAAATTCAAATCTATCTGTACTTTATTTGAGCAAATTTTAGCAACCTCAGTCAAGGAGGGCTTAGAGTCAATAAGGCAAAGCCAGGCCTCTGAGGCGGCACCTGGCAACCAGGGCCCCCTAGTCTCTTGTCCAGTTAAGCCTCAGGCAAGCTGTGGTCTCTACCCAATTTCCCTGCAATGGGCACCCGAGTGCTCATGACAGTGACATTATTTCAGGGATAACCTTGAATCTGGTCTTATTATTAAGAAAAAGCAAGGATAATCATTTAGAACCTGTGATAAACTATCCCAAAGAAGGGTGGCATGACTGTGCTCATTGACCAGATTGTGTGTGTTCAGGTGTTGTGGCACCTTTTTAGTAAGAGCTGGTTCAGGGGTGCCTGGATGGCTGAGTTGGTCAGGCGTCCAACTCTTGATTTTGGCTCCAGTCATGACCTCAGGGTTGTGAGATCAAGCCCTGTGATGGGCTCTGCACTGGGCGTGGAAACTACTTGAGGTTCTCTCTTCCTCTCCTTCTGCCTCCCCCACTTTCTCCTTTTCTTATAAAAAAAAAAAGGAAGAGCTGGTTCAGGATCCATAGAGACCCTGGTTAAATCCCAACACCCTCACTTACTAGTTGTGTGACCCTGGGCAAGCCTCTCTATCTATCTGAACCTCAGTTTCCTTATTCGGAAAACTAGATAGTAATCACAGTCCCCTAATTTTGGGGAGTCCATGAAACAAAGAAGGGAAAGAGCATAGTGCCTCCCACCCACACGGCAATGTGAGTGAAACTTGAAAGCCAACAGAACCACATATCCGCGAAGACACGAAACTATGCACACAGGTACATAAACCCACAGGCTGCAGGCTGCAACCCAACACAAAGCTACTGACTCACCAAGAAACACGAGCAAACCCAGCCAGAGAGGGAACACAGAATCCAGCCCCACTCTCCTCGACAGCTCCTCAGATCAGGGCAGGATTCCTACTAGAGGAGGCATGGCAAAGAAAAGACAATGGTACCCCATCCCACAATTCAAACTCCACTGAAAACACAAATCATACGAAACTGTAAAATAAGTGTTCAGAAGTATAATGGAGTTTTGAATTTTTCCATGACAACTTACTGTTACTGAAATGATAAAATCATTCCAAAAATTGTTTCTGATTCCTGCATGCCCCTACTTGGCAGGTGCCCTGAGCACCTGCTTTGGGGCTCCTGGCAAAGCAGGTCTGTCCTCTAGCTGTTGGAACATAAAGACTCCTGCATTTGCCCATTTCCACTGGAATGACCCAGCCTCTCCCTCACCTCTTTCTGTTAATTTAAGCTCCCAGCACCCCCCTTGCCTGGTCAGCAATACCCCCTCTCCCATCTCCTAGTTGTAGCCTTGGCTTCATCTCAAGTCAGCTAATAGGGCCTCAGACTGGACCTCAGCCATTAACTCCATGGTGACCTGGGGAGTTGCTTCACAGCTCTGGACCCCAATTTCCCCATCTGCAAAATGGGGGAGAATATGTGTGTGCTTCTCATTTTGAGGACCTGTTATGATGCTAGAATGGGCAGAAGCTGGGCCCAGCGCTCATGCCTCCAGACCCCCCACTGCATGCTTCTCCCCACAGCCCCCAGATCTCTGTCTCTCCAGGCTAAGAGGTAAGGCCCCAGGGACAGTTGGAATTCCTGGGGGGGTGGGGCGGGGTGGGGTGGAAAAAGGGAACAGAGGGAATGGAGAAGAAAGAATAACGGCAAGTAAGAAAGTGACTTTTGGAAAGCCAGCTCTGATGGGGGGTAGGGGAGTCCTTCAGTTTGAGAAAAAAACAGGGGATAAAGGCATATCTGCCCACTTTTCCCACCTTCCACTTGAATGGGAGGTCCAGCCCTGCTGCCCTACACCTTTGCAGCCAGAGTGGCCCAGACCTTGCTTGGCCTGACAGATTTCTCTCTGAAAGTTCAAACACAAAGCTCTGTCAAGTGTGAGATGTGCCAGGAGAGCTGTCTACGGGAACCCTGTGGGGAGATCTGAAAGTTCCTTCCTTTAAGTGGACTGGTATTCTGAACATAAGAACTCTGCCAAAAAACAGAGGCACCTTCTGCAGGGTGAAGGCACTTTTGGAAAGTAGGAGCCACTTCCAAGAGTTTCCCCACATACACCAAGAGTCTTCCTTCCTGCAAAATACAGAAACTTTCAACAAAATGGAGGTCTTTTTGATAAAAAGAATGCCCCTTCTGTAAATGGAAGAAATTTCTACAAAGTGGAGGAGACTTCTTCAAAATGGAGGGACATTCTGTAAAGCGAGGAGAGTTCTACAAAGACCTTTTGGTAAAATGGATGACCTGTCTGAAGGACTCTCTGCCGAACATTAGACTCTTCTATAAAATGGAGGAAGTCTTTTGTAGAGTGAGGCCCCTTCTGTAAAGTGCAGGATGTTTCCGTAAAATGTGTACCCTCATGTAAAGTGAGGACCTTCCTGTAAAATGGAACAGTATCAGGCATTAGGGAATGATAGAGACTGGGGTAAATTGGAGACCACATATCTCACTTGAAGCAGGGATAATAGCTCCTCCCTTCTACCTAATTGTCACTTTGCAGGCACAGGGCCCTGTGTTTTCAGATCTTCTGATATTTCCAGAGAATCAGAAATCCAGACTTTTATGTGAAATCCCCTAATTTTGAAAACAGTGAGTAGGCCAATTATTTGTGAGTCAAATTCAGCTTGGGGACCACCACTTTGGGGTATCTGAATTAGATGGTCCTTAAGGCCCCTTCCACCTCTGTTGTTTACCTCCTGCCCTATCTGACATGCTCTGGCCTTTGGGTGGCAGCCTTGGTGGCCCCTTCTTCCACCGTCTGCTAGGGCCCAATCTTTTCTGGGCCTGAGCAGGCTCATGCAATACTTGTCAGCAGTTTCCTGAACTGGAATCCTTTTGTTCTGCTTGGTCCAGTTTACACTTTGCCCTGAGCAAGATGCCTGAAGAGAGAAGGGGATTTCAAGAACCTTCAAAAGTCTCTGGAACTGACAGTATTCACTTTTTAGTGGAGGGTATAAAGTATGGGGGTTCAACTGTTTGTTAAGCACCTACTCAGCATCAGGCTTCGTATCAATACTTTACTGTATGGCCTCCTTCTAACAACCCTGCAAACTATTAGTTCCATTTTATAGGCAAGAAAAGCAAGACACAGAGAAGCAAAATAACTTGTCTGTGGATACACAGTTAGAGCTGGGAAGGGATCCCAAGCATGTCTGTGTCCAGAGTCATAGAGCACATCCTCAGCCAATGTTTGCTGAGTTGGTAAAGAAATCACATTTTGAGGTGGGGGTGTGGGGATGACTTTCTAAAGGAGGTGGTTTTGAGTTCACGGTCCTGCAGGCAACAGAAAAAATTGAGCAAAGGTGTGAGTAGTAGGTGGGAAGGTGAGGAGCATGTTTGAGGGCACAATGAACACAGTCCTGGGTTTGTAAAAAATGTTCCCAAACAGGAGGAAGGGAGCAGGAAGGGCCAAAAGACAGGCAGGCACGCCTGCCCCCACACACACCAACCACAACCACAACCAAGATTCAGAATTCATAGGGGGCATACAGAGACAGACATTGGCACTGAAACACACACACACACACACACACACAAATGTATGCATAAGACCTACATACAGAAACTCACATGCAGAAACATCTAGAAACTCTCAGGGGCTTAGACAGAACCAAGCTGACACACAAGCAGGCAAACAGGAACATACAACAAATACAGACCCAAAGATACACATAGACACACACAAATATATACAGACACACACTCAAACATACAGACGGACATACAGAAATAAGAACATTAAGATACACACAAAACAGACCCTTGGGGACAAAGACAGCTAGGCACATGTGCACACATGCACGTACACACACACACACACACACACACACGCCACAGCCACATGGGAGCACAGGCAGCCCAACCCTCTTCCAGTTGCTGTATTGCTGTAAGGGCCTGGCCACCTCCTCCCTGTGTCTCTGGACCTGAAGCCAGAGAAGGATGGGGGTGGTTGCTCCACCCCCAGGAGGGGCTGGGGACTTCAGAGGACAGGAAGGGAAGGGAGTGGAGCTGCAGCTGGGAGAACTGGGGGCAGTAATTACCCAGTGCTGGGGCTGCCACGCTGGCTGGGATTTCCCTTTCTGTGAGGACAAAGTCATTAGGGGATCACCCCTCGGATCGCTGCTGTGTGTGACCCCCAGGACCCCAAGATTGACCCATCTCACTTCCCCTCTCACCAGAAGCCTGGTCAAATTTGAGAGTTAGTAACACGAAGGCATCATGAGGGAAAAAGGCAGAGAGAGAGAGAGAGAGACACTGAAACCAAGACAAGGAGGGAGAAACCCGGAAGGAAGACTGCGAAGACTGCTGAGAGCCGACAACTAGAGAGGGAAACCGTAAGGGTGGGGGCAAGTCAGAAGGGACACAGGGGCAGTGAGGGATGCAGGCTTAGAGAGGCAAGCGGGAAGAAACAAAAAGGGCAGACCAGGGCCATTTGTCGAACACGGCATGTGTCATGCTGAGTGCTATGGGGTTTCTGTTACCTGTGGCAAATTCTTAAGACAACGCTAAGAGGTTGGCATGATAACCCCATTTTACAGATGTTAAAACTGAGGCTCAGGGAGGTGAAGAGACTTGCCCAAGGTCACATGAAGCTAGAAAGTGGCGGAGCTGGGTCTGGGCTGGGGTGGAGGGAGCCTCTCACCACTGCCTGACCCTGCCAGAGATTCATGACCCAAAGATCCCTGAAGGAATTCTCTGGAGAACAGAAGCAGTCCGCGAGGCCTGAAGACTGGAGCCCCTAAGAGATGTGCAGTAAGAGAGACCCACACCTTCCCTGCCCCACTTCCTGCTGCCCCTGGGGCTGTGTCAACACCTGGAATGCATTAGGCAGGGAGGCCCTGCCTAGGGGAACTGGGAAGAAGCTAAGGCAGGGGAGCAGGGAAGGTGAAGGTGAAGGCAGAGGTAGTGGTGTGGACAGCTGCTGCACTTCTAGCAGGCCCAAGCCTGGAAGGGCTGCTATGCCAGCTGCAGCTCCCTGGGGCCAGCCTTGCCAGTCCCGCCTTTCCTTTCTACAGGCACCTTCCCTCTGTGACTTAACCCCTTCCGTGCCTGGGCTATAGGAAAGCACCACAGAGGGCTGAAAGCTGGCAGCACTGGGAAAAGCCTCCCATTCCCTGTGGGCCTCAGCCACACACCTGTGCCCTCACCCTCCTGCCTTTAACTCTGGGGCCCAGGGGGGCATAGCACATGCCAGCTGGGCACTGCCACCTGGATGCCCCATCCCCTGTCTTCTAGCTCACTCAGACTCTGGGCGTCCCAAGCCACATCCAGCCCCCAGTGGCTCCTCCTCCTGCCTTCCCCATCCCAAGAGTGGCACATCCATTCCTGCAGTACCCCAAGCCAGAGGTTGGGCTTTCTCCATGTCTCCTCCCTCTCTCTCAACTCACACATCCAGGCCAGACCCCAAGCCCTAGCAGACCTGACTTTCTTAGCTTTAGAATCCATAAGCTTTTCCCCACTCTCCAGCTTCCTAACTGGTTTTCCTCCCATCCTCTCTGCAAGGCATTCTTGACACCACAACCAACTTCAGAAATAGTCTGCTTTAATTCCTGCAGCCCTGTGAAGGGCTCCCGTTTGCCTCCCGGGTGAACTCCAGCCTCCTGAGCTTGGGGACAAGTAAGGCCCAGCTCAAGAACACTTCCCCGCCCCCACCCTCCAGCCACAATGGCTTCTTGTCCGTTCCTCGAAAGTGCTCTCTTCCGCCTGGGGCTCTGACACATGTTGTTCCCATGGCCTGAATGGCTTTTCCGCTTTGCCTTACCTCTGGACTCCCATTTATCTCTGGAGTCTCAACTCAAGTGTTCTCTTTTCCCTGCTTACTCCCCCCTCATATGTTCCTGCAGCATCTGTGCTTAGAATTACTTGTCATGTAGATCTTCTCTGCTAGGAGGAAGCTCTGTGAGCCCAAGGATTGTGCCTGTCTTGTTGCACACCAAGCACCTTACACGGGGCCAAGCACATAGTCCATCTTCAGTAAATGTTTGTTCATTTTCCCTTATCTGCCAAGTATTTATTACCAATGTTATATGCCAGACAAATGAGATGATCAGGTCCCAGGGTTATAAATGGGGAAACTAAGGCCCTGAGATGGGAAAGGAGGTCCGGGGGGCACAGTGCACCAGTGGCAGAGCCAGGAGCCCTGAGGTTCGTTCAGCTACTGTCCTGCATCCTTGTCTTCAGATCAGTGTCGGTTTTGAAGCACATTTTGTAGATGTGGTGCCTTCCAAGTCCAAGGAACCGGTATTAGAGCCCCGAGAGGCTGGACTTAGTGCTCCAAGGATGTCTGCTCTTTCCAGAGGAGGGAACATAACTCTGCTGGGCTGGCCAATGGCAGACTGTGCTTCTGGCCCTCATTCCAGACAGGTCCTAGCCCCAACCAGCCAGGATCTGGCGAGCTCCACATCTCCCTAAGGCATTTAGCTAACTGGCCCCCAGAAAGCCATGGTTGGAGTCTGTCTTAGATACAGCCACCACTCACCTTTGAGGAGGCAGGTAGCTCCAGCCAGGCCATCCTACAGGAACAGAGGCACCTGAAAGGGCTGAGAAATGGGGATGCCAACCACCTGCACCTTGGAAGCTTCAATTCCTTTAGTTCTGTCTGGGGAAGTCCTTTCCCCAGCTAACCAGAGTCTTTATATTTTGTTGTGTTTCTTTGGAAGGCCCCGGCTGACTGAACCAAATCTGAGTCTTTTCCCAGACACTCCCTCAGAATCTCAAATGGCTGCTCTCCAAAAATCCCCAGCAGAGCCCACCCCTGCCTCCTGTCATGAGCCCCCTCTTCTTCCCATGAGCGACCTCCTTCTGTGACCTCTCGGGATGCCCTCAAAAGGGAGAACATCGAGAGAGCCACAGGAATTTACTTTGCCCATGTCTGATTTGTGTTTCAGGAGTATAGCATCAGTTCTTTGCAACAGCCACTAGCCTGGGTATCTGTGAAATGGGTCTCAGCTTTATGCAAATGTGCTTTAAAACACTGCCCTCCCTCCCCAAGGCATTTCTAAGGCAAAGTTTGGGCACGTGACGAATGACCCACCTGAATGTGACTCTGCTGACCTCACTATCTGTGTCTTCAGGGATGGGACTGGCCCCCAGAACCGTACACACTTCTCCCCATGAGCTATTTTGTGATCCACGGTATTCACTGGTGGTGAGAATTCCCAAACATCTCTGGCCCAGTCCTCTCTCTTTTGAGCTTTCTAACCCTACACCCAGACGCCTGCTGGCCACTTCCACCTGGATGTCCCCCAAGGCTTTCAAACTCAATATCTTCCCTCAAACCTGCTCTTTCTCTTGCAGGTAGATGGCCCCAAACCCATCCACTGGGTCACTGTAGCTGGTTTCAGACAACAATCCAAACTCATCCTGGACTTTTCCTTCTTCCTTGGTCTCTACATCCAAGCCACCACCAAGGCCTGTCCGTGTTAGCCCCGAAATATCTCTCAGATCTTATCATCCTTACCTATTGCCATTACTCTAACTCAAGGTACGATCACCTGTCACCAGGATGACTATGACCCCCACCTGCCTGTCTCCCTGCTCCCATTCCTGCATCCCTATCATCCACTCTCCACATGTAGCTATGGGGATCTCCCAAACACCCACATCTGAGCCCATCATTCCCCTGCTTAGTAAACCCTTCCATAGTTCCCCTTGGCCCTCAGGATAAAGTTCTTTTCCTAGGCTTATCCCTTACTCCTCTCAATACACTCCCAGTTCCCAGCATGCCCCAAGCCTCAGTGCCCTTGCTCCCACTGAGATTCTTACCGGATCTGCCCTCCATGTTCCTCTTAGCTCTACAAACCTTGCTGACACCCTTTAGAGCCCTTGCTTTGGGCCAGGCCCTGTGGTGGGTGCTGCTGATGCCAGGGTTTCTCCTGCCCAGAGTCCCAGAATTGCAACTGCTTTCCAACTTGAAATGCCAAATGGCAGTCACTCACTAGAGTTAGGCATAGATGGTAAACTGAGGCAGCTGGTGTTTGTGCATATGTGAGTGAGGGGTTGACTCACTCCCTTTAGCTTAGATCCCCTGCCTTCCTTTGGGGTTGGGAGGAAAGGAGGTAGGCCACATAAGGTCCTAAGGAAAGGGCCTCAGAGGGGAGGCCTACACATCTTCCTGGCTCTAATCATGTTGATTCACCATAGGACCATGAATAAGCTGCCTCTCTGAGCCTCCACTACCCCAGCTAAAAATCAGTTCCCACTCTAGGCTGTGCATCAGAATCACCTGGGAAGCTTTAAAAATAGATTCCTGGATTGCAACCCCAAGATTCTGGAGCTCTGAGGTGGAGTCTGGGAATCACATTTATTTTTCAGAGTCAACAGGGGATTCTGATATTCACCCAGTTTGGGAAACCCAGAACTAGATGGTGTCCAGGGCCCTTTCTGGCTCCCATTCTAACTCTTGGAGTCTCTGATGATGTCCTAGGCTCCAAATTAGAGGGGAGTCAGCCCTATTGCTGCCCCCCTCAACTGGCTTAGTTCTCCCACTACCCATGAAAAGACTCTTACATTAGATGCAACTATTTTGACTGAGACAGGCCCCAAGCAACTCCCCACCTAGCATCCAGAAGGATATTCTAGGCCTCAAAACTGAGGAATAGGATAGGGTTTCCCCCAAATCTCTATGAACAAACCTAGGCTGGGGACTCCTTTCTGACTCTCTGAAAGCCCTCTCTGGCATCTTTCCAGGTTTAAATAACCTGGAAAATTGGTGTAAAAACAATTGCCCTCTCCCCCTACCAGAAATCATATAAAGAGAAAGTACTTTGAGGAGATTGAAGGTTTTTCACATGGATAAGATATAACTACAGTGGACCCTTGAACAACATAGTATGAACTGCACAGGCCCACTTATATGTGGATTTTTTTCAATGAATATAGTATAGTACCATAAATGTATTTCTTCTTATGAATTTTTTTCTTTTTTTTAAGGTTTATTTATTTATTTTAGAGACACACAGAGAGGGGGAGAGTGTGTGTGCGAGTCAGAGGAGGGCCAGAGGGAGAGAGAGAATCCCAAGCAGACTCTGCACTGAGCACAGAGCCCAATGTGGGGCTCAATCTCACCAACCTGAGATCATGACCCGAGCTAAAATCAAGAGTCAGATGCTTAACTGACTGAGGCTACCCAGGCGCCCCTTCTCTTCCTTATGATTTCTTGATAACATTTTCTTTTCTCTAGCTTATTTTAAGAATTAAGTATATAGTACATATACAAAATGATTTGTTATTTGACTGTTTATGTTATTGATAAGGATTCTGGTCAAAGATAGGCTATTAGGTAGTTATGTTTTGGGGGAGTCAAAAGTTATACACAGATTTTTGACTGTGCAAGTGGGGGCATGGGGGCTCATAACCCTAACTCCCCCATTGTTCAAGCATCAACTGTATTATTTTTAAGCACCCCCCACCAGGTTGGGCCACTGGTCCCTAAGGGTGGTGATTCAATACAAGCCTCAGCAGTCTGATGGGGGAACTCGGCAGGCACACAGAAATCAGCATGTGGACTAAAATGTTTCAACCCTTTAATTGAGAGGACTCTCACTCTTTCTGTCTGTTTCTCTTTCTCTCTCTCACACACAGACACATACCCTACAACCACCAACCCTGTCCTCTTTGGGCCAATTATAGGCGAGTTCTGTGGAGACAGAAGCAAGTCACTTGTGCCTAAACCCGGGCCAGCTGGGCAGTGGGGGAGGCAGGCCTCTCACACCCCATGCTGATGTGAATCACATGGCCCAGCGCCTGCTTTGCCAGGGCCTGAGTAATTCCTCCGCCTCCTCTTCAGAAGGTTTTCCCCTTATTTTTTAAAAAAATTATTTTATTCTGCAGGCTTCTCACAAGTATCTCATAGACTCCTCAAGGCATTCTCCAGATGAGGAAATCAAGGCTCAGAGAAGGGAAGTCACTCAACCAGGGTCACACAGTGAGTCAGCTAGGAATGGTTGGTTGGGAAGCCAGGTCTTTCCCTAACAATCTTCTTACTCCTAATCCCCATTTGGAGAATCTATCTATCTATCTTCTATCTATCTATATCAGCTATTTATATTTATATATAAAAGACAGCCACCAGTTACAGACACAGGGACTTGATTGCCAAAAAGAATCCTGGAAACTTTGTTTTGCTCTTTTGGGGAGGAAGGGAGTAGTTCAGGATGGGTATTGTGATTGGTAATTTGTCAGGTTTGGTGGAGTGGGAAGACAACTCGGAATCACCACCGTGAGGTGGGAGCAGTGGCAGTATCAATCAGAGGCTAGAGACCAGGGGTCAAGACACCACCCAGTTACTGACTCAGACCAAGAGCATCTGGAGGGCAGGAATTCTGCTGTCCTTCTCTTAGACAATAGTTACTGAGGGCCTACTATGTGTTCCCTTCATATCTGTTCAGGCATTTGTCCAGTGAGGATTTATTAAGCACCTACTATATGCTAGGCACTGCTCTACTCACTGGGGGGACACAAGACTGAACAAAACAGATACAATCCCCTTGCCCTCACAGAGTTTACATTCTAGTGGAGAAAGATAGGCAGTAAGCTAGTGGACACATACAATAAGATAATTTCAGACTGTACTAAGGGCAAGGATGGAAGCTGTGATGGAGACTCACAAGTGTCCCCCCCGCCCCCCGCCCCAAAGTGGTCAGGCAAGGTCTCTTGGAGGAGGTGACATCTGAGCTGAGACCTGAAAGATGAGGAATAAGCCAGGTAGGGCACAGAGGGAAGAGCTGCCAGGCAGAGGGAAAAGCAGACGCAAAGACCCTGAGGTGGGAGTCCTTGTGGCATGTTTTGGGATTTGAAAGAAGGTGCTACAGTAGGGTGGGCAAGTAGCCTGCTCCACACAGTGTCTGTCAAGGGGTGTTTGGAAAGCCAGCAGGAGCAACATGCAGGGCAGGGTGTTAAAGGCCTCTTGTCAATTGGATATCTCCAGCTCACACTGAGGGAGCCCCTGGAAACTCCCGAGGTTCCATGACTAGCCCAAGGTCACAAAAGCAGTAAGGGGTACATCTTGCCAGTACTTTATGTTTCATTTACTGCTAACTGTGCTGGACCACAGTCCCTATGAAGCTTGGGGATGTGAGCCCTGTGTGTGTGTGGGGGGGGGGAGTCCCAGGGGCTCAACAGCTCTGTCAGTGTTGCCCAGTGGAAGGCAGACCAGAAATACACTGCTCTTTCTCTGTGGCTCCTGGGCTCAGGTCCACATGGGATGTCCCCAGATGGGGGTGGCCCTGCTGGACGCCTCAGACACTCAAGTCTGTGCAGTGCAAATGCCTCTCCAGGCAGTAGTCTGTGGCCCCAGCCCGACCTGGAGTGGCTCCACCTCTGCAAATTCAAGTTCAAGCACCCTGATTTCTTTTTACAACCATCCTTGCAGCCCCACCCATCTACAGCCCTACTACAACTGGCTGCTGCCCCAACCCCCTCTGCTGTCTCCCTACCTACCAGCCCTTCCAGCCCTCTCGACAGGCTTGACCCCCAAGGCTCACCTCCTCCACCTATCTCGTTCATCAGCACCTTCTACTCCCTTCTTCCCTTGTCCTCCTGCCACACACATCCTGGCAAAACCCCAACCTTGGATCAATCCACCATCCCTTTTTTTTTTTTTCCACTCATACTCCAGAGCTGCTGAACAGTAGAGGAGAAAATCACATAAGCAGAAGGCTTGGCATTACTTTCATGGTCTCCAGCCTCAGTTTGGGGAAAGAGAAAGACCACAGACTTTGGACTCAAATACATCTGGTTTTGAATCCTGGCTCTATTCTAGCTGTGGGACCTTGGGCAAGTTAGTTAACTTCTCTGGGCTTCAGTTTCCTACCCTACAAAATGGGGCTAATGGTACTTCACAGGAGGTTCCTGAAGATGAAATGAGAGCCCATATAAAGCACCCAGTCCAGTGCCTGGCACAACGTAGGCGCTTAGCAAATGGGAGACTCCTTTTCTCCTATTTTCCCAAACTCCGTTCCCCCTACCAAATTCCCCCTACTGCCTTGCAATTCTGACCGTTTTTCTTGGAGTGCTCCCTCTCCCATTAGTCTCAGCAGATAGATAAGAAGGGGGTGGGGAGGATTGAGGGGGCAAAGGGACAGAGAGAGGAGGCCGCGGACAGAGGCAGAAAGGACTGGACGGAAGAGGAGCGAGGGAAGGGGGTGGGGGTTGAGAAGACTCGAAGGGCCAGGGTGAGCGGGCCGGCTCCGAGGCGGGGCTTAAAGGGCCCGAGAACAAGAACCCGCTCCCAGTACCAGGCCCATGGCTCGGGCTCCCATGCTCTCTCGATCACTCACCAGGCCGGGGCTGTGAGCCCTCCAGGTGGTAGGAGAAGCGCAGGGCCCGGTGGTGCTGTGGACTGGGGCCGCAGGGTAAGACCCGGGGGCCTGGAGCAGCGCCCAGGCTGGCGTCCGAGGGTCCGGCAAACTGGGGATCCAGGGGGCCGCCGAGAGCGGAGCCTGAGCCCCTAAGCACCGGCAGTCCGGGCTCGGAGGCTCCAGGATCCGTGTCGACACTGACCGGAGGAGAGGCGCCGGGGGCGTTCGTGGATGGGTGTTCGGGCTCAGAAGGCCCGGCGCCCCCTGGGGCTCGGTGGCCATGCATGGTCCGGGCCTGGGCGCGGGGCCCGGGCTCCCCGCTTGGCTCCAGCTCCTGGGGCGGAGGCGCGGGCGGAGGAGGCCCGGCGCCCGGCAGAGCAGCGGCCTCAGGCTCGGGGGGCGGGGCTGCGGGCTCAGCCCCACTGCGGAGATTCAAGCCCCCGGCCCGGGCCCGGGCCAGCAGCTGTGGCAGCAGTGGCAATACCAGCAGCAGCCGCGGCCACCGCCGCTGCCGTGCCAGGCATCGCCGGCCCGGGCCCTGCGCAGGGATTGGGCTCGGCGGGGCCGGGGGCCCGCTGAGGAGCGCTGTCTATGCGGCAGCGGCTGGGTGAGGTCGGGGGGCTGCGGTCGGCGCGGGCTCTCTCTTAAGAGGCAAGCCACTTCCGTGGCTCCGGGGCGAGCGGTCGGTCTGTTCGGTGTGCGGGGTCTCTTTCTCCCCAAATGGGAATCGATCTGGGCTCTTCTGACTGGTCGGAAAGGGTTCTTCCTCCCGCCGCAGCCGAGGCTGGCGGGCGGAGGGGAGGGGAAGGGAGGGCAGGGCAGGGGAGGGAGGGAGGAGAGGATGGCGCTGGCTGGGGGCGCGCGTGTGCGTCGCGCGCTTGGGCTGCGGGGCTCGCCCTCAGCCAATCCCTCTGGACGATGCTTCAGCCGCGGGGGCAGGGTAACAGCTTCGGCCTAGGTCTCCACGGCGGCGGGCAGGAAGGAGACAGAGAAGGGGGGTGGGGAGGCGGGAGCCTTTGCTGAGGCAGCCGCAGCCACAGCGGCGCTGGGACCCAGTTACCCCAGCCCCGCCCCCTCGCCCGGGATTCGCTCCTGGCTCCGCCCCCTAACTCGGACCCGCCTCGCTTCTCCCTGAGACCGCCCTCAAAGGTCCGCCTCCCCCTTAAACATCCCCCTCAGCTTTCGTTCCCCATCCGTCCGTGGTCCCACACAGGCAAGTCTCTGGGCTCAAACCCCTAATCTTTCTGTTCCTTTCTCAGGTCTTCCTCTGTCTGCTCGTCCTTCAATCTCTTTTCCAGAAACCTTTCCACAGGTTCCAGAATCGCCCTAGTGGTTGGCTCATAGAGGACTTGTCTTTGATACACTCCACTCTGCTCAGACCAGACCTTATGGTCCTTAATTTGGCTACTCTTTAGCCAGAAGCCTCAGTTCTCAGAATTGTTGCATCTGCCTGGCAGCATCCCAACCTTGGATCAGTCCAACTGTCCGCTTTTTCCATGCCTGCGCAAAGGCGGCTAAACACTGCTGGAGAAAACTATTCAGTCTCACAGATTCGTGCCACTATAGACTCATGGTCCCCAGCATCTACGAGGTCCTCAGTACTGACCCACAGCTCTACTGTGTCCCTTGGCTGCTCTTTCCCCCATGCTCCACAGTGGCCCTTTCAAACCTCCCTTCTCCTCAAACCCACAGCTTTTCCATCTGCCCCCAAGCCTCAGCAGATGACCCGACCTCCTATTTCACAGAGTAAACAGAAGTCACTGAAAGGAAATTCTGGACTTCTTGCCACCAAACCTACAGAGTCCTTGCTTCTTCCCATCATCATCTAAACATATTCATGTTGGTCTCTTCCATCGGAAAACACGTAAACAATTGCTGGAAATTCTTCCTCTCTAACCACCACCTTCTCCTCTCCATAAGCTTCTCAAAAGAGTTGCCTACACTTATCTCTCTTCATTTTCCCACTTCCCACTAATCTTTCAACCCACTCCAATCTGCCTCCACTACTTGCCTAATAGTGCTCTCTCATCAAGGTCTGCCACAGCCTACCTCACAAAATCTAATACAATCTTTTCAGAGGTTATCCTACTTGACTTCTTGGTAGTATCTGGCACTTGTGACCACTCCTTCCTCCTTAAACCACTTCTATGACACTACACTCACATTTTTCTTCTACTGCCTTGTTCAAATTCCTCTTTACTTTCCAGGCTCCTCTTTGTCCAACCCTTAAGGTGGTGCTCCTTGGGGATCTGGCCTGAGCTCTCTTCTCTCCTCTCTCTGTGCTCTTTCCTTCAATTATTACATTTGCTCCTGTGGCTTCAATTATCATCTCTTTGCTGATGACTCCCAAACTGATACCTCAATTCCAGATATTTCTCCTGACCCACACATTCAACTGGTTATTAGCTCTATCTGAGCACTCCAGAAACACCTAAAACCTCAGTTTTTTGTCACCTCAAGGCATCCTCCTCCCAACCTGTTTGTCTTTCTTTGTATATTACTTTTGTGAATGACTCTAGTCAAAGCAGAAACCTGAGTTATACCCCTGACTCTTCTTTCTCCTCCACCCCCATGCAATCACCAAATCTTGTCATTTTTACTTCCCAAATATCTTCCAGATTTATTTATGCAGTCTTTTCCTTTCTGCTGACACAACCCTAGTCAGCACCATGTCTAAACTGCAATACTGTCATGGTCTCCCCATTTCAGTCTTGCTCCCTGGAATCCTTTCTCTACACTGTAGGCAGTGTGATCTTTTCAAAAGGTAAACCAACTCATATCACTGTCATGTTTAGAACCCTTCAATGATTCCCCACTGGCTCAAAAGGAAGCCTACCTTCTTCAACAAGGAAGATTAAGCCACACCCCTGATGATTTATTTGGTGCCTGCCTACCTCTCCGGACTTCATTCTTAAGGCTAAGTTGAAAGTCTTTGACCATTCTTTAGTCTTTCTAGCCTCTGAGTCTTTGTTTATGCTGTTGCTTCTGTATAAACCCCCACATTTCCCCAATTCTACTTTATTTGTTCTTCAGATCTCTGCTCATTTGATGAATGTCATTTTGAGCACATACCATGGGCCATGATGAAATAGTAACTTTTCTGTAGATAATTCACATCTCTCAAATGCTAAAATACCCTACATTGAAAGGTTTTTAATTTGGGATTGAGGTGGTATGATTTAAAAGAAGTACTCTGGCTGCTGTGGATTGGATTGGAGGTGGGCAAGATTAGAAACCTACTGCAGTCAGAGATAATGGCAAGTGGACTAATGTGGTGGCTGTGGAGATGGAGAGATGTAGATAGATTTGGGAGATAGTTAGAACTGAAAGGGGTTGGTGTGGTGGCTTGAGGAAGGGAGGGAGAGGGAGGCATCTTTGATGCCTTCCATGGATCTGATGTGGGCTAGGTCATTCATTCATTGAGATGAGGAAGACAGAAAGAACAGGTTTTCAGGGGGAAGACCAAGGGTTCAATTCTACACTCCCTTAAGATAATCAAGTGGAGAGGTCGATGCAGGTAATGGTATATACATCCCAAGGGAGAGGTTTGAGTTTCAGATATAAATCAGAGTTGTCACTATAGAGATGGTATTAACTGCCACGAGAGAAGAGGTCAGTGTGAAAGAGAGAAAAGAGAAAGGAGGAGGATCCTTGACTGAGCTCCAAGGAACTTCAACTTTAGAGATTGGGCAAAGGAGCAGGAGGTGGCAAGGAGCCTGAGAAAGAGATAAAGAGATGGGGACATTACTAGGTTGTGTTGGAGATTTTTATAAAGAGTACTGAGAAGTCAACTAAGTTGAAGATTGAAAAGGGTCCATTGGATATGGCAACTTGGATATTGATAGTGACCTTGATAGCAGTTTTGGTGGAGTGGTAGGGGTGAACACCAGAATGGATGAAGAGGGAATGGCTACACCATTGGTAAGAGTGTAAATTGATACAACCACTCTAGAAGAAGCTGGATGTTTTCTAGTAAAGCTCAGTGATGCACATACTCTATGACCCAGACTTTTTAGGTAAATATCCTAGAGCAGTGGTTCTCCCTGTGTGGTCTGGGTTATCCTGGGGGCAGAGGTGGGGGGCAGGGAGCCAAAACCATAGTGCTAGTAAGGTGTTATTTGCTTCTTTTACTCTCATTCTCTCAAGATTGTAGAGTGGAGTTTTCTAGATAACACAACAGATTGAATGCAGACCAGATATGAGAATCCAGCTGTCTTCTATTAAGCCATAACATAAAGAGATGTGCAAAAACATAAAACAATGCCACTCTTTTCACGGAATTATTTTTGTTTTGGAAAATAGTTATTTTTTCATAAAATATGTTATTTATTTGAAAAGATAGATTTATTGTTATTTAAAAATTAATATATTGAAACTTTTGTAGTTTTAATTTCTAATGCAGCAAGTCTCAACTGATATTACATTTGTGAAAGCTCTTTGAGGTCCTGCAGTGATTTTTTTTTTAAGATTTTATTTATTTGTTAGAGAGAGAGAGAGCATGTGGGAGCACAGGCAGACAGAGTGTCAGGCAGAGGCAGAGGGAGAAGCAGGCTCCCTGCTGAGCAAGGAGCCCGGTGTGGGACTTGATCCCAGGACTCTGGGATCATGACCTGAGCCGAAGGCAGCTGCTTAACCAACTGAGCCACCCAGGTGTCCCCTTGCAGTGATTTTTTTAAAAAGGTTATTTATTTATTTGAGAGAGAGAGAGCCTGTGCAAGTATGTGGGGAGGAGCAGAGAGAGAAAGAGAGAGAGAGAGGGAGGGAGAGAGAGAACCTCAAGCAGACTCAGGGCCCATGTATGGGGTGAGGCCTCAATCTCATGATCATGAGATTATGACCTGAGCCAAAATCAAGAGTCAGGTGCTTAACCTACTGAGTCACCCAGGCTCCATTCCCCGCCCCCCCCCTTTTTTTAAAGATTTATTTATCTTGCAGTGATTTTTTTGGAATGTAAAGGAAGTCCTGAGATAAAAAAATATGAGCATTGCTTCCTTAGAGAAATCCTTGCACGTATGTACTGGAAGACACTACAAGAATATTCACCAAAGCCTGTTAGTGATAGCAAGAAATGGAAACGAGCATGGGATGAATAAATTCAGATATATTTATATGATGGACTACTATAAAGAAATAAAAAATGAATGGACTCTAGCTACACATATCAACATGGATGAAATTCAGAAAACCTAATGCTGATTCAAAAAAGTCATAGAAGAATATGTTTATATAAAGCTGAAAAACATGAAAAATTATGCAATATATGGATACAGTTGTATGTTATAAAACTATACAGAAAAGCAAAGAATGAAAAATGAAAAATTCAGAACAGTGGTTACCTCAGGGAAGAGAAAGAAATGTGACTGGGGAGGGTTACCCAGGGGGTTTTGTCATTGAAAATGATCTGGTTTTCAAGCTAGGTGATGGGTACACAGATATTTATTATTTATTCAAGCTGTCTATATATGTAGATTCTAAAATATATAAAGTATGTAATGAAAAATAAAATAATTTAACAAACAGTAATAATTGTATAGAGTGCTGGTGAGAGTGTAGTTTGTTACAGGACCCTCCCTGAGATCAGAGGGAACAGAACACCACCCTCATCCCCATTGAATTAGAGCTAGATGTATAGGCAATTCCACTGAGAAACTTGGCTGTGAATGGGAACAGAGCCCAGACAGATAAGGTGATGGTAGGAGGAGGGTCAAAGAATATATATTTTTTTAAAGATAGGAGATACTAGACTGTGCTTGTTTGCTGTTGGGAATGATCCAGTAGAGAGGGAGAGGATAAAGATGCAGAAGAGAAAGGGAAAGGAGGGGGGTTGGGATCTGAGGCAAGAGGAGGAGAGGTCTTCAGGCCCCTCATTATAGCTGGTAGGTATAAGACAAGAATGAACACAGTTACTGGGAGGTTTAGAGACTTGGCAGTGGGAAAATGAGGGCCTAGTAACCATTCCTGATGTTCTATGGCTTCTATTTTGTCATTGAAGCATGAGGTAAGGGCATTTTCTACAGAAAGAATAAAAATATTAGACTTTCTTAATAGCGTGGTGGATAGAAATAAACTACTACTGATAGTTTAGAAAAGTTTCAGCTTCACAATCATGTACATTTTTTAGGTCTTGTCAAATTTGGGAAAACTTCTGTCTGGTTTCCTTCATGTATGAGCTGTAAGATGTTAGGGCATTTCAATTTTCTTGCAGAGTAACAAATCCTTAGTACTCTTTGATTTTTCACTGATTGTTAAGCAGGGCCTTAGAAGGGACCTGTGCAAATAAGGGATCCTGAACCTTCACTGACTTCTGTGTAAATCTGCCTCTGGCCTCTTTTAACTACCTCCTCCTCCAGGAAGCATTCTCTGATTGCCCCAGGCTGGGGTTCTTCCACAGTTTATTACTGCCACTCATAGGACTTTTTCAAGTTTCTCTGAGCTAGTCAGGTAGCCTTCTTCACTGGATGGAAGGAGCTACAGAGGGTGAGGAGTCAGGACATGCGCACCTTGGCTCAGCAGGCTTCCATCAGTGTCAGCAAGTCTTCACTGAAGCAGCGTGTCATGGTGGTCAAATGTGTAGACCTTGGAATCAGGCAGACTAGAATTTATTTGTACTTCAAGCGCGTGGTCAGGGAAAGATTCATCTTCATCCTTGGCTCTTGAAATACTTTTGCCATTGGACCTGGCTTGGGCTTTACTCCTAGTTCCTTTGTGTGACCTTGGTCAAGTTACTCAATACTCTGAGTCTCAGTTTCCCCATCTGTAAATTGGGAATGATGATAATAATACCTACTACATCAGAGCTGTAAGGATTCAATGACAAAATCCATGCAATGCATGCACATTTTCTCTGGGACCTAATGCTTAAAAAACACTAGTCCCTGCTATGAGTGGGACTATATTGTGGGTAGAAGATACAGTAGTGAATAACAAAGACCAGGGCCTTGCCTTCCTAAGCTCATAGTCTAGTGGGCACCACAGTGCACAGTGCCAGCCCTGATATATCCAAGAGACTTGTAAGTTGTTGGATCAAGATGACTTTATCTTTGTCTCTATTTATTTCTTATTTTTACTGCCCCCCCCCAAGTTCAGCATCACTGTTGGCCACCTCTCAGACACCCCTATCTCTGTCTACATTTTGCTTTCTCTTGTCTCTCTGTTGGTTTCTCTTTCCTGTTTCTCCTATTCTCTTTCCATCTCTCTCCTCTTCTCTTCTTGCTCCTTTTTTTTTTTAATATTGTATATGTTGAGGATTGCCTTGTCTCCATCCTGTTCTTATCTAACTTATAGTTCTCAGCTTGGTCTGAGTCTCCGTGCTTATAATACCACATTGCTCTACCTCATCTGTTTCTGAATTTCTGTGTGTTCCAGAACTTCTGTCTTTCCTATTTCTCTTTCAGTTTCCTTTGTCTCCTTGGCCTCTTTACTGTCTGCCTTTCTGTCTCCATTACTCTGTCCCTACTTCTCTCTGGTTGTTTCCCAGTTCTCCTCTTCCTGTTTGTACTGCTGCATTCATCTGTCTCTCTTCCTCACCTATCTTTCTCTATTCTCACCTTTCTGTTCCATTCTTTCATCTCCCCTCCTCCCTGTAATATACTTTTGTCTCTGTCTCTCTTCCTCACCTATCTTTCTCTATTCTCACCTTTCTGTTCCATTCTTTCATCTCCCCTCCTCCCTGTAATATACTCTTTGTCTCTGTCTCTCTTACCCCTCTATGTTGGTCTTTTTGCCATTGTTTCCCTATATGACTCTCTCCTCATCTCTCTATCACCCCTTTTCTATCTCTTACCATCTCTCTTATTGGGTTGCTCTCCTCATGTGCCTATCTCTTGTCTCCATCTCTCTGTCCCTATGTGGGTTTTATCTGTTTCTATTTGCATTCTTGTCCCCAGCTCCCCGTTCCTCTCTCTTCATCACTGACAGAGTAGTCAGGAATACTGTCACTGGTGCTAGATTGTTCAGATTCAAATCTTAGTTCTGCCTCTGACTTGCTGTGCCTCAGTGTCCTCATCTGTGAAATAGGGTACCTGCTTCATGGCATTACTGTGAGCATTAAATAAACTAACACATGCACAGTTTGTAGGGCCATGCCTCAAACATAACAAACATAACAAATTCTCAAAAAATGTCAACTACTACCTCATCAACCTCTCTACTCATCTTTATCCCTATCTCTTTCTGTCTTTGTTTATCTAATCCAAACATCCCATTCCCATATACCTGGCTGTTATAATCTCTGTGTTCCTCTCAGTCCTCATCTTTTATGTAGCTGCCTCTCTGACCTCATCTCTCTCTCTCCCTACATTCCTGCCCCATTTGTACCTTTTTCCACCCTGCCCACTCCATCTCTCTGTCCCCATCCTTATTTATTTATCTCCATTTCTGACTATTTACTCACACCTTTCAGGCCCTATTTCTTTGTCTCTGTCTCTTTATCTCCTGTTATCATTTCTTTAACTGTTCTTCTCCTCTCAAATCTAATCTTTATTTATATATTTACTCCAAAAAATCTTACTCTTTTTTTTCCTCCTCATCTCCTTGTGTTTTCCCCAAGCCTCTCTGGACAGTTTGGATCAGAATTGGTCTGGTAGATAACGTGGAACTATAAAAGGCTTTAGGAGGAAGAAGTAGGCCTGGCAAGAGGCAAGTGGCAGGGTGTGGAATTTCATGGCTCTGCCAAATCCTCCTGAAAGACAAGGCCTCTGAGGTCAAGGTTAGCATAAACCCCTTCAACCCAGCCTCTTGAAAAAAGACAAAGAATGCTGCAGTTATTGGGAGGACCAGGAAGGGGTATTTTTCTGAGTGAAATTCCATCCGGAAGCTGGAATCCAGAGCATTTCCTGTTGTAATGTTTCTTCCAGACTTGGAGAGTCTGAACTTGCCACGTAGCATGTGCACTCCATGCATATACTTCTACAGTGAAACACAGAGATGCATACAGAATCTCCACCCCCCTCACACACATTTAGAGACAGAGACTTTTGCAGAGACATAAAGATGTACATAGAATCATGAACCCTCATAGCTGCAGATACTCTGAGACATTGAAAAACACACAGAATGAATCAACACTGAGACACTGAGACACTGAGAGACCCATGGAATTACCCCTTCACAGCTCAGGGACACATACAAATAAACACAGAAAAATAGCTACACATAGAATCGTCGCTAATTTCCCTTTGAGAAATTGTTTTCTTTTGGTCTATTTTCATATAAATAGAAACACACTAGAGCATCATGTGTAAACACACACACTTACAAAAGTGCACACATTCATATACAATCACAAATTTCCAAAGCAACAAAGAATCACACAAATCTTTGCTTTGCTGGAAGTACAAAGGTAGCCAAACTTCCTCTGGCCCCAAATGATAGACATGCTACTCCTTCAGTGCCCCCCTGTCTATGAAGGCACTAGGCAGTCAAGCCAGAAACCTGACTATTAGGAACTTGGCAGAAATAATTAGAAAATGTCGATAAACTTTTATTCTTAGAAAAATAAAAAATGACAAAAATGGAATAGCAAGAAGTAAAGAACTTGAATAGGCCACTAAGTATTAATGAAACTGAAATGGTATGCAAGGACATCATCCCTTTCCCCCCAAATCCAGGCCCAGATAAGTTTACAGGTGTATTGTGCCAGACTCGCAAGGAATAGTTACTTTTCTTTTTATACAAGTTATTCCAGAAAATAGAAAAGGAGAGAAAGCGGCCCAGCTCATTTTATTAGTTTAGTGCAATTTTCAAACTTTGAGTCTAAAACTAGTCAGGGATAATAAAAGAAAAGAAAATTATAGGCTCATTTCAATTATGAATATAGATGCACAGATCCTAAATAAAATATTAGCTAATTGCATTGAACATTATGTTATATAATACATCATATACATTGATCGAATTTATTCCAAGAATGTAAAGAGAATTCATTCAACCTCAGAAAATCTATCAATGTAGTTTGCCACATTAACAGACTAAAGGAGAATACTCATATGATTATCTCAATTAATGTAGAATAAGTATGTTACATTCCCACTTATGATTAAAAACTGGGAATAGAAGGCAAATTTCTTCTTTTTTTTCTTTAAGTAAACTCTATGCCCAACTTGGGGCTTGAACTCATGACCCTCAGATCAAGTCACATGTTCTACCAACTGAGACAGCCAGGCACCACAGAAGGCAAATTTAACTTGGTGAAGGTTACATACCAAAACATTACACCATATTTTATACTAAATGAAGAAACTTAAGATGCATTTCCTTCAAGACTGAGGATAAGACTAGATACTTACTCTCACCCACTACTGTTTAACATAGAACTGGAAGTCGTGGTCAATACGATAATGGGAGCAAAAGAAGTAAGTTGTATAAGGATCAGAAGAGAATAAATAAAACCAACAGATTCAACAGACATACTATTAGAATTTAAAAAAAAAGTTCGTGAGGAGGCCAGGTACAAAACCAACTTATAAAAATCAATAGTATTCCTTCCCCCCCCCATTTTTTATTGAGTATAGTTGATACACAATGCTACATTAGTTTCAGGTATACATCTTGGTAATTTAACAACTTTATACATTATGCTATGTTCACCACAAGTATAGATAGCTACCCTCTCCCCCATTACATTACTGTAACAATATCATTGACTATATTCCTTTTTCTTTTTCTTTTGTATTTTTAAAAATTTTATTAACATATAATGTATTATTTGCCCCAGGGGTACAGGTCTGTGAATCGTCAGGCTTACACGCTTCACAGCACCCAGAACATACCCTCCCCAATGTCCATAACCCAACCACCCTCTCCTCCCCCCGCACCACCCTGCAACCCTCAGTCTGTATTGTGAGATTAAGAGTCTCTTATGATTTGTGTCCCTCCCAATCCCCTCTTGTTTCATTTTTTTCTTCCCTGCCCCCCCAAGCCCCCCACTTTGCCTCTCAAAGTCTTCATATCAGAGAGATCATATGATAATTGTCTTTCTCTGATTGACTTATATTGCTAATCGTAATACCCTCTAGTTCCACCAATGTTGTTGCAAATGGCAAGATTTCATTTCTTTTGATGGCTGTGTAGTATTCCATTGTATATCTATACCACATCTTCATTATCCATTCATCTGTTGATGGACATCTAGGTTCTTTCCATAGTTTGGTTATTGTGGACATGGCTGCTATAAACATTTGGGTGCACGTGCTCCTTTGGATCACTACATTTGTATTTTTAGGGTAAATACCCATTAGTGTGATTGCTGGGTCATAGGGTAGCTCTATTTTCAACTTTTTGAGGAACCTCCATGCTGTTTTCCAGAAGGGCTATACCAGCTTGCATTCCCACCAACAGTATAGGAGGGTTCCCCTTTCTCCGCATCCTCGCCAACATCTGTCATTTCCTGACTTGTTAATTTTAGCCATTCTGACAGGTATGAGGTGGTATCTCACTGTGGTTTTAATTTGTACTTCCCTGATTCCAAGCTATGTAGAACAATTTTTCAATGTCTGTTGGCCATTTGGATTTCTTCTTTGCAAAAAATGTCTGTTCATGTCCTCTGCCCATTTCTTGATTGGATTATTTGTTTTTTTGGGTGTTGAGTTTGATAAGTTCTTTATAGATTTTGGATACTAGCCCTTTATTTGATACGTCCATTGAAAACATCTTCTCCCATTCTGTCAGTTGGTTTTTGTTTTTGTTAACTGTTTCCTTTCCTGTGCAAAAGCTTTTTTTTTTAAAAGATTTTATTTATTTATTTGACAGAGAGATCACAAGCAGGCAGAGAGGCAGGCAGAGAGAGAGGAGGAAGCAGGCTCCCTGCTGAGCAGAGAGCCCGATGCGGGGCTCGATCCCAGGACTCTGAGATCATGACCTGAGCTGAAGGCAGCGGCTTAACCCACTGAGCCACCCAGGCGCCCCTGTGCAAAAGCTTTTGATCTTGATGAAGTCCCAATAGTACATTTTTGCCCTTGCTTCCCTTTCCTTTGGCGACGTATCTAGGAAGAAGTTGCTGCGGCTGAGGTCGAAGAGGTTGCTGCCTGTGTTCTCCTCAAGATTTTGGATGGATTCCTTTCTCACATTGAGGACTTTCATCCATTTTGAGTCTATTTTGGTGTGTGGTGTAAGGAAGTGGTCCAGTTTCATTCTTCTGCATGTGGCTGTCCAATTTTCCCAATACCATTTGTTGAAGAGACTGTCTTTTTTCCATTGGACATTCTTTCCTGTTTCGTCAAAGATTAGTCAACCATAGAGTTGAGGGTTTATTTCTGGGCTCTCTATTCTGTTCCATTGATTTATGTGTCTGTTTTTGTGCCAGTACCATACTGTCTTGATGATGACAGCTTTGTAATAGAGCTTGAAGTCTGGGATTGTGATGCCACCAACTTTGGCTTTCTTTTCAACATTCCTCTGGCTATTCAAGGTCTTTTCTGGTTCCAATAAATATTAGGATTATTTGTTCCATTTCTTTGAAAAAAATGTATGGTATTTTGATAGGTATTGCATTAAATGTGTAGATTGCTTTAGGTAGCATAGACATTTTCACAATATTTGTTCTTCCAATCCATGAGCATAGAACATTTTTCCATTTCTTTGTTTCTTCCTCAATTTCTTTCCTGAGTACCTTATAGTTTTCGGAGTACAGATTCTTTGCCTCTTTGGTTAGGTTTATTCCTAGGTATCTTAGGGATTTGGGTGCAATTGTAAATGGGATTGACTCCTTAATTTCTCTTTCTTCTGTCTTGTTGTTGATTTATAGAAATGCAACTGATTTCTGTGCATTGATTTTATATCCTGACACTTTACTGAATTCCTGTACAAGTTCTAGCAGATTTGGAGTGGAGTCTTTTGGGTTTTCCACATGTAGTATCATATCATCTGCAAAGAGTGATCGTTTGACTTCTTTTTTGCTGATTTGGATGCCTTTAATTAAAAAAAAAGATTTATTTATTTATTTATTTGATAGACTGAGATTACAAGTAGGCAGAGAGCCAGGCAGGGAGAGAGAGGAGGAAGCAGGCTACCTGCTGAGCAGAGAGCTCGATGTGGGGCTCAGTCCCAGGACCCTGGGATCATGACCCGAGCTGAAGGCAGAGGCTTAACCCACTGAGCCACCCAGGTGCCCCCCTTTAATTTCTTTTTGTTGTCTGATTGCTGAGGCTAGGACTTCTAGTAGTATGTTGAATAGCAGTGGTGATAATGGACATCCCTGCCGTGTTCCTGACCTTAGTGGAAAATCTCTCAGTTTTTCTCCATTGAGAATGATAATTGCTATGGGTTTTTCATAGATGGTTTTGATGATATTGAAGTATGTACCCTCTATCCCTACACTTTGAAGAGTTTTGATCAAGAAAGGATGCTGTACTTTCTCAAATGCTTTTTCAGCATCTACTGAGAGTATCATATATTTCTCATTCTTTCTTTTATTAATGTATCACATTGATTGATTTGTGCATGTTGAACCAATCTTGCAGCCCTGGAATAAATCCACTTGGTCGTGGTGAATAATCCTTTTAATGTACTGTTGGATCCTATTGGCTAGTATTTTGGTGAGAATTTTCACATCTGTGTTCATCAAGGATATTGGTCTGTAATTCTCCTTTTTGATGGGGTCTTTGTTTGGTTTTGGGATCAAGGTAATGCTGGCCTCATAAAATGAGTTTGGAAGTTTTCCTTCCATTTGTATATTCTGGAACAGTTTCAGGAGAATAGGTATTAATTCTTCTTTAAATGTTTGGTAGAATTCCCCTGGGAGGCTGTCTGGCCCTGGGTTCTTGTTTGTTTGGAGATTTTTTAAAAAAAGATCTTATTTATTTATTTGACAGACAGAGATCACAAGTAGGCAGAGAGGTAGGTAGGGGATGGGGGAGGTAGGCTCCCTGCCAAGCAGAGAGCCTGATGCGGGGGTTCGATCCCAAGACCCCGGGATCATGACCTGAGCTGAAGGCAGAGGCTTTAACCCACTGAGCCACCCAGGCACCCCTATCGCTCCTCTTTTCATTCATGATTTTATTTCTTTGGGTCCTTTCTCTTTTCTTTTGGATAAGTCTGGCCAGGGGTTTATCAATCTTATTAATTCTTTCAAAGAACCAGCTCCTAGTTTCATTGATTTGTTCTATTTTTTTTTGTTTGTTTCTATTTCATTGATTTCTGCTCTGATCGTTATTATTTCTCTTCTCCTGCTGGGTTTAGGCTTTCTTTGCTGTTTTTTCTCCAGGTCCTTTAGGTGTAGGGTTAGGTTGTGTATTTGAGACCCTTCTTGTTTCTTGAGAAAGGCTTGTATCACTATATTTTTTCCTCTCAGGACTGCCTTTGCTGTGTCCCACAGGTTTTGAACCATTGTGTTTTCATTATCATTTGTTTCCATGAATTTTTTCAATTCTTTTTTTTTCTTTTTTTTTTTTAAAGATTTTATTTGTTTATTGGACAGAGAGAGATCACAAGTAGGCAGAGAGGCAGGCAGAGAGAGAGAGGAGGAAGCAGGCTCCCCACCAAGGAAAGAGCCCGATGTGGGGCTCGATCCCAGGACCCTGGGACCATGACCTGAGCCGAAGGCAGAGGCTTTAACCCTCTGAGCCACCCAGGCGCCCCAATTTTTTCAATTCTTTAATTTCCTGTTGACCTGTTCATTCTTTAGTAGGATGCTCTTTAGCTTCCATTTATTTTGGTTCTTTCCAACTTTCCTCTTGTGATTGAGTTCTAGCTTCAGAGCATTGTGGTATGAACATATAAAGGGAATGATCACAATCTTTTGGTACCAGTTGAGACCTGATTTGTGACTCAGGATGTGATCTATTCTGGAGAATGTTCCATGTGCACTAGAGAAGAATGTGTATTCTGTTGCTTTGGGATGGAATGTTCTGAATATATCTGTGATGTCCATCTGGTCCAGTGTGTCATTTAAGGCCTTTATTTCCCTGTTGATCTTTTGCTTGGATGATCTGTCCATTTCAGTGAGGGGGGTGTTAACGTCCCCTACTATCATTGTAGTATTGTCGATGTGTTTCTTTGATTCTCTTATTAAGTGGTTTATATAGTTGGCTGCTCCTATGTTAGGGGCATAGATATTTAAAATTGTTAGATCTTCTTGTTGGGCACACCCTTTGAGTATGATATAGTGTCCTTCATCTCTTATTATAGTCTTTGGCTTAAAATCTAATTGATCTGATATAAGAAGTGCCACCCCAGCTTTCTTTTGATGTCCATTAGCATGGTAAATTGTTTTCCACCCCCATGACTTTACATCTGGAGGTGTCTTTCAGTCTAAAATGAGGTACTTGTAGACAGCATATTGATGGGTTTTGTTTTTTTATCCATTCTGATACTCTGTGTCTTTTGATTGGGGGCATTTAGCCCATTTACATTCAGGGTAACTATTGAGAGATATGAATTTAGTGCCATTTTATTGCCTGTAAGGTGAATCTTCCTGTATATTGTCTCTATTCCTTTCTGGTCTACTACCTTTAGGCTTTCTCTTTGGTTAGAGGACCCCTTTAAATATTTCCTGTAGGGCTGGTTTGCTGTTTACAAATTCCTTTATCTTTTGTTTGTCCTGGAAGCTTTTTATCTCTCCTTCTATTTTCACTGATAGCCTAGTGGGATCTAGTATTCTTGGCTGCATGTTTTTTTCATTTAGTGCTCTGAATATATCATGCCAGTTCTTTCTGGCCTGCCAGGTCTCTGTGGATAAGTCCACTGCCAATCTAATATTTTTACCATTGTATGTTAGAGACTTCTTGTCCTGGGCTGCTTTCAGGATTTTCTCTTTGTCACTAAGACTTGTGAGTTTTACTATTAGATGGCAGGGTGTGGACCTATTTTTATTGATTTTGAGGGGGTTCTCTGTGCCTCCTGGATTTTGATGCTTGTTCCCTTTGTCATATTAGGGAAATTCTCTACAATAATTCACTCCAATATACCTTCTGCTCCCCTCTCGCTTTCTTCTTCTTCTGGAATCCCAATTATTCTAATATTGTTTTGTCTTATGGTATCACTTATCTCTCAAATTCTCCCCTCGTGGTCCAGTAGCTGTTTGTCCCTCTTTTGCTCAGCTTCTTTATTCTCTGTTATTTGGTCCTCTATATCATAATTCTTTCTTCTGCCTCATTTATCCTAGCAGTAAGAGCCTCCATTTTTAATTGCACCCCATTAATAGCTTTTTTTTTTTTTTAACTTCAGCTTGGTTAGATTTTACATGTTAGTTCTTTTATTTCTCCAGAAAGGGCTTTTATTTCTCCAGACAGGGTTTCTCTAATATCTTCCATGCTTTTTTGAGCCCAGCTAGCACGTTGAGAATTGTCGTTCTGAAGTCTAGATTTGACATATTACCAATGTCCATATTGATTAGGTCCCTAGCATTTGGTACTGCCTCTTGTTCTTTTTTTTTGTGGTAATTTATGGTATATTTTGATTAGAAGAAACTATCCCAAAAAATTTTTAAAAGAAAAAAACCGTATATGTATACAAAAAATAAAGTTAGATACAATGAAGGATAAATATGACTATAATAATGAAGGTTTAAAAAGATTTGGTTTAGAAAGTTATTATTAAGATAAACTAGTTAAAAAACATTACAAGAGGAAAGAGAAAATTAAAAAATTAGAATAAGAAAAAAAATTAAAAAAATTTATTAACTTTGCAAGGCTAAAGAATCATGGGGAGAAAGCCATGAATTCCATGCTTTGCTTTCTCCTCCTCTGGAATTCTGCTGTTCTCCTTGATCAGTGAGCTTGGACTTAGCTGGATGTTCTTGCTGATCTTCTGGAGAGGGGCCGTTGTAGTGATTCTCAGATGTCTTTGCCTGAGGCAGAATTGTGCTGCCCTTGCCAGTAGCCGGGCTAAGTAATCCGCTCGGGTCCATTCTCAGGAGCTTTTGTTCCCTGAACGCTTTCTGATTTCCACAGAGTTCTGGAGGATGGGAATGAAAATGGCGGCCTCCCAATCTCCAGCCTGGGGGAGCCGAGAGCTCAGGGCCCCACTCCTCAATGTGCCCTCAGAGAAAAGCACACAATCACTCCTGTCTCCCTAGTCTCTGGCCACACTCCGAGCTTACCTGGCTTGTGACTGAGCATTTCTGTCTTTGGCACACAGCCCTGCTTGGAGTCTCCAAACCAGCAGATTCCTTTCTCCAGAGAAAGAAGGTCGGTTTCCCCAGACCTGCTACTTGTGGGGTACCTGCTCAAAGAGCAGTGGCCCAACTGTGCCGTGGGTCACAGTTTAAGGTAACCCTGAGCTGAGAGCTCACTCCTCATCTCTGTCTCTGTAGCCAGCTTCCCTGCTCTGATACCTGCAAGCTCTGCTATACTCAGACACTCTGCATCCTTCTGTGGCCCCGCAGGGCCTGAGACTACACTGTCCCCTCGAGGGCTCCACCCCTGTTTGGCCTCTGGAGAGATGTCCCTCAGTGGAGCACTTTTAAAAGTTCAAATTTTGTGCTCCATTGCTCTGTTGCTTGCCAGAAGCTGGCTCCTCCTCCTGCGGTCTATCTTCCCTTCACTTCAGATTCCCTTCTCCGCATGTCCTACTTTTCAGAAAGTGGTTGGTTTTCTGTTCCTAGAATTGCTGTGATTCTTCTCTTTGTTCTTCTCTTCTCTTCGATCTTGTTGGATTTGTAGGTGTTAGTACTGGTTTGATAAATATCTAGGTGAATTCCTGCGACCTGTTGTCATCTCAGTCTGCTACTCCTCTGCCATCTTGACTCCTCTCTTTTAATTTTTTTAAAAGTAGGCTCCATGCACAGTGCAGAGCCCAGTATGGGACTTGAACTCATGACCATGACATCAAGATGTGAGTCAAGATCAAGCATTGGATGCTTAATAGACTGAGACACTCAGGCACCCTGACTGTATTCCTTCTGCTGTGCCTTTTATTCCCCTGACTTATTCATTCCATAACTAGAAGCCTGTATACCCCACTCCCCTTCACCCATTTTGCCTGACTCCAACTCCTTCCCCTCTGGAAACCATCAGTTTGTTCTCCGTAATTATAGGTCTGATTGTGCTTTTTGTTTATTCATTTTTTGATTCCACTTATGAATGGAATCATGGTATTTGTCTTTGACTTATTTCACTTAGCATAGTACTCTCTAGGTCCATCCATGCTGTCCCAAATGGCACAATCTCATCCTTTTTTGTGGCTGTGTGATATTCAATTGTGTATATATAACACATCATTCTTATGTGTTCACCTATTGATAGATACTTAGATTGCTTCTATATCTTGGCTATTGTAAATAATGCTGCAAAAATGTAAGGGTGCATATATGTTTTTGGATTACTGTTCTCATTTTCCTTGGGTAAATACACAGTAGTGGAATTATGGGATCATATGGCAGTTGCATTTTTTTTTTAAAGATTTTATTTGTTTATTTGACAGAGAGAGATCACAAGTAGACAGAGAGGCAGGCAGAGAGAGAGAGAGAGAGAGGGAAGCAGGCTCCCCGCTGAGCAGAGAGCCCGATGCGGGACTCGATCCCAGGACCCTGAGATCATGACCTGAGCCGAAGGCAGCGGCTTAACCCACTGAGCCACCCAGGCGCCCCGGCAGTTGCATTTTTAATTTTTAAGTTTAAAATCAATTTAATTAACATATAGTGTATTAGTTTCCGAGGTAGAGTTTAGCGATACATCAGTTGCATATAATACACAGTGCTCATTACATCAAGTGCCCCCCTTAATGCTCTATACCAAGTTACCCCATCCCCCCCACCTCCCCTCCAGCAACCCTCAGTTTGTTTCCTATAGTTAAGAATCTCTTATGGTTTGTTGCCATTTCTGTTTTCATATTAAATTTTCTTTTTTCTTCCTTTCTTATATGTTCATCTGTTTTGTTTCTTAAATTCCATATATGAGTGAAATTGTGTGATATTTATCTTTCTCTGACTGACATATTTTACTTAGCATAATATCGTCTAATTCCATAAACATCATTGCAAATGGCAAGATTTCATTCTTTCTGATGGCTGAGTAATATCCGTCTTCTTTATCCATTCATCTATGGATTGACATCTGGGCTCCTTCCATAGTTTAGCTATTGTGGACACTGCTGCTATAAACATTGGGGTGCATGTGTTCCTTCAAATCACTATGTTTGTATCCTTTGGATAAATGCTTAGAAGTGCAATTGCTGGGTTGTAGGGTAGCTCTATTAACTTTCTAAGGAGACTCCATACTGTTTTTCAGTTTGCATTCCCACCAAGAGTGTAAGAGGGTTCCCATTTCTCCACATTCTCACCAACACCTGTTGTTTCCTGAGTTGTTAGTTTCAGTCATTCTGACTGGTGTGAATTAGTATCTCATTATAGTTTTGATTTGTATTTCCTTGATTCCAAAAGATGGGGAGCAATTTTTCATGTGTCAGTTGGCCATTTGTATGTCTTCTTTGGAGAAATGTCTGTTCATGTCTTTTGCCCATTGCTTTTTTTTTTTTTTAGATTTTATTTATTTATTTGACAGAGATCACAAGTAGGCAGAAAGACAGGCAGAGAGAGGAGAAAGCAGGCTCCCCACTGAGCAGAGAGCCCGATGCGGGGCTCAATTCCAGGACCCTGTGATCATGACCCGAGCTGAAGGCAGGGGCTTCAACCCACGAGCCACCCAGGTGCCCCCTTTTGCCCATTTCTTGACTGGATTTTTTGTGGGTTTTGTTGGGTGTTGAGTTTCGTAAGTTCTTTATAGATTTTGGATATTAGCCCTCTATCTGATAAGACTTTTGCAAATATCTTCTCCCATTCCTTTTTTTTTTTTTTTAAATTTTATTATTTATTTGAGAGAGACAGAGATAGCAAGAGAGAGAGCACAAGTGGGGAGAAAAGGGAGAAGTAGACACCCTGCTGAGCAGCAAGCCCAATGCAGGGCTTGATCCCAGGACCCTGGGATCATGACCCAAGCCAAAGGCAGATGCTTAACCAACTAAGCCACCGAGGCCCCTATCTTCTCCCATTCCAAAGGTTGCCTTTCAGTTTCCTTCGCTGTGCAAAAGCTTATTTTGATGAAGTCCCAACAGTTCATTGTTGCTTTTATTTCTCTTGCCTTTGGAAATGTGTCTAGCAAAAAGTTGCTGTGGCTGAAGTCAAAGAGGTTGCTGCCTGCGTTTTTCTCTAGGATTCTGATGGATTCCTCTATACTGTTTTCCACAGTGGCTGTACCAATTTGTATTCCCACTGATAGTGCACAAGGATTCCTCTTTCTCCACATCCTCTCTACACTTGTTATTTCTTGTCTTTTTGACAATAGTCATTCTGACAGGTGTGAGGTGATATCTCACTGTGGTTTTGATTTGCATTTCCCTGATGATGAGTGATGTTGAGCATGTTTTCATAGGTCTGTTATAAGTTCTTTATATATTTGAATATTAACCCCTTATCAGATATATCATTTGTAAATATCTTCTCCCATTCAGTAGGTCATCTTTTTGTTTTGTTGATGGTTTCCTTTCCTGTGCAAAAGCATTTTATTTTGGTATAGTCCCAACAGTTAAATTTTGCTTTGGTTTTGCCTCTCTTAGGAGAAATATCTAGATAAATGTTGCTAAGGGTGATGTCAAAGAAATTATGCCTGTGTTCTTTTCTAGGAACAGTATTTCTTTGTATTAGCAATAAACAAATAGAAAAAAATATAATTAAAAAAAAAGATACCTAATATTAGTCACTAAGCCAAAATGTAAACCTTACTAAATGTTAGGGTAACTACAAAAATACCAAACAAAACAGACTACATAGTAAAATACTTTTAATATTTAAACATATAGCTAAAAAGGAAAATAAAACTTAAAATAATATGAAAATATTAACATCAAACATCTTTTATATCAATAAATATAAATGGTCTTAACTTATTTGTTTAAAGAAAAACATGTTTTACTTTGGATCACTGAGTAAAACCCAAATGGTGTATTCAAGAAAATGAATTAAGGGGTGCCTGGGTGGCTCAGTTGGTTGGGCATCAGACTCCTGATTTTGGCTAGGGTTACTGTCTTGGGTGGGGTCTTGGGGATCCAGCCCTGTGATGGGCTCTGTGCTCAGGGTGGAGACTGCTTGTCTTCTCCCTCAGCTCCTCCCCCTCTCATGTATGCATGTGTTCTCTCTCTCTCTTTCTCTCTCTCAAATAAATAAAGGAAATCAATTAAAACAAATTGATTCAGAAAGGTTAAATATACAAGAAAGGACAAAGGTATACCAGTCAAATGCAAATAAAGAAAATGTGGGTTGCAATCTCAATTATCAGACAAGTCGGGAACTCAAAACCAAAGGCATTAAGAGTGTCAAAGTTATGAAAAACAAGGATAGATTGAGGAAGTATCACAGATTGAAGGAGATATGACTAAAGGCAATATGGGATTCTGGGTTGGGGTCTGGAACAGAAAAGGAATATTAGTGGAAAAATCAGTGAAATCTGAATAAAGTCTGGTGTTTAGTTAATAGCAATGTACCAATACTTAGTTTTGACAAATGTCATACAAAATAGTAACATGAGGGTCAACTATGTGAAGAATATATGGAAACTTTGCACTATCTTTTCAACTGTTCTGTAAATCTAAAATTATTCCAAAATAGAAAGTTTGCTATAAAAAAGCATTAATTGGGGCACCTGGGTGGCTCAGTGGGTTAAGCCACTGCCTTCGGCTCAGGTCATGATCCCAGGGCCTGGGTGCGAGCCCCGCATCGGGCTTTCTGCTCAGCAGGGAGCCTGCTTCCTCCTCTCTCTCTGCCTGCCTCTCTGCCTACTTGTGATTTCTCTCTGTCAAATAAATAAATAAAATCTTAAAAAAAAAGCATTAATTGAGGCAAAAAAGCCACAAATTACAAGGGACATATAAAGTTACGACTATTTTTGTACCAAATAACATAGCAGCTTTCATAAAACTAAGATATTAAGGGATACAAGAAAAATAGAGAATAGATTGAAACACACAAAAACCAGGAAAAATTTAACTCACCTTTCTCATTCCAGGACAGATCAAATCAACAAAAACAACAAACAAAAAACCCTGAAGAATACTAAAAAAAACTAAATAACAAAATCAATATTAGGCCAAGAAGAAAATCTCAACAAATTCCAAAAATGAGAACTAATACAATGTTCACTGATCACACTAAATAAAACGAAATCAATGTAAAATGGATCTTCCATCTGAATATGTAAAATCTCTCTGTCAAACAACTCTTGGGTCAGAAGGGACACTCAAATCAAAACTCCTGAATTTCTAGACAATGATAATGAAAATATTACATATCAGAATCAATGGATACAAATAAAGCAAAGTTCATACCCTTAAAATACTTGTATTAAAAACAAGGGAGAAATTAAATGACTAAGCATCCAACTCAAAAATTTAGAGAAAGAAGAAATAATAAAGTTCAGGAGAACAGAAGGAAAAAAAAAACAGTGAAGTTCAAATAATTAAGTTAGAAAACAGATTAACAGTAGAACTGATAAATAGATGAGCTGATTCTGTTAAATAGAAATATGTAAGCCATTAAACAGCATAATCAAGAAAAGGAGAAAGCCCCTAGGCGGCTCAGTCAGTTAAGGATCTGACTCTTGGTTTTGGCTCAGGTCATGATCTCAGGGCCATGAGGTGAGCCCTGCATTGGGCTCTGTGCTGAGCATGGAGCCTGCTTAAGATTCTCTCTCTCCCCCTGCCCCTCCCCCTCCTCTAAAAAGAGAGAAAAAGAAAAAAGGAGAAAGCACAAATATACAAATTAGGGAAATGAAAAGTTGGACATAAGCATAATAAGATGATATTTTAAACATAAAAGATTTCTTTTATGTTTATGTCCAACTCTATGCAAATTGTTTAAATACCTGGAAGACATGGAAAATATCCTAGAGAAATATAATTTACTTTAATTTGACTCTAAAAGAGAAAAACCCATTTGGCCAACTTCCATGGAAGAAATAAAGAAAGGGTTAAAGAGATACTTTTCCCCAAAGGTAACGGACTATGATGCTTTCACAGGGGAAGTCTACTAACACTAAAAAGCAGGTAATCTGAATGCTATTTTTATTTTCCCGAGTCTAGATGAAGGAGGAACACTTTCAAATTCTTTTTTGTAAATTGAGTATAATATTGATACCAAGACCTGACAAAGATTCTACAAAAAAATAAAGAAAATTATATAGACCAATATTCACTTATGAATAGCAATACAAAATTCTTTTTTTAGCAATGCAAAATTCCAAATAAAATATTAACAAACAGAATCCATGACTGTGTGGGGTTTATCCCAAGAAAGCAAGAATCATTAATTCTTACAAAATCCATTAATATAATCTAACATATTATTAAATCTAAGGAGAAAAATCATATCATTTTCAGAGATGCTAAAGAATCATTTGGCAAAATTCAATACCCATTCTTTATAAAAAACATTCAATAAGAGGAATATAGGGTTTCTTCCTTGATATGATTTAATTATGTATATGTTTGTGTGTATATCTCCCCAAATCCAGCAGTCCAGCATTTCACTTAACCAGGAAACACTAGTAGCATTTATATTATAATAAGCATTTATATGCTAAAATCTGAAACTAGGCCAGGTTGTCTACTTTCTCCACTATAATTTACATTGTATTGTACACCTCCAATTGTATTGGAGGTAGCAAGCATTATAATTAAAAAACAAGAAGAATTTAGAAGTATAAAATTGGAAATGAGGAGGTAAAACTATCATTATTTATAGATAAGATTATATAGTCAGAAAACCCAAGCAAATCAATAGAAAAACTAATATAAGGTAGAAGGCTATAAAATTAATATATAGAAATCATCTAGTTAGAAGATATATAGAAGAGGAGCATCTGGCTGCCTCAATTGGTAGAGCATGCCACTCTTGCTCTTGAGGTTGTGAGTTTGAGCCCCATGTTGCGTGTAGAAATAAGTAAAATCTTAAAAAAAAAAAAGATACATGGAGGAGAAGGCTCCATTTATAATAGCAACAGAAAAGGTGAAATACTGTCCTAGTCCATTGTAGGTGCTTATAACAGAATACCATAGACTGGGTGGCCTATAAACAACAGAAATTTATTTCTCACAGTTCTAGAGGCTGAAAAGCCCAAGATCAAGGCAGACAGATTCCATCTCTGTTGAGGGCTGCTCCTTGGTTCATAGATAGCCATCTTCTAGTTGGGCCCGCTGGGGCACTAATTCCACTCATGAGGGCTCCCACCTCATGACTTAATCACTTTCCAAAAGCCCTACCTCCAAATACAATCACACTGGGGGTTAGGTTTCAACATCCGAAATTTGGAGGCACACAAATGTTTAGTCTACTGCAAATACCTAGAAACAAACTTAATAAGAAATGTCCAAAACTTTTATGAGAAAACATTTATAACACTCTGAAGGAACAAATAGAAAGGCATCCATGTTATTAAATAAGAAGATTCAGAATTATAAAGATGTCAAATTAATTTATAAATTTAGTTTAAACTCATTTAAAATACCATTTTTCTCTTTTTCTGAAACTAGACAAGCTGAATTAAAGTTCAAATGAAGGGGCACCTGAATGACTCAGTTGGTTTAGCATCAGACTCTTGGATTCAGCTCAGGTCAGGATCTCAGGGTTGTGAGATTGAGTTCACTTCAGGCTCAGTGCTCAGCAGGAGTCTGCTTGAGATTCTCTCTCCCTCCCCCCTCTGCCCCTCTCCTGGCTATTGCATGCAAACACACATGCACATACTCTCTCTCCTTCTCTCTCTCAAATAATAAAGAAATAAAATATTTTTTTAAAAGTTCAAATGGAAAAATAACAAGCATGCATAGCCAGGATATCTCCAAAAAGGAAAAGCAATGATGTGGGACTATGGCCACAACTAATGCTCTGTAAAAAGACAAAATGAATATTTATGTACCAAAACTTAGAATCTGTGGGTCATTTGGGAGGTTCTACAATCTGGATCAGGCTCTGTTGATCTTAGCTGGACTAGTTCATGTGTCTGCACTAAGATTGATGGCTTGGCTAGAGACCAGCTACTATAGGATGCCTTGACTGGAAGGACTAGGCTCATTTCTACATCTCTCACACCCTTCCAAAGTTAGCTTGGATATGTCCTTGTAGCAGTGGCAGGGGTCCAAGAGAGGAAACAGAATATGCAAAAGCTTTTTCAAGTCTCTTCTTAATATCAAGTTTGCAACAATAGTTTGTTGGTTAAAGCAAGTTATGTGGGCACACTCAGAGTCGATATAGCAGGGGATTATGAAACATAGACACATGAACAATTGGGGTCATTAATGCAATCTATCACTAACAACAACTCAAAATCCAGAATGCATTAAAAATACATAAATTTGTTTACATAAAATAAAACAAAACTTGCCTGGAAAAAATCCATTAGCAAAGTCAAAAGGATAACAAACTGAGGAAAAACACTGAAAATGATATAATTCACAAAAGTCTAATCTCTCTAATTATATAACAACATTCTAGAAATCAAGGAAAGGCCAATAATCCAACAGAAGAATACAGGATATATATAGACAATTCAGAAAAAATGATATAAAATTGATCCTTAAACATATGAAAAGATGCTCAGCCTCACTCATAATAAGAGATATATAAATTCAAACTACCATAAGATACAATTTCTTACCTATTACATTGTAAAAAATCTAAGTCTTTAACAGTACACTTTGTTGGTACAGCTGTGGTAAAACAGATAAACTCATATATGGGTGGTAAGTACAAAATGGTACACCTATGGAGGGAATTTTGGCAACATCTACCAGTTAAAAATATAATTATTGGAATTTATCCTTCATAATTATCTGTGCATGTATGAAATGTCTATTCATTATGGCACCCATTTGTAATACCAAAGGACTAAAAACATCCCAAGCATCCACAATAGGGGACTGCAATCATTAAAAAAACCTATTATATATCCACATAATAGAACACTTTGAATGAGTACTCTATGCACTTCCATACAGTGACTTCCTATGTACAGGAAACTCTAATGCTCTGACATGGAAAGACCTCCAGGATGTATTATTAAGAGAAATAAGCAACGTGTATATACATGTATAAGCAAGGGGGAGATTCAATAAGATACATTTATGTTTGTTTGTATCTGCATAAAGAAACACTGGACGAATAAAAAAATAAACTAATAAAACCGGTAACTGTGAATCAAAACAGTATGGTACTGTCATTTAAAAAAAACAGGTACATAGATCAGTGGAAAAGAATAGAGAGCCCAGAAATAAACTCATGATTACATGGTCAATTAATCTATGGCAAAAGAGGTTTAAGAATATACAATGGGGAAAATACAGTCTCTTCAACAAATGGTGCTGGAAAAACTGGATGGCCATATGAAAAAGAATAAAACTGGACCACTTTCTTATACCATACACAAAACAAATTCAAAATAAAGACCTAAAATGTGAGACCTGAAACCATAAAACTCCTAGATGAAAACATAGGCAGTAATTTCTTAGACGCCAGTGACAGAAATGTTTTTCTAGATAAGGAAAACAAAAGTAAAAGTACACTATTGGGATTATGCCAAAAGAAGACGCATTTGCATGGCAAAGGAAAGCATCAATAAAGTGAAAAGGCAACCTACTAAATGGTAGATGATATTCACAAATGGTAGATTTGATAAGGATCGATATCCAAAATATAGAAAGAACTTAAACAACTCAAAACCAAGAAAAAAAATACAATTAAAAAATGGACAGAGGGCCTGAATAGACATTTTTCCAAAGAAGACATACAGGTGGTGAACAGACCTATGAAAAGATGCTCAACATCCATAATCATCAGGAAATGCAAATCAAAACCACAGTGATGGGACACTTGGGTGACTCAGTCTGTTAAGCATCTGCCTTTGGCTCAGGTCATGATCCCAAGCTCCTGGGATCAAGTCCTGTATTGGGCTCTTTGCTTAGCGGGGAGCCTGTTCTCTCTCTGCCTGCTGCTCCCCCTGCTTGTGCACTTTCTCTCTCTCTGAAAATAAATAAAATCTTTAAAAAAAAACTGCAGTGAGATATCACCTCGCACATGTCTGAATGGCTGTTACCAAAAACACAAGAAATAACAAGTGTTGGAGAGGATGTGGACAGAAAGGAATCCTGGAAAACTATTGGTGGGAATGCAAATTGGTGCAAAACAGTATAGAGATTCCTCCAAGAATTAAAAATAGAATTATATGATCCAGTAATTCCACCATGGGGTATTTACCCAAGAAAATGAAAACACTAATTTGAAAAGATACCTGTATCCCTATGTTTATTGTAACATTATTTATAATAGCCAAATATGGAAGCAACCCAAGCATCCATCAACAGATGAATGGTTAAAGAAGATGTGGTCTATATCAAATAGTAGTGTGTGTGTGTGTGTGTGTGTGTGTGTGTGTGTGTGTATGTATAAAATCAAACTTCTTATCAAATAGATCACTGGCCTTTGAATTTAGGATGTTTCAATAATGTGATACTTTTCTGTAGAATCTGATTAACAGAACATTCTGAAGAGGGAGATTTACTATAAGGTACCTACATACCTCCACCATGTATTTGTTATTTTTGTCTTTCCTTATTCTGGGGGAGTTGGCCTGTTCAGTTACTGGGTTGTCTATTTGATACATTAAAGAAACAATATACAAAAATAAAAATTAAGGAGGCATTCTCTACTTACTTCCTTCCCTTTACTTCCTTTTTTCCTTCCAGTCATTGCTGTCCCTTTTTTTTGGTACCATTCTTATTTCATAATGTTCCTTGTTGAACTTAAAAAAAGCAATTCTTAAGGTGGAAAGAAACTTGAAATCAGTATCTGACTGTACAAAGATACTAGATAGAGATCAGTATGTATGTTTTGTTTTTTAAAAAGCATGTTAAAATATTGGGTTTCTTTGAACCTCTTGTCATTCATAGAGTCTGTCTTGATTGTTGAAAGTAAACTTAAGTATAAGAAAAAAATATTAAGGGCCACCTGGGTGCTCAGTGGGTTAAGCCTCTGCCTTTGGCTCAGGTCATGATCTCAGGGTCTTGGGATCGAGCCCCGCGTCAGTCTCTCTGCTCAGCGGGGAGCCTGCTTCTCCCTCTCTCTCTCTGCCAGCCTCTCTGCCTACTTGTGATCTCTCTCTCTGTTAAATAAATAAATAAAATCTTAAAAAAAATAAAAAAAGAAAAAAAATTAAATATAAAATATTCTGTATATAATGGAATACTATGCAGCCATAAAAAAGAATGAGGTCTTGCCATTTGCAACAACATGGATGGACACAGAGAGTATAATGTTGAGTGAAATAAGTCAGAGAAAGATAATACCATATGATTTCATTCACATGTGGAATTTAATAAACAAAACAAATGAGCAAAGGAAAAAGGAGACTAAACAAAACAGAACAAAACAAAACCATACTAGACTCTTAAATACAGAGAACGAATTGAAGGTTGCCAGAGGGGAGGTGGCTGGGGGGGGAAGAGTGAAATAGGTAAAGGGGATTAGGAGCACACTTATCTTGATGAACACTGAGTAATGTACAGAATTATTGAATCATTATACTTGAAACTAATATAACACTGCATGTTAATTATATTTCAATAAGAAATTTTAAAAAATGTGGTGACTGCTGGGGGTGGGTATTGTGGCAATTGGGTAAAACGGACAAGAGTGACACTTTTCAAAGTATAATTTTAATTTGGTTTTGATATTCAAAATGTATGTGTATTATCTATTCAAAAAAATAAATATAAAATATTCACAATTGTAACAAAAACTACAAAGCAACTAGTAATTAAATTAGTAAAAATACACAATTCCAAAGAGAAAACTTGAAACTCTTAATAAAGGACATAGAAGGTGAATTCAACAAATGAGAGGATATTCAATATTCTTGGATAAGATATTATTTTGATGTCAATTCTCTAAAATTTATCTATAAATTTAGTGTGATCCCATTAAAAATTTCACTTGGATTTCTGAAGATCCTGATAATTCTTTTTTAAAATTTATGTGGAGATATAGCTAAGACAATACTAAAAGAAGACTAAAGCAGAGGTACTTGCCCTATCAAATGTTATATTACAAAATGTCAAAAGCAAGGCAGTATTAGTGCAAGAACTGAGACAGACTTGTGTGTGTGTATCTCATGTGACAAAGGTGGCCCAGCAAATCAATGAAAAAGTAAGGTTTGTTTGGTGTTTGATGGTGGGAAATGTGGCTCACAGTGCATAGAAAAAATAAAATTGCATCTCTATCTATCAGTACATATGAGAGTGGATTCTACACGAATTAAAAACCTAAAAGGTGAAAGATGAAACTATAAAGTTAATAGAAAAAAATTGGAGAATAGCTTTTGATCTGAGAGGAGGGAACTAGTTTTTAAATAAAACCCCCAAACCAGAAACCATAGAGTAAAAATTTGATGGATTGGGTTACATTAAAAACAACAATTTCTATTCAAATTCAACAATTTCTGTTCTATTATTCTAAATTTTATTTATTTATCTAAATTTTATTTATCTAATATTGATACTAAAATTCAACAATATCTATTCTATTATTAAAGGCTAACTTAAAAAAGTTAAAATAGGGAGAGAATATTTGCAATGTCTGAAACTGACACAGGACTAGAAGCTAAGGCTCCATAAGGAACTCTAGCAAATCAATAGGAGAGATAGGAAACTCACTGGAAAAAATGGGCCAACTATATAAGCAGGCACTTTACAAAAGAGGCATTTAACACACATATGAAGTGATGCTGAAAAATTCATTAGTAATCAGAGAAATGCACACTAAATTAAAATAATACTTCGGAAAAAGTCAAGTGTTAGTGAACACGTAGGGACACAAGAATCCTTGTACACTGAAGGTAAAACAGTGGAATGGTGTAGTTCTCCTACACCACCTAGCAGTATTGGTGTTCTTAGTCAAACTAAGTATATGCACACTTTATGATGCAATCATAAGTTCTGAGTGTATGTTCCAAAGAAATTCTTATACAGGCCAATAAGGGGACATGCACAGGAATGTTCATCAAAGTTTTATTTGTGGTATCAGCAAGCTGGAAGCAATCTTGCTGTCTATCATTGGAATATTCAGGGAAAATGTGAAGGCAGGCTGTGGTTAGCATGAGCAGGTAGAAGCAATGGATTGGATGTACACACAGACATATGGATAGACTTTAAAACACAAGGCTGAATGAAAAAAAGTAAGATATCAATGAGATATCAATGAGATAAAAATGCACACATAAAACATCCTCCATAGTGGGACAACCTGATAATATGTGCCTCCTGAGGTGATACAATATTAAGTAAATGATTATTGGTGAAAACATTTAATCTGAATCTAATCATGTGGAAAGAGCAGATTAATCTAGATGTGGGACATTTTATAAGAAATTGCCTGGACTCTTCAAAAACATCAATGTAAAAGAAAACACACACAAAATATAGTAGTATTCCAGATTAAAAGAAGTTAAAGCAAAACAACAACCAAATATAATGCATAAGACTTGATTAGATCCTGAGATCAAAAAATGATCAGCTCTAACAACATTTTGGCCACAATTTGAAAATCTGAATATAAGGTATCTTTAATGGTATTACTGATTTATTGTTAAATTTTCTTACGTATGATAATGGCATTGTAGTGGCGTAGGAGAATGTTCTTATTCTTGTAGATGTATGCTGAATTATTTAGGGGTGAAGTGTTACATTGCCTGCAACTTTCATATAGTTCATCAAAAAAGAAAAGGTATACATATACACATAAACAGAAGTAGAGCAAGTCTGGAAAAATATTAAGGGTATATGGACTTTCATTGTACTATTTTTCAAATGTTCTGAATTTTGAAAAAGTGAAAAATAAAAATTTTGAGGAAATACATGCACCCCAAACAATAATACATATTTTGCAAGAACATATATCAACAAAAAAATCTGCATAAAATACCACAGAATGGATAACTATGTGGGAAATAAGAGTTTGAAGTAGAGATTAAGGTGAATTTAAAACTACAAAAACCTCTCTGTAAAGTAATTCATATTCATTTTGACTATGGAAAACACAGAAAAGCACAATGAAGACAACAAAATTCACTGATAATCTCATTTTCTCTGTCAGTAGATCTTTAAGTATGGTACCTGGACTAGTAGCAGCCCCCGGTGATTCTTCTCCCTCTCTCTCCCCGCTTCTTTGCCATCCTCATCATCGTTTGGAAACTTATTAGAAATTCAAATTCCTGGGCCCTGCCAGACTTACTGAAACACAACTCTGGGCATAGGGCCCAGCAATCAGTGTTCTGACAAGCCCTCCCACTGACACTGATGCTGGCCAAAGCTTGAGATCCACTGATCTAGATTTAACCGGCACTAAATTTGTTATAGATCCTTGTATTCTTTCTAAAAAAGGTATGAAATATTTCAGGCATACAAATAAGTATGGAAAATAATATAGCACACACCCATGTACCTACTACTCAGATAAAATATTAGATAAACAGTTGAAGTTCCCTGTGTATCTCTCTTTCTGTTCCTTTGTTTTCTTCCCCATAACTAATCACCATTCTGCATTTTCTATTTAATTCTCTTTTAAAAATATTGTTTATATATTTATATAATCTATAAATAATTTAGTGCATTGTTTTCTAGATTTAAAAAGTCTATATAGGAGTACCTGCCTGGTTAAGTCACCCAACTCTTGATCTTGGGGTCATATGGGTTCAAGCCCCACATTAGGTGTACAGATTACTTAAAAATTTTAAAAAATCTACATAAATGTCTCATATTTCATATGTCCTTCTATAATTTATATTTTATCTCAGCACTGTTTTTTTGAAATTTATCTGGGTTGATATATGCAACTGAATTTCATTTTTTCTGCTGTTCAGTATTCTATTGTATGGCTGTACTGCTATTTATTCATTCTCCTGTTGGTGAACTTTTAGATTGTTCAGATTTTTTCCTGTATCATAAACAGTTATGCATTGAATATTCTTGCTCATGCCTCCTTGTGCATATGTGTAAGAATTTCTCTAGGACTTAAAGTCTAGAGGTTAAATATATCTTTACCAGTAGAATTGCTGGGTCCCAGGGCCCACCTTCAACTATTCTGGATAATTTCCTAATTGTTTTCCAAAGTAGTAACACCAATTTCTTTCTTATCAAGGATTTCATTGCATTTTTTTCCTTATAGTTTGCACATTTGGGACTTTGTTGAGAAAGTCTTTGCCCAGTTGTAGGTGACAAAGATAATTCTGCACCATCTTATATGGAAATAAGTAGGGATCCAGTTTTTTCTCTCCTTATGGTGAGCCAAATTTCCCAGTGCTATTTATGAAATTGTCCATTTCCTATTGATTTGTGGTGCAGGCCTACAAACTCACACATTTCACATATATTTGCTGAAGCCTGATTTGAACCAGTCTTCTGCTGGGTCCTGCTGAGGTCTTTAAGATATATGGCCCCTAGTCTCAGGAGGTGAGGCTGCATCTCCATTTACGTGGAGATGCATCCAAATAAATGATTACAGCATTAAGGGATAAATGCAGAAAGGTGTTCTGAGTTTCTAACTCAGCTGGGAAAGTTCATTTACGCGATGAGAGGTCTTAAAGAAACAGAAAGAATTTGCAAACGCAGGGGTAAGGGAGAAGGTGGTTAGGGCTCGTATGGAGTCCGCAGTTTTGTGTATCTCCAGGGTGAGAGGTTTGACGCCTTTCACCAACGTAGGGGCAGTGAGTAGCGCATATGCAAGGGGTAGGAGTGGGCAGAGGGAGTCATTTTCTGCTTGGATATTCTGGAAGGGGAGGAACATACCCTAGGGGTAGTGGGGCTGGGCCCTACCCCAAAGTTTAAGTTTGAGGAAGAGAAGGGGCTGGGATTAAATTAACAGAAAGGAGACACTTTCAGACTAATATTTGCTGTTCTTAAGGGGAGACCTCATTCACCAGCCACGTCAGGAGCTCCTCAAGATGGTTTCTAAAGAAATCCTTGTTTATTCCCACTTCAGAGGTATATATTCATTCCCTTTTTCATTTGCTACCCTGGGGCCAAAGGGAAGGAGGAAGGAGCGGGGGAGGAGGACAAGGAGGACAAACGGGTGGGAGAGACGTTTAGTTGTTCAGCTCCTGGGTCTGACCATGGATTTGAACTTCCGCATAAAGAGTTGAAAGTGCCTGCCTCAGGGTTTGGTGCCTTACAAACCAGAAAGGTTGCTGGGAACAGCTAACCAAGTCACTTTTTAGGTGGGGAGCACTCGGCAAGACATGTGACCCAGGCGGCCATTTTCCCACACCCTGCCCGTCGCCATCTTCCTTTGTAGACAAAGGGACTGACCAGCGCTCTTCTCTGATGCGGTGGTGGTGACCGCTTGGTCACTATGCTCCCGGAACAGGCATATTTGAGCCCACGCAAAGGCCCACAGATAAGATCTTGGCTTACAAGTAGATTATATGTCCGCACTAGTCGACCCGCCGCTCCCACCCTACCCCCTCTCGGTTTCTTCCTCACCTCACCGGGCATCAGGGAGGCGGGACCAGCACGCCTGCGGAGTAGGGGTGGCGGGCGCGAGCCGTCAATCCGAAGCCCCGCCCCTTGGGAGGGGGAAGCAAGGCGGGCAAACCAGCGCCGCAAGGCTGGGATCCGGAAGTCAGAGCCTAGCGGCGCGAGCGCAACCTGCGGACCAACCCTATCTTTGTGCCATTCTCTCCCGTCTGATCCCCGCCGGAAGTGGAGGTAAGAGACAACTCTCCTCTTTTCTCGCTGTGAGCGCTCTCTCAGCCAGCTGCGCGGTGAGGATCGTGTATTTAAGGTGGAAGCTAGAAGTGTCTTCCAGCCTGGAATGGACAGATAGAGAACCGGCTCTCATCTATGGTAGGTAGAAGGGCCCAGATGAAGAACAGGGAATGCTCCGCAAATGGGCATGTGCCTAAATGCACTCTCGCTGGGTAAAGGAGCACGGTCCCACCCCATCCAGCCAGGTGTACAACCCTGGTTACAAAATGTAGAAAGTCACAGACCCCACTTGTGTGGAGAAGCATCGAGTGCCCTCTTGCCTTCAGGATAGCAAGGCTCCATTCTGCACTCTTCCAGTGTAGACAGGCGTTTCCATGTGGCGGCTTAGATCCTACGGTTATAGAGACATACCGCCCTCCCCCACCTCGGGTGAGCGGCGTGTACCTTTACTGGCGCGGAGGCACACAGAACCGCCTTTGAACAGAGGCTTTGATGTATTACCTCCTCCGCAGACATACACTCCGGCCTTTCCCGGCCGGACCCCGGTACAGAGGAGCTTAGAAACGTTTAGTATACAGAGACTGAAGAGGTGGAGACTTCCCTGCCTCGCACCTCTGTAACTAATTGTGGAAGCCCCGCCCCCACTACTGCAGAGCTGTTAGATCACCCCTCTTCTAAGTGGTTGGCACGTGCCTCAGCCCATAGAGAACCACGCAGATTTTCTTCCTCTTGCCTAGAGTGAGTCCCCATTGTGGAAAATCAGACCTGACTCCTCACCCCACCCCATAAGGAGGCGCTGGTTTGCCGAATTTGTAAAGGCCCGGCCCCCAAAATGCCCTGCAGCAAAGAGAAACAATCCTTAACCCCCGAATGTTGTCAGATCTGCCCCTTATGGGGCCCCCGGCGGTGGAGAGGCTCAGATTTGTTCTCCTTTTGAGGTAAACAAAGATCATCCGTCCCTTCCTTCTTCCCCAAGGATTTGGAATCACCAAAAGTAGCAAATGAGAGACAGCCCCCTCCCCCACCAAGGGAGCAGAGAGGTGCAGCATCCCCCACAGTGCTGAGAGGCAGTGACATCACTGATCACTGTACATACTTTGTATGTGTGTGAGCTCCCCGCTTACCCAAGGTAGATGAGCTCAGATCTCCTTTTCTCCATCCAGGGTAACCGGCCCCCTCTCTGCAAAGTGTAAGGGCTGATCCACTGAATTTATAGCTGTGTTCCTTCCTTGCGGAGAACCAGAGGTCCTGTTCCTATCAGTGTTAGCACACTGCTGACTTCAACCCATATAAAAGATAAACAGATTGTTCCCCATCCCATCCCAAGGAAGGGTCTAGAATAGCCCACAGCAGGCAAGGCACAGACCCCATTCATGAAAAACTGCCGATCTCCCTCTCCCCGCTTTATTAGTCTGTCAACTAATGTCACCTTGTAGTGGAGACAGGCATATCATCTTCCTTTCACCCCAGCCCTCCCAAGGGTAAAGAGACCCAGGACTCCTCCCCACCAACTTAGAGATGTACAGACCTGCACTTTTCTCCCATGTGGCAGAGATGCACATAGCCACTGTGCTGGTTTTCCTAGTTCCTCTACACCCCAGAGTAGAGCAGCAGAAGGCATCTCCTTAACCCCACTCATCAAGGAACAGACCCCAACCACACATGCAGGCATATACTCTCCCCTCCCACCGACCAAGATTTTGCACTGACTCCTAGCTTTAGTTTAATAAACACAGATTAAAAGCGTTGTTCTGCGGTCCCCTTTCCTTAAGGTAGACTCCTGGTATACATCTGTCTTTCCCCCTACTTCCAGGGTAGATCAGATATAGAACCCCCTACTTGGGAAAGGAGGTACTATTAATATGTAGAAACAGGCCATCCTTGTACACCCCATCCTCTTAGCATGGAGAGGGTTAGTACTAAGGCATATAACACTACAGGGTGGAGCACTGAGGACCAAGGATTTCATCTGATAAATTGAGGCACTGTCTTCACCCAGGAAGAGAGGTTTAGATTTAGCTTCCTTTTGGATAGTGTGATGCTGCTTTCCCTGTGTAGACAGCTACACCAGGCCCCAACTCCATTACAGCTTCTTCTCCTAGTTTCTCCGATTGTTAGGGTTTCCTTATCAAGTTCTTTTCACATTTCATTTTGCCTGTAGGGGTCTTGGAAGGGGGCTTTTGGCATTGTGGTCCCCTCACCTGTCTTCACATTGGTTCTTCCATTCTGACAGGAAGAAGGCCTGCAGATTTGAACCTACCTGCTTTCAAGCCAGTCATCATGATGAAACATAGACACAGTGAGTTTCTTTTATCACCCCCTCCCAATGCTAAGCTTTCATGACTATTTGTGGTATTTCATGGCAACTTTTTAAAAATTATTCTTTAAATTTCTTTAAAAAATTTTAAATCCAGTATAGTTAACATACAATGTTATATTAGTTCTAGGTGTACAATATAGTGATTCAGTGCTTCCATACATCACCCAGTGCTCACTACAAGTGCACTCCTTAATCCCCATCACCTATTTCCCCCATTTCCCCCACCTCTCCTCTGGTAAGCATCAGTTTGTTCTCTGTAGTTAAAAGTCTGTTTCTTGGCTTGTCTTTCCCTCTTTCTTTTTTTTTTTAACCTTGCTCATTTGTTTTGTTTCTTAAAATTCCACATTTGAGTGAAAGCATATGGTATTTATCTTTCTCCGACTTATTTTGGCTTAGCATTATACTCTTATACACTTATTTGGCTTAGCATTATACTCTCTTACTCTATCCATATCGTTGCAAATGGCAAGATTTCATTCTTTTTTATGGTTGAGTAATAGTCTGTTGGATATATATATACCGCATCTTTATCCATCCATCAGTTGAGGGGAGGTGCCTCATGGTGCAGCTAGTTACTTGAGCTTGGGCTCTTTCCATAATTTGGTAATTGTAGATAATGTTGCTATAAACATTAGGGTGCATGTATCCCTTTGAATTAGTGTTTTTGTATTTTTTTGGTAAATACCCAGTAGTGTGATCACAGGATCATAGGTTAGTTCTGTTTTTAAAAAATTGCTCAGTATGGCATGGGGGGATGGGGCAAAATGGGTGAAGGGGAGTGAGAGATACAGGCTTTCAGTTATGGAATGAATAAGTCTTGGGATTAAAAGCTACAGTATAGGGAATAGAGTCGGTGGTATTGTAGCACTGTATGGTGACAGATGGTGGCTATACTTGGGGTGAACAGAGCATAATGCATAGACTTAGACTTATCTTGTGGAATCACTATGTTGTATGCCTGAAACTAGTACAACATAGTGTGTCAACTATACTAAAATAATAATTAAAAAAAAACCTCAAAAAATTGCTCAGTATGTACCAGATCATTTACTCTGTCTTCTACGTATGGTATCATTGTTGTCTTCCCAACTTCTTTGGGGGTGGTGTTCCCCTTAATCCCCATTCTCATTTTACAGTTGAGGAAACTGAGACTCAGCACAGTTAACTGACTTGATCTGAGGTGAATAGCAGTAAATACCAGTGGGGACAAATTGCTGTTCTTTTTGCCTTCGAGATGCTTTTCTTCCCTTCTACCTCATTCTTCAACTGGATAACTCTTGCTAATTTCTCAGATTTCAACTTACACATCACTTCCTCTAGGAATCTCTCCCATTAAGCTTCTCTTTTGGTTTCCATGGTCTGTGCCCCTAAGAACTGGGGCTATTGACTCTGTATAAATGGGTCTGTCTCCTCCACTGCACTGTTAACTTCTCACTCATACCTGGTTTATCTTTTTGTCTCAAGGGCCCAGCATAATTAGTCATAGCTATTTGGTACTAACTTTGTGCCAGGCACTGGATTGTCTCCGTAGTGCTCTTCCTCCCACTATGCTTAAAGCTTACAGAGAGAAGACAAATGTGATACTTGACTTTCCTGTGTAAGAGGGAAGGCAAGGGCATTAGGGCAGGTCTGGTTCTGTGCTTCCTGCCTTTATCTTGCTGTAATCCACATAGAAAATGACAACATAGACAAGACAAGACTTGTGCAACCCAGTGACCCCATACTCTGTGTGAATGGTAGCCCTGCCTGTGTGGGCTGGGTGGAAAAAAAATTCAATACAATTATTTTATATAATCATACAAAAATTTCGACAAGAATCAGACTTTGGCTAGGTGACTACCAAAAGCATATAATCATTTTTTCCAAGTAACACAAGAAATATGAACAAAATTAATTATATTTTATTTAAGAACATCAAATACCAGAGGACAATAAAATTACTGATAGTGATGAAAAAGATAGTAATTAGCTGGTTAAATGGAGTATATGCATACAAAAGAACATTGGCAGTTTATAAAGATTTTATTTATATATTAGAGAGAGAGAGAATGAGCAGGGGGAGCGGCAGGCCAAGGGAGAGGGAGAAGCAGACTCCCTGCTGACCAGAGAGCCCGATGTGGGGCTCAATCCCAGGACTCTGGGATCATGACCTGAGCCGAAGGTAGACGTTTAACCGACTGAGCCATCCAGGCGCCCAACTATGAGAACCCTGGCAGTTTAAAATAAAGGAGGAAGTACTGTATGAAAAGATTATATAGAAAGACTATTATATGGAAGAACTATTTGATGGAAAGATCTCCAGGATTTGTTAAGTGAAAAAAGCAAGTTGTCAACAGGAGGACATACTGTTATCTTTAATGGGCGAAAATAAGATTACCTATATTTGCGTTTGCACTAATAAGTGGTTTCTTGTTGCAATGAGGAAAGTGGTTAGGGAAAAGTGTGAAAGACCTCTCAAAATACACCTTATTTTGGAACTGTATGACTGTTACCTGTTAAAGAACAATCATATACATCTACATGAGTGGGAAAAATCATGAATATTAAAAAAAAAAACTTTACATGTGCTCATAAAACACAGACTGTGATTGGCAAATTGCAATTAAGTAATGATCAGGCTAAGTGGAGTGACTGCAGTGGAAGGTGGGGGAGGTGCCTCCTGGTGCAGCTGTCTGAGCTCTCAGCAATAACTTGGACCCAAATGGTAATGATAGTGGTCAAATCTGGGGAGGTTATTGAGGAGACCTGCAAGGAGTGTTTTCTCCTTACTAAGTGAGGTATTTTTTTTGATTGTGTCCCTGTATCTGACACAGGCCCTCAGTTTCCAGGGACATTAGGCAGATAGTAATTGTTGAGTAAAGTGGCCAGTTCTAGTTCATTCCCAACCTCACATTCTTTTCATTGCAACATGAGTACTTTGGAAGAAAAGGAGACTCCATCGAGGTCTGTTGTTGTTACAGGGAAATTTGATCTGTGTATATTGATATGTTTGGTCTAATTTCTGCCATTTTATTTTTTATTTTTTGTTGATTTTTTCTTAGTCTTTTATTTACTTTTCAAGTTCAAAAAAAATTCCTCCACCAGTGATTATGAAGTTTTTTTTTAAAGATTTTGTTTATTGATTTGTCAGAGAGAGAGCACATGGCAGGCAGAGGAGGAAGCTGGTTCCCCATTGAGCAAGGAGTCCAATGCAGGACTGGATCCCAGGACCCTGGGATCATGACCTAAGCTGAAGGCAGTTGTTTAACTGACTGAGCCACCCAGGTTTCCCCCAGTGATTATAAAGTTATGTTGTAGTTGCATTCATGTTTATATCAGACATAATTAAACTTCACTTTCTCTTGTCACTTTACCAAAGTTAAGTAATAACTATTTTTATCCTGTCATTCCAAAGTAAGATCATGCTTTCATGATTTTACTTCTCTTTTACTTCTCTCCAACCCCTGTTGCTTGATTCCAGGATTTTGTTGAAATAATTTGGTATTTTGGTTCTGAGCTATTTCCTTATGATATGCTTCCTGGTTTTTAAAAATCTTTTCTAAAAATGTATTAGAGTTCTTAGCTATATTAGTAGCATTTTAAAGATTTAATGGTAAGTTTTTTAAAAATTTAATTGTAAGTTTTAATAGATTTCCTGCCCATCATTATTTGTTTCCTTTAGCTTTAGATCTTTATTCTGAGTTAATTTTTATTTTTGTTGGTATACTTCCTTAAGTACAATTGACTCTTGAACAACATGGGGTTAGGGACCCCGAGCCCCCGTGCAGTCAAGAATCAACATAGAACTGTTGATTTCCCAAAAACTTCACTACTAATAGACTACTACTACTGACTGGAAGCCTTACCAGTAACACGAACAGTCTATTAACACATATTTTGTTAGATGTACTATCTACTGTATTCTTCCAATACAAGAAGCTAGAGGAAAGACAGTGTTTTTAAGAAAATTGGAAGGAAGAGAAAACACATTTACAGAACTACATGTATTTATTAAAAAAAAAAATCTGTGTGTAAGTGAGTCTGTGGTGTTCAAACTCAAGTTGTTCAAGGGTCATCTCTAGTTTTACCAGAACACAGGTGCTGATCTTTGCATATCTGAAAATGCTTTTTAACTTTGTGTAAGAGTGATCTGTTGCTTGAGTATAGGAATTTAGCTTGGTATATAGTTCCTTGTTTCAGAACTTTGTCATGGTATGGGGCGCATGGGTGGCGCACTTGGTTAAGCGTCCAGCTCTTGGATTCAGCTCAGGTCATAATCTTAAGGTTGGGAGATTGAGTCCCTTGTCTGGCTTCATGCTCAGGGCTTCAAATTCTCTCTCCTTCCTCTGCCCCTCCCGCTCGTGCTCACTCTTTCTCTCTCTCCCTCAAATAAATAAAAAATCTTTTTAAAAAAGAACTTTGTAATGGTTATTCTGTCTTAAATGTTAAGAGTTGTATATTTGCTTTTGTTGGAAACTCCTGTTTGGAAGTTTATGAGATTTTCTTTTTATCCTTAGAGTTAAGAATTTTCATCAGGGTATCCCTGTGGTATGTCTTTTTTTGTTAGTCTTGGTGTTCCATGAGCCTTTCTAATCTGAACGCTCAAGACTGTTTTCAACTGAAAGAACTTTCATCTGTTATTTTAAAAAATAATTGCTTCTCCATCTGTGCCTTTTCTTTTTTAGGAACTCCTGTTATTTAGATCTCAGCTCTCCTGGGCCCATTCTCCATTTTTAATTTTTACTCATAATTTCCATTTCTTTAGATTTTTGCTTTAAGCAAGCTCTTCTCTTGATCTTCCAGCTTATTAGTTTGGTTATTAGTGGTATCTGTGTTGTTTTTCACTACATCTGTTGAATTTTTATTCAATATTAAGTTTTGAGAATTTTTTTTCTCACTCAGTTCCTTTGAGGTATCTTCTTGAATCTCCTTAAGTATTTGCAATAGTATTTAAATTTGTTTCCTATATTAACTCTGCTTCAGTATGAACCACCTTATGTCGTTGGGGAGCATGTTCTCTGGTAATTCCAAGCTGCTCCTATATTTGTTTGTATATATCCTGACCTTCCAGAACCTCCTCCTCTAGAAATTCTTTTAGCCCCCTTGCAGGTAGTAAGAATTAAGGCAGCCATTCTTCCCGGAGAGGCCAGCTGTAAAGGGGATGGCAGATGGGACTTCTCATGAAGAGGGTGAGGCCTCTTAAGTTCTTGGGCTTTGTTTAGATGTGATTGAAGAAGATGAGCTCTCTTCCTTGTATCCAAGGGAGGCCACAGTTTGGCTAAATAGGGCAAGTCCCTTTGGAGGTAATGGCCTGAGCAGGGTCAGCAGGAAGGAGCAGTTCTCTCCCCAGGTGCTGAGGGCATCTGCCCTGGCTTAGCCACCTGGGACTCCTCAGATCACCTTCCCATGCCATCAGCCCCCAACTTGAGCTTGGTGCAGCATTTATTGAGTTGCCCCCAGCCAGAAGTTAGGGGAGAGAGAACAGTTAAAAGCAAGCACTCTTCACGGTAACTCTCTTCACAGGATTCCCATAAGCATTTTTTCAGTCTGCATTGAAATAATGTCTCAAACATTTTATCCAGTACTTCCTCTGACCCTGTTGTTGTTATCTCCATGTCTTTGTTGTTCTGGACCTGGACAGACACGGTGTCTCAGTCTTCCTTAGGTTTCCAGTGTGGCCTGGCTTTGATTAAGGTATAAACAGATGTTGGGTAGGTGGATAATGGCTTTTTTTTTTTTTTTTTTGTAGAAAATAAAAAACCAGGTAAAGGTCCCAAAGGCTGCAAGAAGGTAAGTTGGCTTGACCCCTTGTTAGGGGTAAGGTCAGGAACAGGTTCCCTGTCCTAGAAGAGGTCTAGAAACCCCAGTAGATGTTGGGTCATTCCAGACAGAGCAGCAAATTGGAATCAGAGGATCTGGCTTTCCCTCCCTCTCTGGTTGGCTGTGGTAGGGAATCAGTAGCATTTATTAAGTTTCCACCACAAGCCACGTGCTGCTTTGTGCTTGAGTTACCTTGGTGTAGGGATCACCCTATTTTTAAGATGAAGAAACTGAGTCTTGGTGAGAAAGTTCCTAGGTTCAAGGTAGCACAGCTGGGACTTGAGTCTGTCTGATTGCCAAGTCCCTGTTGCTCTTGTTGAGGAGGGAGGCCAAAACATAATTGCCTCCAGCTCTTGGTCATGCTAAGAAAGGTGGAGACAGATGAGATAGGCCAGGGCAGTGGTTCTCAAATTTTAATATGGTTAAAGTTCTCAAACCTAAACCAGCCCTATAGGTGATTACCCAGAATTACCTGGAGGGCTGGTTAAGACACAAATTGCTGCTGGGCCTCACCCTTGAGTTTCTGATTCCTTAGGTCTGTTGTGGCATCCTGTAATTCATATTTCTAACCAGTTCCCAGGTGATGGTGCTGCTCTGGTCTAAGAACCACACTTTGAGAGCTACTTTAGTGTTTCCCTTGGCCTTTACTTGGGAAACTTTTCCATTTACCCCACCTTTCTTTGAGTTCTTCAGTCAGTCTCTGCCTAGGAGAGGGAGGGTCTCTTTTTAGCCAGATGGGCAGACCTCTGAGGACAGAGCCCTTCTTTTTGCTTATTCCTCTCTTCCCTACTACTACATTTTTGAGCAGCTTTAACCCTCCAGGAAGAGTGATTTCCATGGGTCCATTAGCTCTGTTTCATTGTTGCCTTTTGTATGCTGACCAGCCTGCAAAACAGAATGGAAAGAAAGCAGCTTCCAAGGTGGCCTCTGCTCCCCAGTTTGTTCACTCCAATGACCATGCCAGTCGGGAGGCTGAATTAAAGAAGAAGAGGGTAAGCCCTTGACCTTGGGGGAGGAAGAGGGCCTGGCCTGACTGCCAGGTCCACAGAATTGGTAACTGGAAGGGCAAAGACCAGAGTTGTTAGGGTTTTTAAAAAATTTTTATTTATTTATTTGACAGCACAAGTAGGCAGAATAGCAGGTGGAGGGAGGGGGAGAAGCAGGGTCCCCACTGAGCAAGGAGCCAGATGTAGGGCTTATCCCAGGACCCTGGGATCATGACCTAAGCCAAAGACAGTCACTTAACCAGCTGAGCCATCCAGGTGCCCCAAGAGTTGTTAGGGTTGTTGAGGCTGTTTGTGGAAGAGGGAAGAAAAGGTGGTCACTTTGATACTTGATTTAGTGTCTCTGTTTGCTTATCTCTCCCTCACCTCCCAGTCCGTTGCTGCCCTGCTGTGTTTCTACTTCTCCACTGAAACCTCTCCTGTCAACCTCACCAGTTCATTCTGTGACCTCACACTCCTGGATAGTCTCCTTCCAACATTTCATGCCAATTGTCAGGATTTGAGACCATGCTTTCTTTGAAGCACTCTCACTTTGATTTTCTTGTTATCTCCCTCTCCTGGATGTCCTCCTTCCTCTTTCCCACTCTCTTTTGTTCCTTCCTTTCCTGCTTTTTAGATGACGGAGCATCCCAGGACCTTGTCCTCTTTCTCCCTCTGGTCTTAATTAATTCCCTTTGCCTAGAACACATTCTCACTCAGCTTCACATGCCCTCTTTTTATTGTTCTCTGCCACACTTTCCCTTCCTTCATCTCTTGTTTCCTTTCCCTCAAACCCCTTATCTCTTGCTAACATATCTGCTCTTTCTCTGTATCCCTGCTCCTCTTACCTCTGCCACGTCAACACTTTCTTCCTTCTGTCACCTGCTCCCTGTTACTGTAGGTCTCCCATCCCTCCCTTAGGTTACAGACCTAGTCAGCTATAGTCCTGCTGTGTATTCCCTTGTTAGGTTGAGGAGATGAGGGAGAAGCAGCAGGCTGCCCGGGAGCAAGAGAGACACAGACGCAGGACCATTGAGAGCTACTGTCAGGATGTCCTGCGACGCCAGGAGGAATTTGAGCATAAGGTAAGAGAATAGCCTTCCCTTCTGGTTCAGACTCATTCGGGTTTGCTCAGAAGCATCTATTGCCTTTACCCTGTGAAAGGGAAAGAGGAAAGATGTGAGAGTGTTGCAGGGGGACGTTGGAGATAGGTGCAGAGAAGGCGAGAAACAGTGGGGATGGAGGGAGGGAGCTATGAGAGGGAAGCAGAGAGCCATTTTGAGCCTTCTCTGCGACTGGGCAACCTTGGATAGGTCCTCTCCTAAGCTGGGCCCCAAAGACTGGATTGGGAGTAGAGGGAGACCTAGGACCAGGGCACAGGGGGAGAGGGAATAAATATGAGGGAAAGGTTGACAGAGGAGGGTATGTGAAGGGGATACCAACTTCCTCCTTGGACTTACTGCCCTTCTGGCATATATTCTCATTTCACAGAGGATGCACTTTTCAGCTCAAAGTTCCTTTTCTAGCATAAAGTGCATATTTTGGCTTCCCTATCCCATGTTCCCACATGGGTTGTTTTTTTCACTTATACCTCCCCCTCACATTCCTTCCTCTCACACACAGGTGCATACTCAGGTCCCTAGCTAGTGCTTGAACACATACTTGGTAGGCACACACGTGCATCATCTGGTTCTATCCATTCTTTCAGTTTCCAGCTTTATTGGCTGGTCACAGTTACTCTTTGGTGGGCTGGGACTCCCATGGCTCCCCCAGCCTGTCATGGTTTCCAAAGTCCTGACTTGTAATCCCTCTTCCCTCGCTGGACCATTCTTTCTTTTTTTCCTTTAGGAGGAAGTTCTGCAAGAATTAAATATGTTTCCTCAGTTGGATGATGAGGCGACAAGGAAGGCTTATTACAAGGAGTTCCGTAAGGTATGGGACCCATTTTTTTAAGGCTCTTTAGGGAGGGCACCAATCCCATCCCATCTCCTCTCCATTTCTATTTTTCCTGATTGAGATGGAGACTTTTCTTTTTTTTTTTTTTTAAGATTTTATTCGTTTATTTGACAGACAGAGATCACAAGTAGGCAGAGAGGCAGGCAGAGAGAGAGGAAGGGAAGCAGGCTCCCAGCTCAGCAGAGAGCCCGATGTGGGGCTGGATCCCAGGACCCTGGGATCATGACCTGAGCCGAAGGCAGAGGCTTTAACCCACTAAGCCACCCAGGCTCCCCAATGGAGACCTTTCTTTTATGGACCTGCATGATTCATACCCAGTCCTTTCCCTGCCTTCATCCCCTGTTCTTTGCCCTGCAGGTGGTAGAATACTCTGATGTGATTTTGGAAGTCCTGGATGCCAGGGACCCATTGGGCTGCCGCTGCTTCCAAATGGAGGAGGCTGTCCTGCAGGCAGAAGGCAATAAGAAGCTGGTCCTCGTCTTGAACAAGATTGGTAGGTGTTGGGGCAGAATTGGGTAAGGCAGGGCAGGGACCAGACCTTCTTGAAAGACTAGCTCCGACCAGACCCTGAGACTCAGCAGCTCAGTGGTAGTTAAAAACAGTTGTGTGAGGTAGGAATTCGTGTTCAGTTTGTAAAGCCGGGAATCTGAGAGTTGAAATCACTTATTTAAAGACGTACACACACATGCACATGCGCATGCACACACAGACACAGTGAAGCAGAAGTTGGGGATGGGGTCCAAGCCTGTCTGCCTTTTAGTCCCTTGTTCTTGCCATTTTGAGCCTTATTGGCCAACCCCAAGGAGTTCCTGTCTGCCCCAAGCTGGAACCCAAAGACTAGGGCAGAAGAGTATATGGGCTCAGGAGTCACTGAGGTCTGGGTCTTATCCCAGTTGTTCTGTCAATTTGCTCTAGGATCTTGGATAAGTTGTGTCACCTGAGAGGTTTCGTTTCTCTAGCTGTAAAATGGGCTGTGATTGTCCCAATCTCACAGGGTCGTTGTGAGAATTGATGATAAAGTGCTTGGTGTATGCACGGTTAGTACCCTACAAATGATAGCCATATTCTTATCAGAGTTATTCTTGACATTTGGCCCAACCTAGAATGATCCACAGAGAGAGTGAGAAACACGATCTTTAGGAAGCCTGGGTTGGAAGGAAAGCATCTGGGACCAAGCAGCTGATTTTCTCATTTTTCCCAGGGGACAGAGGTCCTCTCAGGGAGGGCCAACTGGTCTCCTAGACTAGACTTTCCTTTCTAATTTTAACCTGGGAGCTGGACAGGTACTGATAGGGCCAGGGAGATAAGAAGGTGGGCCTAGCCTTGGGAGTGGGTGGATATATCTTTGGACTGAGCCATTGAAGTGATGTTCTCCTTATTAGTCCTACCTTTTTCTATTTTCCCCAGACCTGGTCCCCAAAGAGGTTGTAGAGAAGTGGCTGGAGTACCTTCGGAATGAGCTGCCGACTGTGGCTTTCAAGGCCAGCACACAGCATCAGGTCAAAAACCTGGTAAGCTGGGGCCAGGGTTAGAGGAGCATGACTTGCACTAGGGCCTTCAGCCCTTTGGTAATTGAACTGGGCTTTCAACTTTGAGCTTTTTACCTTACTAGATGGCCTTTTAATACTTGTTTTACTTTACTCCTTCCTATATTTAGCTTTTTGGGAAAGTTTTTTTTTTCTTTCCAGATAGAAAGGTAGTACATACTGTCCGTAGAAAATTTGGAAAATGTAGTTAACTGTTAGCTTTTAAAAACATAGGTCTTCATTTTTTTCTAACACAAATCACACTACTTTCTAATTATATCATTAACACAGAAATACATTTTAGTTGTAAACTATTAAAGTATTACAGAAACATTGATTGTGTCTGAAGAGAGAAACTCGGTGCTGGGGGACATTTTTCAACTTTGCTCTAGGTGTAGAACTTACTCTTTATGAAAAAATAAAGTAGAAGTAAAAGCAATTACACACAGCTTTAATATTTTTTATCATTACTCTTAATTCTAGGCTCCTTTATCCATACGCAGATGTAACCACCATTGTTAGCTTGGCGTATATCCTTTCAGATCTTTTTCTGTGCTTTATATATATGTAGATGTATGTGTAAAGAGAAGGAAGTGTTTGGGAGTTTTCTGTGTGTCATCCTGGGGCTGGCTTTCCCCCCTGACCTTGGCAGATTTTTTTTAAATAGAGATGTACTTTTTTGTTGCTAAATAAAATTAGTTTCCAATTTTTAACCATTAAAGCAGTACTTTAGCACATACCCTTACATATGTTTTCTTGGCTGGTAGATGAGTGTTTATATAGGTTGGATACTGAGAGGTGGAGTGGCTATGTATTTTACATTTTCCTAGACACTGACAAATTGCCTCCCTTCCAGTGGCTGTACCAGTTTATCTTCCTACCACTGGGGTAGACGAATGTGTGAGAGGGCTTATTTCCCTACATCCTTTCCAACACTTGATATCATTAAGCATTTTAATCTTACTCATTTGGGAGAACCTGATAACCTCATTCATAATTTTTAGCCTTCTCAATGGTAGAAATCTGATGAGCATCCTTTTCTAACAGCTCTCTTTCATTTGTATTCCACTTTAAGGATCTGTTTCCTTAACCTGTTTCTTACTGATGGATATTTAGCTTAATTCCTATTTTGCAATGCTGTGGTGGGTAAGGAAAGAGGAGGAGGTAGAAAGGCATTCTGGGCAGAGGATGTGACATCAGGAGTAAGGAGATGGAAGCTGGAATGGCCTTGTCTTAAGTGAGGAAATAAGGGAAGGTAGGCTGTGGGCCAGGGATTGTCTTCCCACCACAGGCAGGGAAGGCAGTGTCCCTCTTTTGTGGATGAGGGCACTGGGCCCCAGAGAAGGGGAGGATTTGATGTACACACATCTGTAAGAGGCAGAGCTGGAACTCAAACCCGGCCTGACAAGAGGCCGGGGTGCCATCCTTTCCATGCTGAGGGAGGCAAGAGATATGTGTATCTAGAGAGAGGCAGGGACAGAGAAGACTGAAGACTCAATGACAGAAAAACGGGCCTTGTACAGGCAGGGAGATGGCAGGTATTCAGGGCCTGTGTGAGAAGCCCTCTGCTTCAGCCTTGGGGATCTCGGTGATAACAGGGAGGTGGCCCTGAGAGTTTCACTGAAAGCTGGAAATCTGGACTCAGACTGCATTTCCCACCTGATGCCTCTTCTGTAATACCCCTCGTTTTCCAGAATCGTTGCACTGTACCAGTGGATCAGGCCTCTGAGTCACTGCTAAAAAGCAAAGCCTGCTTTGGAGCTGAAAACCTCATGAGGGTTTTGGGGAACTATTGCCGCCTTGGTGAAGTGCGCACCCATATCCGTGTGGGTGTTGTGGGTAAGACCTGTGGGGAGGTTGTGGGGCCCAGTCTTCTTCCTTGGGTAGGGGTTTCCAAGCTTTGTGTTACCCCTCTGGGGAAGAGAGGAGCAGTTCAGGAACGGTTTTGTGATTTATAATATGTATTGGTGAACATAGGAAGGCATACTGAGAGTCACCACCATACGTTGAGTGTTAGAACCATGGACCAAATAACATAGGGTTGTGCTTGGATTTGGTGCCATCTCATCCTAACAGAGCTGTGGGTGGTGGGAAGGAGGAGTGAACATATCTCTTTGACAGATAAGAACACTGAGGCCCAGAGAAGGGAAAGGGACTTGTGGGGAGCAGCCCTGTGTGAGACAAGGTAGAGCTAATACTCATACCGGAGCATGTCTGGAACCCAGGGCACTGAGGAAAGGATGATGGGAGAGAGAGGAGGGAAATTGAGAGAAGCAGAGATAGACTGTCAGGGAGAGGAAGTAAAACCAAAAGAGAAGGATATTGGAGAGAGCTGGACACTGAGAAAAAGGTAGAGATATACAGATCTGAATAGACATAGAAAATGAACTGGGAAATGATGGGATTGGTGAGGAGTGGAAAGGAAGGATGGATTTAAACGACAGAGGCATGCCAAGAGAGGGAGGTAATGATCACAAAAACATACCAGAAGGATATAGAGACCTACAGAGAGAGACATAAGAGGGATAGATACTTTATGCATGTAGAGAGGCAGACACACAAACCAAGGAAATAATGAGAGAGGGACACCTGGGTGGCTTAGTTGGTTTAGTATCTACTTTCAGCTCAGGTCATGATCTGGTCCTGGGATCAAGTCCAACATTGGACCCCTTGCTCAGCGGGGAGCCTGCTTCTCCCTTTGCCTGCCACTCCCCTGGCTTGTGCTCATACTCTCTCACTCTCTCTATGACAAATAAATAAAATCCTTCAAGAGAAACAATGGAGAGATAGGCAGACACAGATAGACAGATTCCTAGAGTGGTGCACAGGGAAGGAACCAGAGCAAAGAGGTAGACATAGAGGAACACACACAGTCCTACAAACACATACAGATCCACAAATATATGTACAGATCCACACTTGTGCAGATATGTCCAGACCCAGAGGCAACACACATGCAGACCCAAGTTCTTTGCACATACTCACCCCAACTCTGTTTCTTGCAAGCAAATAAAGGCACAGAGAGACACATGTGCTCAGATACACTGGATCCTCAGACTCAGTCACATCCCTAGAGTCACAGAGGGAGTCAAATACACAAACATGTCTATGATGAGATCGATACATATTCACAGAGAAATAGAGACAGAGGGAGGGCTAGAGATATACAGACAGAGATAGAAGGAAGCACAGTGAAACATGTGCAGAGAGGCATACAAACAGACAAGCCCATGGAGAGAAGAAACACAGAAAGAGACTGAGGGAAGTTGGCAAAGAGGGACAGAATTTAAAAAAATGAAATCTTGCCACTTTCAGTGATATGGATGGAACTAGAAGCTATTATGCTAAGTGAAATAAGTCAATCAGAGAAAGACAATTATCATATGATCTCACTGATACGTGGAATTTAACAAACAAAATAGGGGATCATAGGGGAAGAGAGGAAAAAAATAGAACAAGATGAAGTAAGAGAGGGAGGCAAACCATAAGAGACTCTTAATCATAGGAGACAAACAGATTTGCTGGAGGGGAGAGGGAGGGGGGGATGGAGTACTGGTGATGGGCATTAAGGAGGGCACGGGATGTAATGAGCACTGGGTATTATATAAGAATGATGAATCACTAACCTCTACTTCTGAAACTAATAATACCTTATATGTTAAAATTGAATTTAAATTAAAAAAAAAAAAACAAAAAGTAAAAAGAGGGGCAGGCAGAATTGATGGGGTGGGGAGAATCAGAAAGGTCAACAGCCAGAATGAGAGACAAAGAGAAAAACCAGTAGAGTAAGGTGCTTAGATAGAGCTACGCAGAGAAAGAAATACATGATAGAGAAAAGACTGAGCGGGAGAAAGTAAACATAGAAAAAAGAGTAATATTTAGAATGAGAATAACCAAAAGATATGCATGTGCATGTGTACACACGTGCACATACACACACACACATACACATTGATGTGCAGAGACTTCCACACATGGGGGGTACACACACATAGGCACATCCATAAGAGAGCTGTCTGCGGGGGCGCCTGGATGCCTCAGTCGGTTAAGCATTAGCCTTCAGCTCAGGTCATGATCCCAGGGTTCTAGGATCCAGCCCCTGCTCAGTGGGGAGTTTGTTTCTTCCTCTGCCTCTGTCCCCCCGCCCCCGTGCTAGTGCTGTCTCTCTCTTGCTCTCTCAAATAAAGAAAATCTTAAAAAGAGCGTTATGTGCATAAATTCTGGCATACAGAGAAGGAGAATGGTGAGAACAAGAGACCTGGTGAGGGGGTGACACACAAAGACATCCACAGGCCTGGAGGTACTCACAGATGCTTGAACAGAAAATATGCACCAGGGGCAGACAGTCATTCAGCCCTCTGGAGAGGGCTCTCCCACTCCCCACCGGGTGAATTTTACATCAGGACAGATGGTTCTCTGTTCCGCAGACATTTCCTCATGTCTGCCTTCTGTTGGATCGTGTTACAGAGGCCTTGCGTTGAACACCTTTCCCAGGCTGGTTGTAAGTGGGAGGTGAGTGTCATTACTGAGAGAGGGACCTGTCTACCCAGTATGCTCACAAATGGAGGAAAAGGGTAGGTAGGCCATGTTGGGGCTTAGTCAGGGCCTGGGATGGGAAGGCAGGAGGCCAGTCTCTGTTTTTGGCTTCCCCATAGCTTGGTCATTGTCCCTGCCTGGGCTGCCCACATACAACCTGGCCCAAATGCTCCTGAGGGCCCTTCCTGGCCTGAGTCATCTGCCGCTCCTTTGTAGGTCTTCCTAATGTTGGGAAGAGCAGCCTGATCAATAGCCTGAAGCGCAGCCGTGCATGCAGCGTGGGAGCCGTTCCTGGCGTCACCAAGTAAGCACCTCCCTGCTCCCCTGCTCCACAGCTCCTCGACTATACTGTTCCCCAGTTTATCGTGTCTTCAGCCCCTGCCCTTCTCCTTATCTTGGCCCAGCCTCTGATTCTTCCCTGGGCACGGGAGTCTCACTAATAGTCCTCATTGACCTGGTACACCCTAGGTGTGGGCCAGGCACTGAGCTGGGTGCTTCCTCCTCAGCTCCTTGAAGTCTCTTAGCAGCCATGCAAGATGGGGCTATAGGTAAGCAACTCCACTTTCTGGATGAGGCAGCGGAGGCTCAGAAAATCAGGAGCTTGCTCACAGTCCTGCAGCTCGGTCACCAGTGGCAGGGACTAGAGGAGAATTAGTCCCAGAGCCCCCAGAGTCCCAGGGGCCCCAGAGCCCCCAGCCTCGCATCTCTCCATCTTCATCAGTGTGCTATCTGCCCCTCACCCCTCTCCCAGCTGTGTGCCTGGGTCCTAGGGGATACCAGATACATCCCAGCTCATGAGTGCCTTGCAGTCTCTCTTAGCTCCTCTTTCCTGTCCTAGATTCATGCAGGAGGTCTATCTGGACAAGTTCATCAGGCTGCTGGATGCCCCAGGCATTGTCCCAGGACCGAACTCAGAGGTGGGCACCATCCTGCGCAACTGTGTCCACGTGCAGAAGTTGATAGACCCTGTGACCCCGGTAGAGACCATTCTCCAACGCTGTAACCTGGAGGAGGTACAGAAGACTCTTGCTCATGCCTTGCTCAGCTCCAAGGGCCCTTCATTTTTCCTCATGGCTTTTTTTTCATTCTGTCTTCACCAGATTTCCAACTATTATGGCATCTCTGGGTTCCAGACCACTGAGCACTTTCTGACTGCGGTGGCTCACCGCTTGGGAAAGAAGAAGAAGGGAGGCATATACAGTCAGGAGCAGGCAGCCAAAGCTGTTTTGGCTGACTGGGTGAGGTGAGGAGAAGGCTAGGGGTGAGGGTGGACCTGCCGAGAGTCAGGTTCCACAATGTGGGGGAGGGTGCATCTGTGTTTATTGTGGTGGTAGGGCAGCCTGGCATCCTGTTTCCTAGGGCAGGGGAAGGCCGAAGCTCCAGATCATGTTCCCATTTGGAATTTGTGGCCAGTGACTATTCAGCAAGTCAGCTTCTTACTGTTTGGAAGCTACTGTGGGTTTTCCTTGTTCTTCATCGTTTGTGACTTGGGAACTCATCCTCTCTTTGATTGGTCATTTGTTCTCTTAATGACATCGCCAGTTTCCTCCTATCTCCCAATGCAGCGGGAAGATCAGCTTCTATTCACTCCCACCTGCCACTCACACTCTGCCTGCCCATCTCAGTGCTGAGATCATTAAGGAGATGACTGAAGTCTTTGATATTGAGGATACTGAGCAGGCCAATGAAGACACCATGGAATGTAAGTAGGGGCGAGTGGACTGGCCTGCCTGGTACTTTGTCTTGCCCTAGGTGGGAGGCACATAGAACCAGCAACAAATCCCATGTTTGATCTTACCCTGCCATGGCCCTACTCTGGCTTTGGGAAAGTTATTTAACCAACTCTAAGCTTAATGTTTTCTTCCACAAGGTGGAGAATTCTAACCTGGGCCATGCGGGTGGTTGTGGACTCTTGGTAGATAGGAAAGAAAGTCTGCAAAGTACTGTGTACACAGTGAGGTACTCAGGAAATATGAGGGTCCTTTCCCCATCTCTTGGGACCTGGAGTGGACTAAAACACTCCTCTCCAAAACCCCTTCACTGCCCTAAGCTTTGTCTCAGGTACTGCATGTCTATTCCTAGAGTTTTGTTCTCACCCCCATTGGTGGGGAGGCACTGGAGTCACAGAAAGCTGATATTTCCTGAACGGTGCATGGTCAGTGGCAGGCAGAGGTAACATTTAAAGCAACTCTTCTGCCCTGTAGTCTTAAGACTGTCCCAGCCTGGAGTAGCTAAGTGGTTAAAAGAATGGACTGCCTGGAGTTAAATTCAAGTTTTGTTTCCTGTTAGCTCTGTGTTGCTGCATACATTACTTCATTTCTCCAAGTCTCAATGGCATCAACTATAAAATGGAGACAGTAGCACTCACCCAGTAAGATGGTCATGAAGACTAACTTAATATGTCAAAACACAGCAGTGCTGGCTTTGAGTACGTGTTTGGTGAATATTAGTTGTTATTATGGTGATCATTTGCTGGGGTACAGAGATGTGGCTTTGAGAAACTCCTGTAGGAAATTTATTCTCTTTAGGTACTACCATCTGTGACTTTGGCTTATGGCTTCTCCTCTCTTCTCTACCCCACCTCAGAAAGGTGCCCTGTGCTCTCTGGGCCTGTCTGTGGACACATGGGCATTGGAAGTAGCCCTGGCTGGCCTGGCTTCTGGTTTCTCTGTTTCTCTTGAGGGCCACTAGTTTTCCTTCTCAGGGCCTTCTAGTGTCCTTAGATTACAGACGAGGACAAGAGGACTTGCCTGCTTCAGACTTTATTCCCCAGGTGGCTTCTGGCAAGTCCATTCTCTTTCTGAATTTTACTTCTCTCTTCTACCACATGGGTAGTTGGGATGAATTAGAGTGTGTGTTCCTATGATGATGCTTGACCCTGGCTGCATGTGAGGGCAAGAGGGGCTCCATCACTGAGAACATGCTTTGGCAAAAGATAGAGGTCTGGAAAATTGAGAGGGAGAGGTTAATGGTGAGAGTTTCCTAGGGGAGTTGGCCCTAGTGTTGGATCTTGAAGAGTGAGTAGGAATTAGAGGAAGGGGATGGGGGCAAAGTTTAGAAGTAGGGGGGAGGATAGCATGGGCCTAGGGTAATGTCTGCATTAATGGTTTGCAGTGGAGGCCAACTCCAGGCAAGGGGCCAGAGGGAAGGGGAGAGAGGCCTCGTCCTGGGAAGGAAACCCAGTGGCTGCCATTTACTGAGCAGTGTCTCAGGCCAGTGCATTTCAGGTATCCTCTGCTGTGACAGCAGCCCCATGTCATAGGCTTGTGGTATTCTTATTTTCTTGATGAAGAAGCTAAGGCTCCAAGACCAGCTCCCAGCAGGCGAATGCCCTACTGCAAGACCCATGTCTTTAATCCTTTGTCATGTGGCCTCCCATCAGGAATGAAAGAGCATTCTCTCCCAACTCCCTTGGGCAGTGTCCACATATCCTTTCCACTGAGGCCTGAATGGGTTGGTGGGGGCGCTGACAGGGAGCCTGGCAGCAGGGAGGAGTTGGGCTCTGACAGTGGTGTTGGTTGTGTTAAAGGCTTGGCCACTGGAGAAGCAGATGAACTGTTGGGTGACATGGACCCACTCGAAATGGAGATTAAGTGGCTCCATTCTCCAATGATGAAAATAGCAGATGCCATGGAAAATAAAACCACTGTGTACAAGGTACCTGTCCCCTTTCTTCATGGTAACCCTCTCCTCTACCCAGGGCTCTGGGGAGTGGTTGGTCCCTTCTGCCTCGCTTCCACAAGGTATGCCTGTAAGGGTGGGGAATGTAGGTCATTCATTCACTCCCCGTGGGCCCCGTGGGCATCAGGTGTTTGCATCCTTTACCAGGCAATGACAGGTCCAAGGAGGAGGCATGCTCTCTCAAGTAGCTTTTCCATCCTGGCTCCAGCCTAGAAAACAGGTATCCCCGTTCAGCCACTCAGTTGTTCAAGTTGCAAACCTGGTTACCCCTGACTCTTCCCTCCAGCTAGCATCCAGTATACCAGACGGTCAGTCAGCAAGTCCTGTGGCTTCTCCCTCCTATGTCTGTTGAGAAGCTATCAGCTTCTTATAGTCCCTGCCATTTCTATAAGCCTATCTAAGTTTCTAACCCTTTCTCACCTCAACATATGTACCATAGTTTCTAATTGCACAATCTGACCATGTCACCTCACCTGTCATGGCTCCCCAGTACCTCTGTGATCAAGTCAGTATGCCTGCTTATGATTCCTGGAGGCTTTTTCATTTGCTTCTGCCAGTTTCTCTGTCTCTGCCCTTCAGGAGGTCACAGTTTAATGGGTTTCACATACAGACCTCTGCACTGTTACAGGAGACACGCAGACTAGGGGTGAGGGCAGAGGCTGGGAAAGCATGGATCCAAGGGCCCTAACCTATACTACTTGTGGGTCAGGGAAGTCTCCCTGAAGGCCCTGATCCTTGTGCCACTTCTTGGAGGCTGAGGAATTCTCTGGATGAGTCAGGCAGCGGCCCATGGCCAGAAGCTCAGATGGTGCTTATGCTGAGGCCCAAAGAGGAGAGAGAGTGGTGCTTTGGGGAAACGTTAGTGCTATGGGGTGGTTGGAGTGAGAGTGGAGGCAAGGAGAGATGAATCTAGAATCAGATCATAGCAGTCCTTGAGTTAGACCTTAAACCAGGGGTGTTAGGAAAACACTGACAATCGGTTATTTTTTTCTGTCAAAGGGTTTTCTATTTTTTCCCCATTTTGTTTGTTTAAAATGTTTTTCATATTTTATATTTTTTATAAAAAAGATACCTTTTGGCGCCTGGGTGGCTCAGTTGTTGAGCATCTGCCTTTGGCTCAGGTCATGGTTCCAGGGTCCTGGGATTAAGCCCCGCATTGGGCTTCCTGGAAAAAAAAAAAAGATACCTTTTATTTTTTGACTAGTTAGTATGTGTACGTGGTATAAAATTTAAAAGATACTGAAGTGGATACAGTGGAAAGTAACTTTCTCTCCTGCAGCTGTCTCCCAGCTACCTTGTCCCCTCCTTGGAGGCACTCACTATTCACAGACTTGAATGTCTTTTCCATAGCTATTCTATCTTTTATGCACATGCATGTATACTTATACAGAGATAGATCTATTTTAATTCAAATAATAGCATGCTAGTTGTGTTCTGCACTTTGCTTATTTCACTTACAAATTTATCTTGTAGATTGTTCCCCATGATTACTGAAGAGCCATCCTTTATTTTCGATGGTTCCACAATATCTGGAAGGGTTTCTTAAGCAAGGAAATGACACAGTCATCATGTATTAGAACTCACACTCAGGGGGCCCCTGGGTGGCTTAGTCAGTTAAGCATCTGCCCTATGGCTCAGGTCATGATCCCGGGGTCCTGGGATCGCGTTCTGTATCAGGCTTCCTCTCCCTCTTTCCTCCTCCCCCTCCCCCCAGACTCATGCTTGCTCTCTCTCTGTCTCTCAAATAAATAAATCAAATCTTAAAAAAAAAGGAACTTTCATTCTGGCAGCCACAGTAAAAATCAGGTTGGAAAGAAAGGGACTGGGGTGGAGGCAGGGGGCGTAGGAAGGAAACTGTCACCTATATTCTGTGCAAGATGATGAGGCCTGCAGTGTGGTGGTGACATGCCATTCTCATTCTCATATAGTTTTCAAGATTCCTCTGGTGCTTACAGGAAAACCAGTGTAAAGTTGTGTGCTTAAGTCTGTCTGGTAGTATTTCTCAATGATCCCATAAGCCCCAGAGCATACCGTTTTTCCTTAGGGACCTAGAATAGTTCCCCCCTCTATGCTATAGGTTCCAGACTCAGGTTCAGGGAATCTGAGCAGGGCCACTTCCTTGTACAACTCTGAGAGATAACCATTTAGGTGTGCCATATTGTGAATGGTGCCCTCTGCTGCAGCCCCAGAGTTGTATAGTGTGGTAGCCTTGCCTTTTCCCCACCACAGTGTAATGGGTAGTTATACATTAGTATAAGCCTCACTGCTGGGGTTCTTATTTATTCCACTGTTTGCTAGCTCTGTGACCTTAGGTGCTTTGTTTGTCAGAGCACTGTTGCAGGAGTAAATGAGTTTGTGTATGTGTCCATATATATGTGTACACACATGTATTTGTGTGTAATACACACCGTGAGCTTTCTGTCAATGTTTGCTTTTACCACCCATGTGTACCTACATGTACTCCAGCCAGACAGGCACCCTTTTGGATGCCCAGCTATGTTCTGTGCTTTTCCATTGTTCATGGTCAGGAATGACTTTCCCGTCAGTAGAAGCATATTGACCACTGCCTTCTCCAAAACCTCTGCCACTTGCACTGTGTCTTTCTGGTGGGCACTTAAAAAACTCTAACTTGGCTTGTGGTATTGGTTGGTTGTATCCTCTTTAGACTGGTTGCTTCTCAAAGATGGGACTGCATTTGACTCGTTTCTCCAACATTTCCCCACATAGAGCTGGGCACAGAATAGGCATCAGAAAATAGTTGTTATCATGGGACACTACATCAAAAACTAATGATGTACTGTATGGTGACTAACATAACAATAAAATTATAAATAAGTAAATAAATTTACTCAATGAGAGAAAAATGAAAAATACTTTTAAATTGAGTAAGACTTTGTAGGGTCACTTGAGAAGAGAATAATACCAATTGTCATTGATACGTAACTCTGCTTCTTTATTTTATTCTTGCAAAAGCCATGTAAGCTACCCATTGTCTACCCCATTTGACAGATGAGCCAGCTACAGCTGAGAAATTAACTAAGCACCTTCTAGTTTGTGATGGAGCCAGACTTGGAGCTTAGTTCTGTGTGGCTCTAGGCTTCCTATTCTTTTTTTTTTTTTTTTAAAGATTTTGTTTATTTATTTGACAGATAGAAATCACAAGTAGGCAGAGAGGCAGGCAGAGAGAGAGAGGAGGAAGCAGGCTCCCCGTGGAGCAGAGAGCCCCATATGGGGCTCGATCCCAGAACCCTGGGATCATGACCTGAGCTGAAGGCAGAGGCTTTAACCCACTGAGCCACCCAGGCGCCCCTCTAGGCTTCCTATTCTTAACCAAACCTGTCTCCTCTGTAGAAGTCTTTGGCGGTACTCTAGGGGCCCAGACCTAACTGTTGTCCTCTCTCTCTCCAGATTGGAGATCTCACTGGGTATTGCACCAATCCGAACCGACATCAGATGGGGTGGGCGAAACGAAATGTGGATCACTACCCCAGGAACAGTAGCACAGTGGACATCTGCCCTGTGGACCGCCGCCCAGTGCTGCAGAGGATCATGGAGACCGATCCCCTGCAGCAGGGCCAGGCTCTTGCTTCTGCCCTGAAGAATAAGAAGAAGATGCAGAAGCGTACCGGTGGGGGCACCTGACCATACCCCTCCTTCCCATGCTCCAAAAAGCACCCACTTGGGCCCGATTAGGAGCTCCTGAATGTGTCCAGTGCCAGGCTAACCCTAGTTAAGGGGCAGGGATGGGTTAGGGGACTCACCTACTAGCATAGTGGTTCTCAGACTTTACTCATTATTAGAATTGCCTAGATGGCTTGTTAAAACACAGAGTTCTGAGCACCCCCCCCCCGAGTTTCTGATTGAGTATGTTGGCCATTGGCCTAAGAATTTTTGTTGCTAACTGGTTCCTGATTGATGCTGATTTGCTCTTCTAGGAACCATACTTGGAGAGCCATTGGCCTAGTCTATGTGTCAAATAGCCACCATTTATTTCTTAGCTGCTTTCTCTGTGTTAGGAAGCTTATGGGTTCTATGTAATGTTTACTTTATTTATCCATAGGTGATACACTCAAAATTCAAAAGGTACAAAGGGATATACAGCGAAATGTTTTTCTCCTTCCAGTCTCCCAGTCATCTAGACCTCTTCACAGAGTGACCAATTAATTTCTTCTATCTCATTTCTGAGATAGGTACACAGGCAAATATCTCTATAGCTATATTTTTTGTCCTCTCTTTCTATGCAAACACTAGTCACCTGAACATAGTTTTGCCACATCATGTTTCCATTTAATGGCAGTTCACAAAAGAACTTCCTCCTTCATTTTAATGGTGGTCTGTTGTGTAGTTGGCTGATTTAGGTCTTCATGTTACACTAATCTTTAACTCATTGCAAGTCTTATCCCCATTTGGTATGTGAGAAAACAGGCCCAGAGACATTAAATGACACACTCAAGGTAAAACAACTGCTATTTAATGGATCCAAAATGTAAACCTAGGATTGACCGCAGAAGTCCAATTCTTTGCTCTTGGCCTGGTTTCACATTGAGTACTAGAAATCCAGAGACGAATTACCCTTGAACTCCTGGTCTTATTATAAGAGAGTGAGGAGGAAATAAGAAAACAGACATTGGCAACACGGAGTATTCACAGACACAGAAAGCAGAGTGAGGAAACCTAACTCAGCCTGGTGAACCTAACCTGGATTGTGGTGGGGTAGGGGTGATCAGAGAGGGCTTCCTGGAGGAGGTTATGTCTGAGGGGAGCCTTGAAAGACAGCAGGGTATGGCTGGAGGATGGGAGGTGAGCATTCAGGCTTAAAGTCCCTACTTCCATGCTGCCCCTTTGCTATGAGAGCTTTGAGGGTAACGACAGAGTGCTAAGCTCAACGCAGTAAAAGAAAATTGCTGTTTGGATACTAGGAAGGGATAAAAATATTTGGAGACCAGTGAGTCTGACACTCTGAGATAGAAGCTATATTGGGGTGAGCATTTCACAGGTAGGCAAATGGGTCTACCTGTGAGATTGCATGCTGGCTGCCAACACCCCCCACCCAGTTGTTTTGTTGTTTAGTGTTGGGAGTAAGTGAGCCAGTTTGGGAGTTTGATATAGACCAGGGTAGCTCTTGGTCAGCTCGTGTGGGCGTTCTGTTGGCAAGCCAGCCACCAAGTGACTGCCTGTATTTCTCCATCTGCAGATAAACTCGCCAGCAAGTTGTCTGATTCCATGATGTCTGTCCTCGACCTCTCTGGCAACACTGATGACTGATCGACTAGTCTCACCCCCTCTTGTCCCTCCAAGCACCAGTTCCAGTGGGATGGGGGAATACAGATGGAATGGTGTGCTTCTCCCTGAAGTACCTGCATATTTAAAAAAAAAAAAAAAACTTCATCCACCATGCCCCTTCTCACTGTCCCTTTCATTGTTCCAAGAAAAAAAGAGTTCTGAGTCACTGGACTAGCAAACCCCATATCCTTTATTTAACCTCTACTCTGTTCTACAAGAGAAATAAAATTACCGTCAGATCCCTGATGCTAATGATTTGTCCCTCATCCTGTAGGTTGGTCTGGTTCGAGGAGTAACTCTCACAAAACCATCTTGGACAGATAAATGTACAACTAGAGGCGAGGCTGCTGGTAGACCTGGGTGGGGGGGGTTCCCTGGCAGGGTGGTGATTTCTTTATTAGTCTGAAACAGATCTCAGTGGCAAGACATTCCTGTGATGGGCTGTAGGCTATGCATCTTCCACCAAGTCTGTAGGTCCCCATCTGGGTGACAGTGATGGTAGGGGGAATAGTGATGAGCCTTGTCTCTGAAAGGGCCTGGGGCAGGGATAGAGGGAAGAAAACATAAGCCTGGCTGGTTGTTGAATTGTAAGTGCTACCGTGTTTGCATGAAAGGAAAACAAAGTGTATGTTGGTAGGGTGGCTAGATGTGTTATGGGCAAATCATACCTTGGGGCATTTTTAGGCACATTGGGTTGGAGGAGCCCTTGAACTGAAGCACTCTGGCTGGGCCCCACCCTTCCATGACCACTTCTCATCCAGGACCAGTGTTTGAATTCCATGATTCAAAAGGGTTCTGGTACCATTTATTCACAGCCTACATCCTCAAGGGAGCTTCTATATTGGGGTGCGTTAGCTGACATAATCTAACTGAAACTGAGCACATTTGAAGGGAGTGGCTGTTAGATCACTTTACTCTTCTCCCCCTACTCCAAACGTCCACATCATCCTACTCTTTCCTCATGATGTCACTGCTAATTTACCTATTCAATTTTTTAAAAGATTTTATTTGTCAGAGGGAGAGCACAGGCACAAGCAGGGGGAGCGGCAAGCAAAGGAAGAAGCAGGTTCCCTTTGAGCAAGGAGCCCAATGCAGGACTGGATCCCAGGACCCTGGGATCATGACCTGAGCTAAAAGAAGATGCTTCCGTCTGAGCCACCCAGGTGTTCCACCTGTTCAAATTCTAAAAACAGAACCACATGATGGACTGGAGCACTTGGCTGCAGGCTGATTGGCAGGGAAGTGCAGCCCACTCCTGCATTATGTGGCAGCCAAAGAAGAGAATTAAGTACTACTTGAGCACAAATTGCACCAAACCCCAAAAATCTGTTAGCTCCTTTAACCCTCAATACAGTTCTCCCAGGGATTAGTCTCCCCATATGAAAGACAAACAGGCTCAGGAAGCTGTTTGGACATAACCAAAACATTAAATGTTGGTACCAGGATTGGAACCCAGATGTGATAAAAGCTACGTGCAGATTCTTTCCTCTGCATTGTACTGTCACCTTAACATTGATTAAGCACCTACTGTATGCCAGCCTCTATTATCAAGCTCTTTAAATACACTCTTCAGTTTTTTTTTTTTGCATTTAATTTCATTTTATTGTCAACTAAATCCCTTAACTCTTATACTGCTATTGCCACACCTCCCCTGTTCATGATGGTATAGTTTTCTTATTTTTTGAAATTTTTAAATTTATTTTTTTCAGTGTTCCCAGATTCATTGATTATGCACCACACCCAGTGCTCCATGCAATACATGCCCTCCTAAATACCCACCACCAGGCTCACCCATGCCCCCATCCCCCACCCCTCCAAAAACCCTTAGTTTGTTTCTTAGAGTCCAGTCTCTCATGGTTCATCTCCACCTCCTATTTCCCCCAATCCACTTTTCCTTTCCTGCTCCGAATGTCCTCCATGCTATTCCTTATGCTCCACAAGTGAAACCCTATGGTAATTGACTTTCTCTGCTTATTTCACTCAGCAAAATCTCCAGTCTCATCCATGTTGATACAAAAGTAGGGTATTCATCCTTTCTGATGGAGGCATAATACTCCATTGTATATATGAACCATATCCTCTTTATCCACTCATCTGTTGAAGGGCATCTGGGCTCTTTCCACAGTTTGGCGATTGTGGCCATTGCTGCTATGGACATTGGAGTATAGATGGCCCTTCTTCTCATTACATCTGTATCTTTGTAAATACCCAGTAGGGCAATTGCAGGGTCATAGGGTACCTCTATTTTTAATTTCTTTCTTTCTTTCTTTCTTTCTTTCTTTCTTTCTTTCTTTCTTTCTTTCCTTTTTTTTACAGAGAGAGATCACAAGTAGATGGAGAGGCAAGCAGAGAGAGAGAGAGAGGGAAGCAGGCTCCCTGCTGAGCGAAGAGCCAATGCGGGACTCGATCCCAGGACCCTGAGATCATGACCTGAGCCGAAGGCAGCGGTTTAACCCACTGAGCCACCCAGGCGCCCTATTTTTAATTTCTTAAGGAACCTCCACACTTTTCCAAAGTGGCCGCACCAACTTGCATTCCCACCAACAGTGTAAGAGGGTTCCCCTTACTCCACATCCTCTCCCAACACATGTTGTTTACTGTCTTGTTAATTTTTGTGATTCTAACTAGGGTAAGGTGGTATCTCAATGTGGTTTTGATTTGAATTTCCCTGATGGCTAATGATGATGAACATTTTTTCGTGTGTCAGATAGCCATTTGTATGTCTTCTTTGGAGAAGTGTCTGTTCATGTCTTCTGCCCATTTTTTGACGTGATTATTTGTTTTTTTGTGTGTTGAGTTTGAGGAGTTCTTTATAGATCTTGAATATCAGCCTTTAGTCTGTAGCGTCATTTGTGAATATCTTCTCCCATTCCGTGGGTTGCCTCTTTGTTTTGTTGAGTGTTTCCTTTGCTGTGAAGCAGCTTTTGATCTTGATGAAGTCCCATTTTTGCTTTTGTTTCCTTTGCCTTTGGAGACATATCTTGAAAGAAGTTGCTGTGGCCGATGTCAGAGAGGTTACTGCCTATGTTCTCCTCTAGGATTTCAATAGATTCCTGCCTCATGTTGAGGTCTTTTACCCATTTTGAGTTTCTCTTTGTGTATGGTGTAAGAGAATGGTCTAGTTTCATTCTTCTATACATAGGTGTTCAATTTTCCCAGCACCATTTATTGAAGAGAGTGTCTTTTTTCCACTGTATATTTTTTCCTGCTTTGTCGAAGATTATTTGACCGTAGAGTTGAGGGTCCAAATCTGGACTCTATACTCTGTTCCACTGCTCTATGTGTCTGTTTTTTTGCCAGTACCATGCTGTCTTGGTCAAGATCACATCTTTGTTGTGAAGCTTGAAATCAAGCAATGTGATGCCCCCAGTTTTGTTTTTCTTTTTCAACACTTCCTTAGCGATTCGGGGTCTTTTCTGGTTCCATACAAATTTTAGGATTGTTTGTTCCACCACTTTGAAGAATGCCGGTGGAATTTTGTTTTTTTTCTTTCTTTTTTTTTTTTTTTTTTTTAAAGATGGAAGAAGTAGTGGAGACGGGATCGACGGTAAGGAGGAAGGATTTGGAAAGAAGGAGGTTTTACAAGATTTTATTTATTTATTTGACAGAGAGAGAGAGATCACAAGTAGGGAGAGAGGCAGGCAGAGAGAGAGGAGGAAGCAAGCTCCCTGCTGAGCAGAGAGCCCGATGCGGGGCTCGATCCCAGGACCCTGAGATCATGACCTGAGCTGAAGGCAGAGGCTTAACCCACTGAGCCACCCAGGTGCCCCTGCCAGTGGAATTTTGATCAGGATAGCATTGAAAGTGTAGATTGCTCTGGGCAGTATAGACATTTTAACAATGTTTATTCTTCCGATCCAGGACTATGGAATGCTTTTCCATCTTTTTGTGTCCTCTTCAATTTCTTTTCATAAGTGTTCTGTAGTTCATCGAGTACAGATCCTTTATCTCTTTGGTTAGGTTTATTCCCAGGTATCTTATGGTTCTTGGTGCCATAGTAAATGGAATCAATTCTCTAATTTCCCTTTCTGTATTTTCATTGTTAGTGTATAAGAAAGCAACTGATTTCTGTGCATTGATTTTGTATCCTGCCACAATACTGAATTGCTGTATGAGTTCTAGTTGTTTGGGAGTGGAGTATTTTGGTTTTCCATATAAAGTATCATGTCGTCCGCGAAGAGAGAGAGTTTGACTTCTTTGCCAATTTGAATACCTTTTATTTCTTTTTGTTGTCTGATTGCTGTTGCTAGGACTTCTAGTACAATGTTGAACAACAGTGGTGAATGGCGCAGGGTTGCAGACTGGATAAAACAAGAGGATCTGTCCATATGCTGTCTATAAGAGACACATTTGGAACCCAAAGATACATCCAGACTGAAAGTGAAGGGATGGAGAATCATCTTTCATGCCAACGGGCCTCAAAAGAAAGCTGGGGTAGCAATTCTTGTATCGGATAAATTAGATTTTAAGCTAAAGGGGCACCTGGGTGGCTCAGTGGGTTAAAGCCTCTGCCTTCTGCTCAGGTCATGATCCCAGGGTCCTGGGATTGAACCCCGCATCTGGCTCTCTGCTTGGCACAGAGCCTGCTTCCCTTCCTCTCTCGCTACCTGCCTCTCTGCCTACTTGTGATGTCTGTCTGTCAAATAAATAAATAAAGCCTTTAAAAAAGGGATTTTAAGCTAAAGACTGTAGTCAGAGATACAGGAGGGCATTACATCATTCTTAAAGGGTCTATCCACCAAGAAGATCTAACAATTGTAAATATGCCCCCAATATGGGAGCAGCCAACTAAATAAGCTAACTGTTAATCAAAATAAAGAGTCATATTGATATGAATACATTAATTGTGGGGGATCTTAACATGCCACTCTCAGTAATAGGTCATCGAAGCAGAAAATCAATAAAGAAACAAGAGCTTTGAATGACATATTGGACCAGATGTACCTCATACATATATACAGAACACTCCACCCTAAAACAACAGAATACTCATTCTTCTCGAGTGCACATGGAACTTTCTCCAGAATAGACCACATACTGGGTCACAAATCAGGGCTCAACTGATACCAAAATATTGAGATTATTCTCTGTATGTTCTCAGAGCACAGTGTTTTGAAACTGGAACTCAACCACAAGAGAAAGTTTGGAAGGAATTCAAACACTTGGAAACTAAAGACCATCCTGCCCAAGAATGTTTGGATCAACCAGGGAATTAAAGAACTTAAACAATTCATGGAAACCAATGAGAATGAAGATACATTGGTCCAAAACGTATGGGATACAGCAAGGGCGGTCCTAAGGGGGAAATACATAGCCATCTAAGCCTTGCTCAAAAAAATCGAAAAATCCCAAATACAACAACTCTCTTTACACTTTAAAGGACTGAAAAATCAATAGCAAATTTAGCCAACCCCACGCACAAGAAGGGAAATAATCAAGATCAGAGTATAGATCAATGAGCTAGAAACTAGAGATACAGTAGAACACATCAACGAAACTAGAAGCTGGTTCTTTGAAAGAATCAGTAAGATTGATAAACCATTGGCCAAACTAATCCAAAAGAAAAGAGAGAGGACCCAAATTAATAAAATTATGAATGAAAGGGCAGAGATCACCACCAACACCAAGGAAATAGAAACAATCATCAGAAATTATTATCAACAGTTTTATGCCAATAAGTTAAACAACCTAGAAGAAATGGATGCATTCCTGGGAACCTATAAACTTCCAAGACTGAAACACGAAGAAATTGACAACCTGAATAGACCAATATCTAGTAACAAGATTGAAGAAGTGATCAAAAACCTCCCAAAAAACAAGAGCCCAGGATCTGACGGATTCAGATGTTTGAATGTTTCCTTTGAAACATTCAAAGAAGAAATAATACCTATTCTCCCAAAGCTGTTTCAAAAAAACAGAAACAGAAGGAAAACTTCTGTACTCTTTCTATGAAGACAGCGTTTCCCTGGTCCCCAAACCAGGCAAAGACCCCATCAAAAAGGAGAATTTCAGACCAATATCCCTGATTAATATGGATGCCAAGATTCTCAACAAGATCCTATAGCTAATAGGATCCAACAGTACATTAAAAAGATTATCCACCATGACCGGGTGGGTTTTATCCCTGGGATGCAAGGGTGGTTCAACATTCTCAAATCAATCAATGTGATAGAACAAATCAGTAAGAGAAGAACCACACATGGTCCTCTCAACTAATGCAGAAAAAGCATTTTGGGTATCTCTTATATAAGTTTTATGTGTCCTGCTGTTGTGTTTGAACCATGTTTCCTTTCAGTTTAGTTGCCTGACATGTTCTTCTTTGAGTGTTGTGAGCAGGCTTTGGTCCTTGTACAGTTAAGGGCCCAGTCTGGGGCCACCTTGGACTTGTAGTTGGGTCAGACCAGATGCCTGCCCTCAATCCATTTATTAGGATTGCAGTTGGGTTGAACTGCAGGGTCATTTTTCCGTGTTGGCCCCTGAGATGATTTCGTTGGTTGGGGAGGGGCTGTGGTCAGACCTGATATCTGCCTCCAGTCTGTCAGTGCTGTGGTAACCCTGAATTATAAGGCTCTCTCCTTGTGTTGGTTCTGTGTGGTTTTGTTTGGTGGGTAGGGTAAGCAGTCAGATCAGATGTCTTCCCCTAGCTCACTGCTGGGGCTGCAGGTGAATGTATGTTTGGTTATCTTCCTTTCCTACAGGGGCAAGAGTGAAATTACAATTGTACTGATCACTGTTGGGGCTGCTTGCAGAATGAAGCTTTTGAGGGACTTTTGAGGGACTCCTGTTGAGTGGGGTGGGTTGGATGGGGGAGATTCAGCAGGAAAACACAGGAGCAAGGTGTGCTATATTAGCAAGCTTTATTGCAAATGTTTGTGGTGTGTACCATAGGTGTTCCGGTATCTGAGCTGAGGGGAGGAGGAGAAATGATACCCTCTAGGTCTTTTGTTTTTGGAGAAATTTCCTAAAGATCCCTGCCCCTCCAGTGCACATTATGATATTAGAAAATAGATATCATTCTCATGTGCCCCAGGTGCTTTTCAATCTTCTGCTTCTCTGCTGTGTCTTGGTGGGGATGAATGTTATCCCACCTCTTTATGTTGGGACACTCAGTTCCATATTGTCCTCTGGCTCTCCTGGGGTCAAACTTGATAATATTTAATGTTCCTGGTGTTATGCTCCACTAACTGTAAAAATCATGGTGTTAAAGTCCTCTAGTTTTCAATGACAAATGTTATGGGGAATCATCTTCCAGTGCAGTTCCACCATGTCTAGGGGTCCTGGTGTGGGGTCTGTAATTCTCCCTTCTCCAAGCTTGTGGTGTCCCTCTCATTCGTGGTTAGTCTCGGCTGTAGTTTGGTTCCCAACTGGGACTCTGTCCTTCCTACCATTTTCAATGTGACCTCTTCTCTATGATTAACCATGAAGAATCTATTCAGCCAGGCTTTGGGTCATTTTCTGTGTTAGTTGCACTGATGTGGCTATTATCTAGGTGTGGTGAGCTTAGGGTCATCCTGCTCTGCTACCTTCCCAGACTCCCTCTTATTATATCTTCTTGATAAATTTATTTTTTAATCAATATGTATTGTTCTTCTTTGCCTCTTATAAGTTTTTAAATTTAAATTCAATTTAGTTAATACACACACACACACACACATATACATACATTATTACTAGTTTCAGGGGTAGAATTTAGTGATTCATCAGTTGCATATAACACCTAGTGCTCATTACATCTCCTTAATGTCCATCACCCAGTTACGTCCCCTCCAGCAACCCTCAGTTTGTTTCCTAGAGTTCATTGTCACTTTTGGTTTGCCTCCCTCTCTGTTTTCATTTCATTTTATTTTTCTTTCCATTACCCTATGTTCATCTGCTTTGTTTTTTAAATTCTACATATGAGTGAAATCATAGGTATTTGTGTTACTCTGACTTATTTCACTTAGAAGAGTACCCTCTAGTTCCATCCATGTCCTTCCAAATGGCGAGATTTCATTTCTTTTGATGGCTGCATAGTATTCCATTGTATATATATACCACACCTTCTTTATACATTCATCTGTTGATGGGCATCTAGGTTCTTTCCATAGTTTGGCTATTGTGGACATTGCTGCTATAAACATTTGGGTGCATGTGCCCCTTTGGATCACTACATTTGTATCTTTATGGTAAATACCCAGTAGTGCAATTGCTCGGTCATAGGGTACCTCTATTTTCAACTTTTTGAGGAACCCCCATGCTGTTTTCCAGAGTGGTTGCACCAGTTTGCATTCCCACCAACAGTGTAGGAGGGTTCCCCTTTCTCCACATCCTCGCCAGCATCTGTCATTTCCTGACTTGTTAATTTTAGCCATTCTGACTCGTGTGAGGTGGTATCTCATTGTGGTTTTGATTTGTATTTCCCTGATACCAAGTGATATGGAGCACGTTTTCATGTGTCTATTGGCCATCTGTATGTCTTCTTTGCAGAAATGTCTGTTCATGTCCTTTGCCCATTTCTTGATTGGATTATTTATTCTTTGGGGGTTGAGTTTGCTAAGTTCTTTATAGATTTTGGATACTACCCCTTTATCTGATATGTCATTTGCAAATATCTTCTCCCATTCTGTCAGTTGTCTTTTGGTTTTGTTGACCATTTCCCTTTGCTGTGCAAAAGCTTTTGATCTTGATAAGTCCAATAGTTCATTTTTGCCCTTGCTTCCCTTGCCTTTGGTGATGTTTCTAGGAAGAAGTTGCTGTGGCTGAGGTTGAAGAGGTTGCTGCCTGTGTTCTCCTCAAGGATTTTGAAGGATTCCTTTCTCACATTGAGGTCTTTCATCCATTTTGAGTCTATTTTGGTGTTTGGTGTAAGGAAATGGTCCAGTTTCATTCTTCTGCATGTGGCTGTCCAATTTTCTCAACACCATTTGTTGAAGAGACTGTCTTTTTTCCACTGGACATTCCTGCTTTGTCAAATAATAGTTGACCATAGAGTTGAGGGTTTATTTCTGGGCTCTCTATTCTGTTCCATTGATCTATATGTCTGTTTTTGTGCCAGTACCATACTGTCTTGATGATGACAGCTTTGTAATAGAGCTTGAAGTCTGGGATTGTGATGCCACCAACTTTGGCTTTCTTTTCAACATTCCTCTGGCTATTCAAGGTCTTTTCTGGTTCCAATAAATATTAGGATTATTTGTTCCATTTCTTTGAAAAAAAAAAAAAGGATGGTATTTTGATAGGTATTTCATTAAATGTGTAGATTGCTTTAGGTAGCATAGACATTTTCACAATATTTGTTCTTCCAATCCATGAGCGTGGAACATTTTTCCATTTCTTTGTTTCTTCCTCAATTTCTTTCCTGAGTACCTTATAGTTTTCGGAGTACAGATTCTTTGCCTCTTTGGTTAGGTTTATTCCTATGTATCTTAGGGATTTGGGTGCAATTGTAAATGAGATTGACTCCTTAATTTCTCTTTCTTCTGTCTTGTTGTTGATTTATAGAAATGCAACTGATTTCTGTGCATTGATTTTATATCCTGACACTTTACTGAATTCCTGTACAAGTTCTCGCAGATTTGGAGTGGAGTCTTTTGGGTTTTCCACATGTAGTATCATATCATCTGCAAAGGGTGATAGTTTGACTTCTTCTTTGCCGATATGGGTGCCTTTAATTTCTTTTTGTTGTATGACTGCTGAGGGTAGGACTTCTAGTACTATGTTGAATAGCAGTGGTGATAATGGACATCCCTGCCGTGTTCCTGAACTTAGCAGAAAAGCTCTCAGTTTTTCCTCCATTGAGAATGATATTTGCAGTGGGTTTTCATAGATGGCTTTGATGATCTTGAGGTATGTACCCTCTATCCCTACACTTTGAAGAGTTTTGATCAGGAAAGGATGCTATACTTTGTCAAATGCTTTTTCAGCATCTACTGAGATTTTCGTATGTTTCTTGTTCTTTCTTTTATTAATATATTGTATCACATTGAATGATTTGCAGATGTTGAACCAAACTTGCAGCCCTGGAATAAATTCCACTTGGTCGTGGTGAATAATACTTTTAATGTACTGTTGGATCCTATTGGCTAGTATTTTGGTGAGAATTTTCGCATCTGTGTTCATCAAGAATATTGGTCTGTAATTCTCTTTTTTGATGGGATCTTTGTCTGGTTTTGGGATCAAGGTAATGCTGGCCTCATAAAATGAGTTTGGAAGTTTTCCTTCCATTTCTTTTTTTTTTTGGAACAGTTTCAGAAGAATAGGAATTAATTCTTCTTTAAATGTTTGATAGAATTCCCCTGGGAAGCCATCTGGCCCTGGGCTCTTGTTTGTTTGGAGATTTTTGATGACTGTTTCAATCTCCTTACTGGTTATGGGTCTGTTCAGGCTTTCTATTTCTTCCTGGTTCAGTTGTGGTAGTTTATATGTCTCTAGGAATGCATCCATTTCTTCCAGATTCTCAAATTTGCTAGCATATAGTTGCTCATAATATGTTCTTATAATTGTCTGTATTTCTTTGGTGTTCGTTGTGATCTCTCCTCTTTCATTCATGATTTTATTTATTTGGGTCCTTTCTCTTTTCTTTTTGATAAGTCTGGCCAGGGGTTTATCAATCTTATTAATTCTTTCAAAGAACCAGCTGCTAGTTTTGTTGATTTGTTTTATTGTTTTTTTTTTTGGTTTCTATTTCATTGATTTCTCCTCTGATCTTTATGATTTCTCTTCTCCTGCTGGGTTTAGGGTTTCTTTGTTGTTCTTTCTCCAGCTCCTTTAGGTGTAGGTTAGGTTGTGTATTTGAGACCTTTCTTGTTTCTTGAGAAAGGCTTGTATCGCTATATATTTTCCTCTCAGGACTGCCTTTGCTGTGTCCCACAGATTTTGAACCGTTGTGTTTTCACTATCATTTGTTTCCTTGATATTTTTCAATTCTTCTTTAATTTCTTGGTTGACACATTCATTCTTTAGAAGGATGTTCTTTAGTCTCCATATATTTGGGTTCTTTCCAACTTTCCTCTTGTGATTGAGTTCTAGCTTCAGAGCATTGTGGTCTGAACATATGTAGAGAATGATCCCAATCTTTTGATACCGGTTGAGACCTGATTTAGGACCAAGGATGTGATCTATTCTGGAGAATGTTCCATGTGTACTAGAGAAGAATGTGTATTCTGTTGCTTTGGGATGGAATGTTCTTAATATATCTGATGTCCATCTGGTCCAGTGTATTATTTAAGGCCTTTATTTCCTTGTTGATCTTTTGCTTGGATGATCTGTCCTTTTCAGTACGGGGGGTGTTAAAGTCCCCTACTATTATTGTAGTATTGTTGATGTGTTTCTTTGATTTTGTTATTAATTGGTTTATATAATTGGCTGTTCCCATGGTAGGGGCATAGATATTTAAATTTGTTAGATCTTCTTGTGGGACAGTTCCTTTGAGTATGATATAGTGTCCTTCCTCATCTCTTATTATAGTATTTGGCTTAAAATCTAATTGATCTGATGTAAGGATTGCCACCCCAGCTTTCTTTTGACGTCCATTAGCATGATAAATTGTTTTCCACCCCCTGAATTTACATCTGGAGGTGTCTTTGGTCTAAAATGAGTTTCTTGTAGACAACATATTGATGGGTGTTTCTTTTTTAATCCATTATGATACTCTGTGTCTTTTGACTGGGACATTTAACCCATTTACATTCAGGGTAACTATTGAGAGAGATGAATTTAGTGCCATTGTATTGCCTGTATGGTGACTGTTTTTGTATATTGTCTCTGTTCCTTTCTGATCTACTACTTTTAGGGTCTCTCTTTGCTTAGAGCACCCCTTTCAATATTTCCTGTAGAGCTGGTTTGGTGTTTACAAATTCTTTTAGTTTTTGTTTGTGAAGCTTTTTATTTCTCCTTCTATTTTCAATGATAGCCTAGCTGGATCTAGTATTCTTGGCTGCATGTTTTTGTTGTTTAGTGCTCTGAATATATCATGCCAGTTCTTTCTGGCCTGCCAGGTCTCTGTGGTTAAGTCTGCTGCCAATCTAATATTTTTACCATTGTATGTTACAGACTTCTTTTCTTGGGCTGCTTTCAGGATTTTCTGTTTGTCACTAAGAGTTGTAAATTTTTCTTTTATATGACAGGGTATGGACCATTCTTATCGATTTTGAGGGGGGTTCTCTGTGCTTCCTGGAGTTTGATGCTTGTTCCCTTTGCCATATTAGGGAACTTCTCTACAAAATTCACTCCAATATATCTTCTGCTTCCCTCTTTCTTCCTCTTCGGGAATCCTATTTATTCTAATGTTTTGTCTTACAGTATCACTTATCTCTTGAATTCTCCCCTCGTGGTCCAGTAGTTGTTTCTCTCTCTCTTTTTTTTCAATTAATTTATTTATTTTTAAAAATGATTTTATTTATTTATTTGACAGACAGACATCACAAGTAGGCAGAGAAGTGGGTGGAGAGAGAGGAGGAAGCGGGCTCCCTGCTGAGCAGAGAGCCTGAGGTGGGGCTCAATCCCAGGACCCTGGGATCATTACCTGAGCCGAAGGCAGAGGCTTTAACCCACTGAGCAACCCAGGTGCCCTGTTTGTCTTTCTTTTGCCCAGCTTCTTTATTCTCTGTCATTTTGTCTTGTATGTCACTAATTCTCTCTTCTGCCTCATTTATGCTAGCAGTAAAGGTCTCCATTTTTATTTTTATTTTTATTTTTTTTAAAGATTTTATTAATTTGTCAGAGAGAGAGGGAGAGAGAGTGAGCACAGGCAGACAGAATGGCAGGCAGAGGCAGAGGGAGAAGCAGGCTCCCTGCCAAGCAAGGAGCCTGATGTGGGACTCGATCCCAGGATGCTGGGATCATGACCTGAGCCGAAGGCAGCTGCTTAACCAACTGAGCCACCCAGGCGTCCCAAAGGTCTCCATTTTTAATTGCACCTCATTAATAACTTTTTTGATTTCAGCTTGGTTAGATTTTAGTTCTTTTAGTTCTCCAGAAAGGGGTTTTATTTCTCCAGACAGGGTTTCTCTAATATCTTCCATGCGTCTTTTGAGCCCAGCTAGCACATTGAGAATCATCATTCTGAAGTCTAGATCTGACATATTACCAATGTCCATATTGATTACGTCTGTAGCCCTTGGTACTGCTTCGTGTTCTTTTTTTTTGTTTTGTTTTGTTTTTGGGTTTTTTTTTTTTTTTGTGGTGAGTTTTTCCGCCTTGTCATTTTATCCAGATAAGAATATATGAAGGAGAGATTAAAATACTAAAGGGGTGGCAAAGACCCCAGGAAAATGTGCTTTAACCAAATCAGAAGAGATCCCAAATCGTGGGGGGGGGGGGGAAGAAAGGGGGTAAAAAGAAGTTCAGAAAAAAATGATTTAAAAAAGAAAAAAATAAAGAAAAAATATAAATAAGAATAGACTGGTAAAAAGAACAGAGTCACCCACTTAATTTTGGGAGTATTTTAGTCTCTTAGAAGAAACTACCTCCCCAAATTTTAAAGAATGAAATATATATATATACACATACACAGAATAAGGATAAATATGATGAAGGGATGGAATATGACTATAAGGATGAAAGTTTTTTTAAAAATTTCTAAAAAAAAAAAACGAGTTGATAAGGTACGTTGGTTGGGAGAATAAAGCAAAAGAAAGTGGAGAGAATTTGCTCATGCTGGAGACTAGAACAAAGCCCTGTGCTAGATTTAGGGTATATTTTGATCTATGAGAAGAAGTTGTATACAACATTTTTTAGAAGAAAAAATCCTATGTGTATACAAAAAATAAAGTTAAATACAATGAAAGATAAAATATGACTATAATAATGAAGTTTCAAAAAGATTTTTGTATGAAAGGTATTAAGATAAACTAGTTAAAAAAAGTTAAAAGAGGAAAGAGTAAAAGTTTAAAAAATTTTAGCATAAGAAAAAATAAAATAAAAATTTAATTAACTTGCAAGAATCATGGGAGAAAGCCATGAATTCCATGCTTTCCTTTCTCCTCCTATAGAATTCCGCTGTTCTCCTTGGTAAGTGAACTTGGTCTTGGCTGGATTCCTTGCTGATCTTCTGGGGGAGTGGCCTGTTGTAGTGATTCTCAAGTGCCTTTGCCTGAGGAAGAGTTGCATTGCCCTTACCAGGGGCCATGCTAAGCAATCTGCTCAGGTTTGCTTTCGGGAGCTTTTGTTCCCTGAATGCTTTCCGCTTTCCATAGAGTTCTGGAGGATGGGAATGAAAATGGCGGCCTCCCAATCTCTGGCCCAGAGGAGCCGAGAGCTTGGGGCCCCACTCTTCAGTGCACCCTCAGAGAAAAGTGCTCAATCACTCCCATCTACCTGGCCGCCAGCTGCGCTCCAAACTCACTGAGCCTGTGACCAAGTGTCTCTGTCTCTGGCACACAGACCTGCTGGAGTCTCCAAACCCAGTAGATCCCTGTGCGCTTCCAGGGGGGTCTCCCCGGATCTTGTGGGGTCCCTGCTCAAAGAGCAATGGTCTGACTGTGCCATGGATCTCAGTTTAAGGTAACCCTGAGTTGAGAGCTCACTCCTCGGCTCCATCTCTGTAGCCAGCTTCCCTGCTCTAATACCTGCATGCTCTGTGATACTCAGACACCCCCGATCCTTCTGTGACCCTGCAGGACCTGAGACCATGCTGTCCCTGCGTGGGCTTCACCCCGGCTTAGGCTCTGGAGCGATGTCCCTCAATGGAGCAGACTTTTAAAATTTCTGATTTTGTGCTCTTTTGCTCTGCTGCTTGCTGGGAGCCATTCCCTTCCCCTGCGGTCTATCTTCCCATTGCTTTGGATTCACTTCTCCGCAGGTCCTACCTTTCAGAAAGTGGTTGATTTTCTGTTTCTGTTTCTAGAATTGCTGCTCTTCTTCTCTTTGATCTCCTGTTGGATTTATAGGTGTTTGGAATGGTTTGATAAACTATCTAGCTGATCTCCTGCTACCTGATGTCATCTCAGCCTGCTATTCCTCCGCCATCTTGACTCCTCCCCCTCGGGTAGTGTTTTTAGTTTTCCTTGGAAAAAAATGCCCACAAAAATCCAAAACTAAAACAATCAAACAAACAAAAGCTCCACTTCCCCATCTTTGCAGAATCACTTTATTCTAGGGCACTCCTTCAACACTAACTTCCACTGAACCTAGATATCAGACTGTTGTGAAAATTTAGTGTCTTCTCAAGATTTTCCTGACCATGTTTCTTGCATGAGGCTTGTACTTGTCTTTATAAATTCTCCCACATACATGACTGCTTTTGAATGTCCTAATTTATCAAGGAAACATTCACCAGCTTTTTCTTCCATGTCTGGCATATTCTATTTTATGTTCCAACCATACTCTTACTCCAGGCATCTGCATATTGCTACTTCTGCTTGAATTGATTTTGACCCATGTCTATTGCTTTTACAACTTGTGTTCTGAGTTAGATAAAACTGAGATAAATGCCTTGTGTCAGTCTTTCAAGTAGCCCCCAGACAGGTTAGAATATACATACTCGATAATTTGCACATATGGTCTGTTCTGTTCCTTCCAAATCCATCAACCAGGTCCCACATGGGAATATGGGCTTTCTTGTATAAGATCACCACTTCACTGGAGATGGTGTAGGCCAAGAGAAGTGAAAATACCACAAAGCTTTCTTAACACTTTGGAGTTGCCTTTTTCTTGATTCAGCATTCCCTCAGTTATTGTAAACATTTGACTGCTTTCTAGAGTTCTGATGAAGCTGGTTCTGCCAGTTTCTGCTTGGTGTTCAGTATTTCTGCAGGAGAATAACAGGTTGAAGCTGCCTTCTTCACCATTTTGATGACATCCTGCCTCCAGCACTTTTTATTTCCTTAATCTTCTTTATTAATTTTTTTCATTGTACTTATCATAACCCTAATATTATTCTGGATATATTTCTGGATTTATTTGTTGACTTGTTTATTGTCTATTTACTTTACTAGAATATTAGGTCCAGGAGTACAAGAACTGTAATTGCATTGTTTATCTTGTGCCTACCATAAAGTATCATATCATATATATATATACACAGATATATGTAGATACATATATCTGACACTATTTACTGCTGAGTGAGTGAATATTATGCCACTTGTTCCCAATACCAGTTTGTCTTTGTCTTTAATAACTAGTCTTGTACACCAGCTAGTTATAAAGTTTTTGCTTGTTTGACAAATTTTTTGCTAGTTTGCAGTCAAATTAAGAGAAAAAGGACACTTTTATTTAAAAGATTTTATTTATTTATTTGTCAGAGAGAGGGAGAGAGAACGAGCAAGCACAGGCAGACAGAGTGGCAGGCAGAGGCAGAGGGAGAAGCAGGCTCCCTGCCGAGCAAGGACCCCGATGTGGGACTCAATCCCAGGCCTCTGGGATCATGACCTGAGCTGAAGGCAGCTGCTTAACCAACTGAGCCACCCAGGTGTCCCGAGAAAAAGGACACTTTAGTGAAATTTTGATTAACAAAATATATTTGCTTTAAGGTTTGTTCTATATCTTAGTTAGTTCTTATTTGTGCAAAAAAATGTAAACAATTTACATTGAAGAGAAGATGGTGGCAAGGTAGGAGGACCATATACTTTGTTTCATTCCATGAACACAACTAGGTAAGTATGAAATCATTCTAAATATTGCAGAAATCAACCTGAAGACTGAGAGAACAAACTTCACAACTAAATGGAGAGAAAAGCCATATCAAAGGAGTTAGGAAGGAGAAGGGAGTTAAGATGGTTCCCCTCTGGTAGTAAGGGGACCCTGGGCTTGTCTCATCCCTCAAACACAGCTAGATCAACATCAAATCATTTTGAACACTTAGGAAATTGATCTGAGGATTGATAGAACAACTCGCACAATTAGAGGGAGAGATCATGGCAGGTGCAAGGTGGGGAGATGTGAACTGGGGGAGAGAAAAGCCGTGGTACCACAGAGATGACTACCACAGAGGTGATGGTAGTGATGATGGTGATGATCTCCTTTTGATGGAGAGAAGACAGAGGTAAAGAAAAGGGGAGAGAGCAGAGCATTGGGTTTGCACTAGAAAAACACTTCCCCAAAGTCATTTACTGGGGAATCGAGAGGAATTGATTACTGTAAGTTTTTACAAACCATGGAGCTCAAATTCTGAGGTTTTAGAAGCCCATGCTATTTGCTAGAGTCAAGCGTGGTGGGCAGTGGGGCTCCTGGAGAGAGGGAGGGTGGATGCCCAGAAGAGGGCAATGGACAGCATGGTGTAAGGAGCCTTTGGGTCACACTAGAAGAGAACATTCCCCTTCCTGGAGTACATTTGGAAGAGGGTGTACTGCCTCTCCAAGGAGAAAAGACCCACTGAGTGCCACTAAGCATCCATCCATCAGCAAAGGACATAAGTGTGGGGCAAAGGGCAGATACCCTGGTGGCAGCTTTTTGCTGTATTTCACCATGAACTCTAAGCACCTGCACAGCTATGTGACTGCTTTTCTGTGACAATAAAGCACCTAACACAGCGCTGTGAGGCCTACCTGGGGAGGAGAGGGGAGCATGTCTGCACATTGCTGAGTTCTTTAAATTTTGGAGTTTTGTATTCCAGCAATGTGCCAGAGATAAAACACAGGAGAACTGTGGTTTCAGTCATTCCAATGGTCTAGACACAGCCAGGACGAGGGCATGGAACTGACAGAAGCTGGGGACACAAGAGGAGAAGTTGTTTGTTTTTCTGTGAAGTCTTACTGAACAGCAGTGGTCATGAGATTCCCCTCTCTGGGGATGAGAGAGCAAGGTGACACCATCTTCCTCTCCACTCCCCATTAGTAACACAGTGCTTCCAGTGGAGACTGGAGGGACTTACAACACCCCCCCCAAAAAGTGTCATCTTTAATAGGGCAGATATCATGGTAAGCCAGTCCAATGGGCCTCTCCCTCAGAGGATTAGCATAGGCCCACCACATGCATCAAGTCTGCTGATCATAGAGTGATCGAAGCCATCAGCTTCAGTTCTGGTGAAAATAAGACCAGGGTTTGTTTTCTTTCTTTCTTTGGAGTCAAGCTTATAGTTTTTTGTCTGTTTCCTTCTTTGTTTATTTTGTTCCTTTCTCTTTTATCTCTTTTGGATCATACTTTTTTGTTCTTTTACCAGGCTTATTTTAACAAACAAATCAAAGCACACCTATTTAAAGGTCCAAACATTCCCCACTGCAAGCAAGAAGGAACTCTGCAGAAGACTGACTTGTGGGAAAGAGCTACCAAGACACAACAGTGGACTGCACACAGAATACACCAGAAACACTTCTGAAGTGCCAGTCTCTGGACAGTATATGACCACTTCTTAATATAGTGTTACTCCCAGGAACACAAAACATGACAAACTTTCATAACATGCAGAAGACAGAAACCTAGATGAAATGAGAAGACAGAGGAATTCTCCCCAAAAGAAATATAAAAAAGCATAGCCAAGGATTTGCTCAAAACAGATATAAGCACTATATCTGAACAAGAATTTAGAACAACAGTCATAAAACGACTACGTGGGCTTGAAAAAAGCATAGGAGACACCAGAGAAACATTTGCTACCCTTAAAGACTGGAAAACCACTCAAGCTGAAATTAAAAAAAGGTATAACTGAGATGCAAGACTGACTGGATATAATCATAAGGAGGATTGAAGAAGCAGAGGAGAAAATAGGTGATATAGAAGATAAAATTATGGAAAATAATGAAGCTGAAAACAAGAGGGAAAGAACCATTAGATTATGAATGTAGACATAAGGAACTTAGAGATTCCATAAAGCAAAATAACCATATCACAGGAGTCCCAGAAGAGCAAGAGCAAGAAAAAGGGGGCAGAAGTTTGATTTCAACAAATTATAGTTGAGACCCTCCCTACACTGGGGAAAGAAATAGCATTCAAGTCTGAGAGACACAGAGAACTCCCCTCAAAATCAACAAAAACAGGGGGAGAGGAGTCAAGATGGCGGAGAAGTAGCAGGCTGAGACTACTTCAGGTGGCGAGAGATCAGCTAGATAGCTTATCTAAAGATTGCAAACACCTACAAATCCAACGGGAGATCGAAGAGAAGAAGAACAGCAACTCTAGAAACAGAAAATCAACCACTTTCTGAAAGGTAGGACTGGCGGAGAAGTGAATCCAAAGCGATGGGAAGATAGACCGCGGGGGGAGGGGCTGGCTCCCGGCAAGCGGCGGAGCAACAGAGCACAAAATCAGGACTTTTAAAAGTCTGTTCCACGGAGGGACATCACTCCAGAGGCTTACAAGGGTGAAGCCCACGCAGGGTCAGCGTGGCCTCAGGTCCCGCAGGGTCACAGAAGGATCGGGGGTGTCTGAGTGTTGCAGAGTTTACAGGTATTAGAACAGGGAAGCCGGCTACAGAGACAGAGCTGAGGAGTAAGCTCTAAGCTCGGGGTTACCTTGAACCGGTCGCAGGCTCGGTGAGCTCAGAGCGCGGCCAGAGGCAGGGTGACGAGAGTAATTGGGTGCTGTTCTCTGAGGGCGCACTGAGGAGTGGGGACCTGGGCTATCGGCTCCTCCGGGCTGGAGGCCGGGAGGCCGCCATCTTCATTCCTGCCCTCTGGAACTCTACAGAAAGCACTCAGGGAACAAAAGCTCCCGAAAGCAAACCCGAGCAGATTACTCAGCCCGGCCCCTGAAAGGGCGGTGCAACTCTGCCTGGGGCAAAGACACTTGAGAATCACTACAACAGGCCCCTCCCCCAGAAGATCAACAAGAAACCCAGCCAGGACCAAGTTCACCTACCAAGGACTGCAGTTTCAATACCAAGGAGAGCAGCAGAATTCCAGAGGAGGAGAAAGCAAAGCACGGAACTCATGGCTTTCTCCCCATGATTCTTTAGCCTTGCAGTTAATTTAATTATTTTTCTTTTTCAATTTTTTTCTTCTTCTGCTAATTTATTTAACTTTTAGCCTTTTCTTTTTTAACGTTTTTAAACTAGTTTATCTAATATATATATATATATTTTTCCTTTTTATATTTTTTCTTATTGGTTTTTCTTTTTTTTAATTGTTTCTTTTTTTATTTTCCTTTCTGAACCTCTTTTTATCCCCTTTCTCCCCCCTCACGATTTGGGATCTCTTCTGATTTGGCTAAAGCATATTTTCCTGGGGTTCTTGCCACCCTTTTAGTATTTTACTTGCTCCTTCATATACTCTTGTCTGGACAAAATGACAAGGCGGAAAAATTCACCACAAAAAAAAAGAAAAAGAGGCAGTACCGAAGGCTAGGGACCTGATCAATACAGACATTGGTAATATGTCAGATCTAGAGTTCAGAATGACAATTCTCAAGGTTCTAGCCGGGCTCGAAAAAGACATGGAAGATATTAGAGAAACCCCCTCGGGAGATATAAAAGCCCTTTCTGGAGAAATAAAAGAACTAAAATCTAACCAAGTTGAAATAAAAAAAGGTATTAATGAGGTGCAATCAAAAATGGAGGCTCTCACTGCTAGGATAAATGAGGCAGAAGAAAGAATTAGTGATATAGAAGACCAAATGACAGAGAATAAAGAAGCTGAGCAAAAGAGGGACAAACAGCTACTGGACCACGAGGGGAGAATTCGAGAGATAAGTGATACCATAAGACGAAACAACATTAGAATAATTGGGATTCCAGAAGAAGAGGAAACAGAGAGGGGAGCAGAAGGTATATTGGAGAGAATTATTGGAGAGAATTCCCCAATATGGCAAAGGGAACAAGCATCAAAATCCAGGAGGTTCAGAGAACCCCCCTCAAAATCAATAAGAATAGGTCCACACCCCGTCACCTAATAGTAAAATTTACAAGTCTTAGTGACAAAGAGAGGATCCTGAAAGCAGCCCGGGAAAAGAAGTCTGTAACGTACAATGGTAAAAATATTAGATTGGCAGCAGACTTATCCACAGAGACCTGACAGGCCAGAAAGAACTGGCATAATATATTCAGAGCACTAAATGAGAAAAACATGCAGCCAAGATACTATATCCAGCTAGGCCATCATTGAAAATAGAAGGAGAGATTAAAAGCTTCCAGGACAAACAAAAACTGAAAGAATTTGCAAACACCAAACCAGCTCTACAGGAAATATTGAAAGGGGTCCTCTAAGCAAAGAGAGAGCCTAAAAGAGGTAGATCAGAAAGGAACAGAGACAATATACAATAACAGTCACCTTACAGACAATACAATGGCACTAAATTCATATCTCTCAATACTTACCCTGAATGTTAATGGGCTAAATGCCCCAATCAAAAGACACAGGGTATCAGAATGGATAAAAAAACAAAACCCATCTATATGTTGCCTACAAGAAACTCATCTTAAACCCGAAGACACCTCCAGATTTAAAGTGAGGGGGTGGAAAAGAATTTACCATGCTAATGGACATCAGAAGAAAGCAGGAGTGGCAATCCTTATATCAGATCAATTAGATTTTAAGCCAAAGACTATAATAAGAGATGAGGAAGGACACTATATCATACTCAAAGGAACTGTCCCACAAGAAGATCTAACAATTTTAAATATCTATGCCCCTAACGTGGGAGCAGCCAACTATATAAACCAATTAATAACAAAATCAAAGAAACACATCGACAAGAATACAATAATAGTAGGGGATTTTAACACTCCCCTCACTGAAATGGACAGATCATCCAAGCAAAAGATCAACAAGGAAATCAAGGCCTTAAATGACACACTGGACCAGATGGACATCACAGATATATTCAGAACATTTCATCCCAAAGCAACAGAATACACATTCTTCTCTAGTGCACATGGAACATTCTCCAGAATAGATCACATTCTTGGTCCTAAATCAGGTCTCAACCGTTATCAAAAGATTGGAATCATTCCCTGCATATTTTCAGACCACAATGCTCTGAAGCTAGAACTCAATCACAAGAGGAAATTTGGAAAGAACCCAAATACATGGAGACTAAACAGCATCCTTCTAAAGAATGAATGGGTCAACCAGGAAATTAAAGAAGAATTGAAAAAATTCATGGAAACAAATGATAATGAATACACAATGGTTCAAAATCTGTGGGACACAACAAAGACAGTCCTGGGAGGAAAATATATAGCAGTACAAGCCTTTCTCAAGAAACAAGAAAGGTCTCAGGTACACAACCTAACCCTACACCTAAAAGAGCTGGAGAAAGAACAAGAAAGAAACCCTAAACCCAGCAGGAGAAGATAAATCATAAAGATCAGAGCAGAAATCAATGAAATAGAAACCAAAAAAACAATAGAACAAATCAATGAAACTAGGAGCTGTTTCTTTGAAAGAATTAATAAGATCGATAAACCCCTGGCCAGACTTATCAAAAAGAAAAGAGAAAGGACCCAAATAAATAAAATCATGAATGAAAGAGGAGAGATCACAACGAACACCAAAGAAATACAGACAATTATAAGAACATACTATGAGCAACTCTATGCCAACAAATTTGACAATCTGGAAGAAATGGATGCATTCCTAGAGACATATAAACTACCACAACTGAACCAGGAAGAAATAGAAAGCCTGAACAGACCCATAACCAGTAAGGAGATTGAAACAGTCATCAAAAATCTCCAAACAAACAAAAGCCCAGGGCCTGACGGCTTCCCGGGGGAATTCTACCAAACATTTAAAGAAGAACTAATTCCTATTCTCCTGAAACTGTTCCAAAAAATAGAAATGGAAGGAAAACTTCCAAACTCATTTTATGAGGCCAGCATCACCTTGATCCCAAAACCAGACAAGGATCCCATCAAAAAAGAGAACTACAGACCAATATCCTTGATGAACACAGATGCAAAAATTCTCGCCAAAATACTCGCCAATAGGATTCAACAGTACATTAAAAGATTATTCACCACGACCAAGTGGGATTTATTCCAGGGCTGCAAGGTTGGTTCAACGTCCGCAAATCAATCAATGTGATACAACACATTAATAAAAGAAAGAACAAGAACCATATGATACTCTCCATAGATGCTGAAAAAGCATTTGACAAAGTACAGCATCCCTTCCTGATCAAAACTGTTCAAAGTGTAGGGATAGAGGGCACATACCTCAATAATATCAAAGCCATCTATGAAAAACCCACTGCAAATATCATTCTCAATGGAGAAAAACTGAAAGCTTTTCCGCTACGGTCAGGAACACGGCAGGGATGTCCGTTATCACCACTGCTATTCAACATAGTACTAGAAGTCCTAGCCTCAGCAATCAGACAACAAAAGGACATTAAAGGCACCCAAATTGGCAAAGAAGTCGTCAAACTATCACTCTTTGCAGATGATATGATACTATATGTGGAAAACCCAAAAGACTCCACTCCAAAACTGCTAGAACTTGTACAGGAATTCAGTAAAGTGTCAGGATATAAAATCAATGCACAGAAATCAGTTGCATTTCTCTACACCAACAACAAGACAGAAGAAAGAGAAATTAAGGAGTCAATCCCATTTACAATTGCACCCAAAACTATAAGATTCCTAGGAATAAACCTAACTAAAGAGACTAAGAATCTATACACAGAAAACTATAAAGTACTCATGAAAGAAATTGAGGAAGACACAAAGAAATGGAAAAATGTTCCATGCTCCTGGATTGGAAGAATAAATATTGTGAAAATGTCTATGCTACCTAAAGCAATCTACACATTTAATGCAATTCCTATCAAAGTACCATCCATTTTTTTCAAAGAAATGGAACAAATAATCCTAAAATTTATATGGAACCAGAAAAGACCTCGAATAGCCAAAGCAATATTGAAAAAGAAAGCCAAAGTTGGTGGCATCACAATTCCAGACTTCAAGCTCTATTACAAAGCTGTCATCATCAAGACAGCATGGTACTGGCACAAAAACAGACACATAGATCCATGGAACAGAATAGAGAGCCCAGAAATGGACCCTCAACTCTATGGTCAACTCATCTTTGACAAAGCAGGAAAGAATGTCCAATGGAACAAAGACAGCCTCTTCAATAAATGGTGTTGGGAAAATTGGACAGCCACATGCAGAAAAATGAAATTGGATCATTTCCTTACACCACACACGAAAATAGACTCAAAATGGATGAAGGATCTCAATGTGAGAAAGGAATCCATCAAAATCCTCGAGGAGAACACAGGCAGCAACCTCTTCGACGTCAGCCGCAGCAACATCTTCCTAGGAACATCACCAAAGGCAATGGAAGCAAGGGCAAAAATGAACTTTTGGGATTTTATCAAGATCAAAAGCTTTTGCACAGCAAAGGAAACAGTTAAAAAAACCAAAAGACAACTGACAGAATGGGAGAAGATATTTGCAAATGACATATCAGATAAAGGGCTAGTGTCCAAAATCTATAAAGAACTTAGCAAACTCAACACCCAAAGAACAAATAATCCAATCAAGAAATGGGCAGAGGACATGAACAGACATTTCTGCAAAGAAGACATCCAGATGGCCAACAGACACATGAAAAAGTGCTCCATATCACTCGGCATCAGGGAAATACAAATCAAAACCACCATGAGATATCACCTCACACCAGTCAGAATGGCTAAAATTAACAAGTCAGGAAATGACAGATGCTGGCGAGGATGCGGAGAAAGGGGAACCCTCCTACACTGTTGGTGGGAATACAAGCTGGTGCAACCACTCTGGAAAACAGCATGGAGGTTCCTGAAAATGTTGAAAATAGAACTACCCTATGACCCTGCAATTGCACTGCTGGGTATTTACCCTAAAGATACAAACATAGTGATCCGAAGGGGCACGTGCACCCGAATGTTTATAGCAGCAATGTCTACAATAGCCAAACTATGGAAAGAACCTAGATGTCCATCTACAGACGAATGGATAAAGAAGATGTGGTATATATACACAATGGAATACTATGCAGCCATCAAAAGAAATGAAATCTTGCCATTTGCGACGACGTGGATGGAACTAGAGGGTATCATGCTTAGCGAAATAAGTCAATCGGAGAAAGACAACTATCATATGATCTCCCTGATATGAGGGAGAGGAGATGCAACATGGGGGGCGAGGGGGTAGGAGAAGAGTAAATGAAACAAGATGGGATTGGGAGGGAGACAAACCATAAGTGACTCTTAATCTCACAAAACAAACTGAGGGTTGATGGGGGGAGGGGGTTGGGAGAGGGGGTGGGGTTATGGATATCGGGGAGGGTATGTGCTATGGTGAGTGCTGTGAAGTGTGTAAACCTGGCGATTCGCAGACCTGTACCCCTGGGGATAAAAATATATGTTTATAAAGCTGTAAAAAAAAAAAAAAAAAAAAAAAAAGAAGATGTGGTATATATACACAATGGAATACTATGCAGCCATCAAAAGAAATGAAATCTTGCCATTTGCGACGACGTGGATGGAACTAGAGGGTATCATGCTTTGCGAAATAAGTCAATCGGAGAAAGACAACTATCATATGATCTCCCTGATATGAGGGAGAGGAGATGCAACATGGGGGGTTGAGGGGGTAGGAGAAGAGTAAATGAAACAAGATGGGATTGGGAGGGAGACAAACCATAAGTGACTCTTAATCTCACAAAACAAACTGAGGGTTGATGGGGGGAGGTGGGTTGGGAGAGGGGGGTGGGATTATGGACATTGGGGAGGGTATGTGAAGTGTGTAAACCATGCAATTCACAGACCTGTACCCCTGGGGATAAAAATATATTATATGTTTATAAAAAATAAAATTAAAAAAAAATCAACAAAAACAGGTTAACACCACAACATATCATAGGGAAACTTGCAAAATATGAAGATAAAGAGAGAATTATGAAAGAAGCTAGAGAAAAGATCCTTAACCTACAAGTGTGGACACATAAAGTGAGCAGCAATTCTGTTTCCAGAAACTTGGCAGGCCAGAAGAGAGTGGTATGATATATTCTATGTGCTAAATAGGAACAATATGCACCCAAGATTTCTTTATCCAACAAGGTTGTCATTCAGAATAGGAGAGATATAAGGTTTCCAAGACGACAAAAAACTAAAGGAATTCAGGAACACTAAACCAGCTGACAATAAACATTAAAGGGGACCTTTTGAGCAGGAAAGAGAGACCAAAGGCAACACAGACTAGAAAGGAACAGAAACAATCTATAGGAACAGCAACTTTATAGGTAATACAATGGTACTAAATTCATATCTATTGATAATTACTCTGAATGTAAATGGATTAAATGCTTCAATCAAGAGACATAGGGTATCAGAATGGATTTTAAAAAAAGCAAGACCCATCATATGCTGCTTACAAGAGACATATTTTATTTTATTTTACATTTTCATTTTTGTATTAACACATAATGTAGTATTTCTTTCATGGGTACAGGTCTCTGATTCATCAGTCTTACACAATTCACAGCTCTCACCATATAACATACCCTCCCCACTGTCCATCACCCATTCATCCCATCCTTCCCACCCCCCTCCACTCCAGCAACCCTCAGTTTGTTTCCTGATTAAGAGTCTCTAATGGTTTGGCTCCCTCTCTGGTTTCATCTTGTTTGATTTTTTCCTTTCTTCCCCTATGCTCCTCTGCCTTGTTCCTCAAATGCCACATATCAGTGAGATCATATGATAATTGTCTTTCTCTGATTGACTTATTTCACTTAGCATAATACCCTCTAGTTCCATCCACATCATTGCAAATGGCAAGATTTCACTTTTTGATGGCTGCATAATATTCCAGTGTGTGTATGTGTGTTTGTGTATCTCACATATTCTTGATCCATTCATACGTTGATGGACATCTAAGCTTTTCCCACAGTTTGGCTATTGTGGACATTGCTACTATAAACATTGGGGTGCACGTGACCCTTCAGATCACATTTGTATCCTTGGGGTAAATACTCAGCAGTGCAATTGCTGGGTCATAGAGTAACTCTATTTTCAACTTTTTCAGGAACCACCGTAATGTTTTCCAGAGTGGCTGCACCAGCTTGCATTCCCACCAAGAGTGTAAGAGGGTTCCCCTTTCTCTGCATCCTCACCAACATCTATCATTTCCTGACTTGTTAACTTTAGCTTTTACAAGAGACACATTTTAGACCCAAAGTCACCTCCAGATTGAAAGTAAGGGGATGGAGAACAATTTATCATGCTAATGGACATTAAAAAATCCCCTGGAGTAGCTGTACTTATGTCAGACAAACTAGATTTCAGACTAAAGACTATAATAAGGGATGAAGAAGGGCACTATATCATAATAAAGTGGTCCACCCAACAGGAAGATCTAACAATTGTAAACACCTATGCTCCTAATTTGGGAACATCCAAATACATAAATCATTTAAGAACAAATGTAAAGAAAGTCATTGATAATGATCCAATAACACCCCACTCACAGCAATGGACAGATGATCTAAGCAGAAAATCAATAAGGAAACTATGACTTTGAATGACACACTGAAACCAGATGGACTTAAAAGTTATATTCATAGTATTTCCTCAGAAAGCAGCAGAATACACATTCTATTCCAGTACACATGGAACATTCTCCAGAACATGTCACATACTGGGTCACAAATCAGGCTCAATACATAAAAAAAATATTGAGATCATACCATGCTTATTTCCAGACTACAATCCTATGAAACTTGAAGTCAACCACAAGAAAAAATATGGGAGGACCACAAATACATGAAGGTTAAAGAACATCCTACTAAAGAATGAATGGGTTAACCAGGAAATTAAAGAAGAAATTAAAAAATACATGGAAGCAAATGAAAATGAAAAAACAGTAGTCCAAAACCTATGGAATGCATCCATAGTAATACAGGCCTTCCTCAAGAAGCAAAAAAGGGCTCTAATATGCAACCTGACCATCCACCAAAGGAGCTGGAAAAAGAAGAGTGAATAGAGCCTAAAAACAGCAGAAGGTGGGAAATAATGAAGATTAGAACAGAAATAAATGATATAGAAATTTTAAAAAACTGTCAAATGAAACTAGGAGCTTGTTCCTTGAAAGAACAAATAAAATTGATAACCCCCTAGCCAGACTTATCAAAAAGAAAATAATAAATAAAATGAAGAATGAATAAAATAAATAAATAAAATGAATAAAAAATAAAATAAAATGAAGAATGAAAGCAGAGAGATCAAAACCAACACCACAGAAATACAATTATAAGAGAATAGTATGAGCAATTATATGCCAACAAATTGTGTGATCTGGAAGAAATGGATGAATTCTTCAAAACATATAAACTACCAAAACTGAAACAGGAAGAAATAGAAAATAGAACAGACCCATAACTAGCAAAGAAATTGAATCAGTAATCAAATATCTCCCAACAAACAAGAGTCCAAGACTGAATGGCTTTCCAGGGAAATTCTACCAGACATTTAAAGAAGAATTCATATTTATTCTTCTCAAACTCTTAAAAAAGAAAAAGAAAAAAGAAAAAGAAATGGAAGGAAAACTTCCAAACTCATTCTATGAGGCCAGCATTACATTTATTCCAAAGCAGACAAAGACCCCACGAAAACAGAAAACTATAGGCCAATATCCCTGATGAACATGGATGCAAACATTCTCAACAAGATACTAGCAAATCTAGTCCAACAGTACATTAAAAAAATTATTCCAATTATTGAGTGGGATTTATTTCTGGGCTGCAGTGGTCATTCAAAATCTGCAAATCAATCGGTGTGATACACCACATTAATAAAAGAAAGGACAAGAACCGTATGATTGCCTCAATAGATGCAGGAAAAAAAGCATTTGATGAAGTACAGCATTCTCTCTTGATAAAAACTTTTAAGAAAGTAAGAATAGAAGAAACATACCTTATATGGCCTCATATGAAAGACCCACAGCTAAATCACTGTCAGTGAGGAAAACTGAGAGCTTTCCCCCTAATGTCAGGAACATGACAAGGATGTCCACTCTCACCACTTGTTCAACATAGTACTGGAAGTCCTAGCCTTAGCCATCGGGCAATAAAAAGAAATAGAAGGCATCCAAATCAGCAAGGAAGAAGCCAAAATTTCACCCTTTGCATATGCCATGATGCTCTATGTAGAAAACCCCAAAGACTCCACCAACATATTTCTAGAACTGGTACAGGATTTCAGCAAAGTTGCAGGATACAGAATCAATGTAGAGGAGTCTGTTGCATTTCTATACAACAATAATGAAGCAGCAGAAAGAGAAATTGAGGAATCAGTCCCATTCCCAATTTCACCAAAAACCATGATACCTAGAAATAAACCTAACCAAAGAAGTAAAGGATCTGTGTGCTGAGAAGTGCAGAACATTTATGAAAGAAATTGAGGAAGGCACGAAGAAATGGAAAAACATTCCATGCTTATGGATTGGAAGAACAAATACTGTTAAAATGTCTATACTACCCAAATCAATCTACACATTAAATGCAATCCTTATCAAAATATCACCAGCATTTTTCACAGAGCTAGAACAAATAACCCTACAGTTTGTACAGAACCACAAAAGACCCCAAACAGCCAAGGGAATGTTACAAACCAAAGCTGGAAACATCACAATTCCAGACTTTAAGCTATGGTACGAAGCTGTAATCATCAAGACAGCATGGCACTGGCACAAAAAACAGACATGTAAGTCAATGGAACAGAATAGAGAATCCAGAAATGGACCCACAGCTATATGGTCAACTGACCTTCAACAAAGCAGGAAAGGATATCCAATGGAAAAAAGACAGTCTCTCCAACAAATGGTGTTGGGACAACTGGACAGCAACATGCATGAGTATGAAACTGGATCACATTCTTACACACAAACAAAAATAAATTCAAAATAAATGAAAGACGTAAATGTGAGACAGGAATCCATCACAATTCTAGAGGATAACATGGGCAGCAACCTCTTTGACCTCAGCTGCAGCAAATTCTTACTAGACATATCGCTACTGGCATGGGAAACAAAAGCAAAAATGAACTATTGGAACTTCATCAAGATAAAATCTTCTGCACTGTGAAGGAAACAATCCACAAAACTAAAAGGCAGTCTTCAGAATGGGAGAAAATATTTGCAAATGACATATCTGATAAAGGGTTAGTATCCAAAACCTATGAAGAACTTATCAAACTCAGCACCCCCAAAACAAATAATCCAGTTAAGAAATGGGCAGAAGACATGAACATACATTTTTCTAAAGAAGACATCCAGATGGTTAGCAGGCACATAAAAAGATGCTCAACATCACTCATCATCAGGGAAATACAAACCAAAACCAAAATGAGATACCACCACCTACCCTTCAGAATGGCTAAAGTTAACAACACAGGAAACAACAGGTGTTGGTTGAGGATGATGAGAAATGGGGAGCCCTCATGGACTGTTGCTGGGAATGCAAACTGTTGTAGCAATTTTGGAAAACAGTATGTAGGTTCCTGAAGAAGTTAAAAGTAGAGGTACCTGGATGACTCACTATATTAAGTGTCCAGCTTTTGGTTTTGGATTGGGTCATGGCCTCAGGGACATGTCAGTCGAGCCCTGTGTTAGCCTCTGTGCTCATGGTGGAGTCTGCTTGAGATTCTTTCTCCTCCTCACTCTCCATCCCCCCATGACCCTTCCCCCACTCATACTCTTTCTTTCTCTCTCAAATAAATAAATAAATAAATAATAAAATGTTACAGTAGAACTGCTGTATGATTCAGCAATTTTACTACTAGGTATCTATCCAAAGGATACAAAAATATAGATTCAAAAGGGTACATGCACCCCAATGTTTATAGCTGCATTGTGAACAGTAGCTAAACTATGTGGAGAACCCCAGTGTCCATCACTGATAAGTAGATAAACAAGATGTGGTATATATGTATATGCAATTCAATATTATTCAGCCATCAAAAAGAATGAAATTTTGTTATTTGCAATGACGTGGATGGAACTAGAGTGTATTATGTTAAGTGAAAGACAAACACCATATGATTTCACTCACATGTGGAATTTTAGATACAAAACAGATGAACATAGGGGAAGGGAAGGAAAAATAGAATAAGATTAAAGTAGGGAGGGAGGCAAACCATAAGACACTCTTAATTATTCAGAACAAAGTTAAGGTTCCTGGAAGGGTGAAGGCTGTGTTAAATGGATGTTGGGCATCAATGAGGACACTTGTGATGAGCACTGGGTGTTATATGTAAGTGATGAGTCACTAAATTCTACTCCTGGAACCAGTACTACAGTGTATGTTAACTAACTTGAATTTAAATAAAAACTTGGAAAAAAATAAAAACAAAAGTAGCTGAGAAAAAAAGAAGTTAAGTGCAGAGATGTGGTTTAGGGGAGAAATGGGTTGGGGGGCTATATAGAGGAGGGAGATGTAGTTGAAGAGAAGGGCAAGAGAGAGTATAAATCACACAGAGGAACAAAGAAGGAGAACATCTCTCCCAGCCATTAGCTGGGCAAACCAGAAGGGCTCATTTTTGTGAGTTCTTGCAACAAGTGAGCCTCAAAGTCTGGAATTTTAAAAGTCAGCAGGCTTGGCTGAGATAGAGCCCTGAAGGCACTGCCCTACTCCTGGAGAGAAGGCAGGCAAAAAACCCATGGGCAAGTGGTGTGGTAACCAATTTGAAGAACTCTTGGGGCACACTGTGTGGGGGTGGGAGGATTGTTTGCTCTTCTCAGAGTGCATCACTGAGAGACAGCACTCATGGCGACACCTCTCCAGGAACAAAGGAGCTGGTTGGTGCCATTTCTCTTCCCTGTCCCTCAGCATAACACAGAGCCACCTGTGGGAAACAGCACAGTGCCCACACAGGCTATCTAACTTGTTTATGCCAATTCCCACCCCCCTGCCCTCTGGTGGTATTGCTTTTCTCAGTTAAGCTTGCCTCAGTCCCAGTGCAGCTGACTTCTTCCCCAGATGATGCACAAAACCCCTGCCCACATCATGTCTCCCAACAAGAGTGTTCTGCAGGGCTTCAGTTCTAGTGGAAGTAGTATGAAGACTCGTTTAACAAGTGGACCAGAGCAAACCTAGTTAAAACTCACCACATTCTTTTGTTGCAACATGGACGGGAATGGAAGAGATTATGCTGAGTGAAATAAGTCAAGCAGAGAGAGTCAATTATCATATGGTTTCACTGATTTGTGGAGCATAACAAATAGCATGGAGGACAAGGGGAGTTAGAGAGGAGAAGGGAGTTGAGGGAAATTGGAAGGGGAGGTGAACCATGAGAGACTATGGACTCTGAAAAACAATCTGAGGGTTTTGAAGAGGCGGGGGGTGGGAGGTTGGGGGAACCAGGTGGTGGGTATTGGAGAGGGCACGGATTGCATGGAGCACTGGGTGTGGTGCAAAAACAATGAATACTGTTATGCTGAAAATAAATTTTAAAAATTTTAAAAAAGACAAAAAAATAAAAATAAAAATAAAAAATAAATCAGGACAATAGCCAAAAATTCTTTTCAAATAAAAATACTTCAGTGGCAAAACAAAACAAAACAAAACAAAACAAAAAAACTCACCACATTCTGGACAAGAACCCAACACTGCCCACTACAGGCAAGAGGAGCCTCTGCAGATGACTGACCTGAAAAACACAACACAGCACACACCAGAGACATTCCCTGAAGCACTAGGCGTGGGGCACTGTGGAACTCTTCTTCATAGAGCCATTACTATCAGGAGTGGGAAACATATATGGCTTTTTTTTTTAACACAGAGAAGAGAGCACAGACTTAGACAAAATATGAACATGGAGGAATTCATCCTAAATGAAGAAAAAGATAAGGCCATGGCCAGAGATCTAAGTGAAACAGATATAAGTAACATGTCTGATGGAGAATTTAAACCAACAATCGTAAGGATACTCAATGGGATTGAGAAAAGAGTGGAAGACATCAGGGAGGCCTTTACCACAGAGTAAAAAGATGAACAGAGGTGAAAGCCCCCACTAGGGCTCCCCTACCTTAACCAGTTTCCTGGCTTCAATGCTTGGGAACTCCACTGGCTCAAGCACTCTCAGTATTTCTGTGACTCCAGGTATCCTGGCACCACATTGACCCACCTAGACTTCTTCCACTTTTCACCACCTGAGCACCTTTCAGGCAGGGATGTCTCTCACTGGAGCAGATTTCTAAGGGTTTCAATTTTGCCCTCTGGGGCTATATCACTTTCCAGTAGCCAGCTTATGGAGGGTCCCTCCCCCCTCTGTTTATTTTCCAATATATCCGCTCAGATGCACTACTTCACACCTCCTACCTTGCAAAAAGTGGTTGCTTTTCTACTTGTAGAGTTCCAGATATTTTTTCTTACATATCAGGCTGAATTCATGGGTGTTCAGAATGGTTTGACAGTTACCTAGATAAATTTAAGTGACCCAATGAAATGAAGTCCCTCTACTCTCCAACCATCTTGCTACATTGCCCTCCCCACCTTTTTTTAAGAAAGGGAGAGAAAGAATCTTAGCAGGCTCCACACCTAGTGCAGAGCCTGATGTGGTGCTTGATCTCACCACTCTGAGATCATGACCTGAGCTGAAATCAAAAGTCAAATGCTTAACCATCTGAGCCACTGAAATGCCCCATGTATGCAAAATTCTCAATAAAATACTGGCAAACTGAATCCAACAGTACATTAAAAGAATCATTTACCAGTATCAAGTGGGATTTATTCCTGGCTTGCAAGTGTGGTTCAATATTCACAAAAAGAAATCAGTGTGATACACCACATTAATAAGAGAAAGGATAAGAACCATATGCTCATTTCAATAGATGCAGAAAAAGCATTTGACAAGGTATAACATCCATTCATGAAAAAACTCTCAAAAAGTAGCTTTAGAGGGAGAATTTGTCAACATATCTCTTAACTATAGAGAATAAACTTATGGTTACCAGAGTGTCAGTGGGTGGGGGAATGGTTAAATTGATGATGGGATTAACGAGTGCACTTCCTGTGATGAGCACTGGGTATTTTATCAGAGTGTGGAATCACTAAATTGTATACCTGAAACTAATCTTATGTTATATTTTAACTAATGGAATTTAAATAAAAACTGAAAAAAACCCTTCTTTCAAGTAAAAAAATATTAAAAGTTGTGAAAAAATTGGGGAAATTTTAATACTGTTCGGATTTGTTTATGTTAAAATTATTGTTAAATCTTTAGATATGCTATGGTATGGTGGTTATATTAAAAAGATTCCTTTCTTTTCCTTTGTTTGCTCATTTGTTTTGTTTCTGGAATTCCACATATGAGTGAAATCATACGGTGTATTTATTTTTCTGACTGAGTTACTTCACTTAGCATTACACCTTCTAGGTCATCTAAATTTTGAAAATGGTGAGATCTTATCTTTTTTTATGCTGAGTAATATTCCATTGTATATGTATATATCCACATCTTCTTTTTTTAAAGATTTTATTTATTTATTTGACAGACAGATCACAAGTAGGCAGAGAGGCAGGCAGAGAGAGGGGGGAAGCAGGCTCCCTGCGGAGCAGAGAGCCTGATGTGGGGCTTGATTCCAGGACCCTGGGATCATGACCTGAGCTGAAGGCAGAGGCTTTAACCCACTGAGCCACCCAGCCGCCCCAATATATCCACATCTTTTCTTTATCTATTCATCTATTGAGGAGCTCTTGAGTTCTTCCATATCTTGGCTATTGTAAATAATGTTATGATAACCATAGGGGTGCATATATCTTTATGAATTAGTGTTTTTATTTTCTTTGGGAGAAATAACCAGTAATGGAATTTTCAGAACATTTGATAATTCTATTAAAACTTTTAAAAGATTTTATTTATTTATTTGAGGGGGAGAGAGAGAGAGAGAGAGAAAGAGGGCATGAGTGGAGGGAGGGGTAGAGGGAGACAGAGAGAAGCAGACTCCTTGATGAATGAGCCCAACTTTAGGCTCAATCCCAGGACCCTGAGATTATGACCCAAGCCGAATGAAGTCAGACACTTAACTGACTGAGCCACCCAAGGGCCCCTATTTTTAGAAAATTTGTTTGAGTAACTTCCATACCAGGGGATTTAATAAAACAATTGAACAAAGAAAAAAAAGACAGCCTGTTATGAAAAACAAATATTTAATAATAAAACCATAGTTATAAGCTTTATATCTTTAGACTACCTTTGCCAAAATTCTATCATCTTCAGATTTTGTCTATAAATAATTGTTCATTGTACTTTTCTTTGAAAGTGAGTTTTAAGTCATCTTACAATATTTTGATGTTTAACTTAAAACATTTCTATATCTAATTCAACATACTCTTGTTCAATGTAAACAAAACCTCAAGTTTTCACTTTTATTTTCCTTCTGATACTTTCTGCAAAAGAATGCTGTATGGCCATTTTTCAAAAGAGGCCAAAATAATATGATTGGGAGAGATTTAAGGAGAGAAAAAAGGCACACACAGAGAGCTGGTAAACCAGCTAAGAATGGAACAACTCCCCAAGTCATCATAGAGGTTGCTGAGTGGGCCATAAACCAGCAAATACTACCTGCTTATTATCTCACTTAGGAAGATGCATACCTTTGAAAGTGACAGAATTTAAGTCTAGTGTGGCACTTTCAGAAAATGGCATCAAAGGTTGGAGTTTAAATCTTTCTTTATTCTCAAGTCACTGGACATTTAAGAGCATGGCTCTTTATGTTTTTCAATGGATAACGAAGTTGACTGTGTGTTTTCAATTGGTGATAGAAATATCACCTACTACCTGATGCTCATGGTGCTTTTCTCAATCATCTGGCAAAAGCAACTGCTGACATCTTTGACAAAACTTTCTCTGAGACAAGGGTAACCCAATAAACTTCATGTAACTTTCCCTACACTGTGCTCAGGATAGAGGAGTCTGGATATGAGCTTCTTGGGCAGCAAATCTAGCCCCTGACAACTTTTCATCTTCCCACTGGAAAAAAATCACAGTCTTTTCAATCTCTACAGGCTGAGCAGGATTAAAACCCTTTTTTTTTTTTCTTTCCCTTGGCTCATCTTTACACACAGAAGAGTGGGTCCATGATGACACAGAAGGGTGGGTGTGGCAGTGTTGGAAGGAAGCACCACCTCCACTTCTGAGTTCCCCTGATGACTCTCCACTACCTCCACTCTCTCCACTGCTTCCAGCCAGTCCTTGGGTGTCCCCATATTCCTACCAAGACAGACTTTTATTTTTTATATTTTTAAAATATTTAATTTATGTATTTGACAGAGAAAAAGAGAGAGAAAGTGAGAGAGGAAACACAAGCAGGGGGAGTGGGAGAGAGAAAAGCAGACTCCCCATGGAGCAGGGAGCTTGACATGGGGCTCAATCCAAGGACCTGAGCTGAAGGCAGATGCTTAATGACTGAGCCACCCAGACACTCCAGACTTATATTTTTCTTTTATTTTTTAGAAGATTATATTTAATTATTTGAAAGAGAGAGAGAGAGAGATAGCGAGAGAGAGCATGAATGGGGGCAAGGGAGAGGAAGAAGTTGACTCCCCACTGAGCAGGGATCCTGATGCAAGGTTCAATCCCAGGACCCTGAGATCATGACCTGAACCAAAGGAAGACACTTAACTGACTGAGTCACCCATGCACCCCATGACAGACTTTTAAATGCATAGAATAAACTGGTGGTTGTCAGAATGGAGGTGGGTAGGTGGATCAGAGAAATAGATAAAAGCGATTTAGAGTACACTTATGCTATTGAGCACTGAGGAATGAATAGAACTGTAGAATTATTATATTGTACATCTGAAACTAATATAGCACCATATGTTAATTATGCTTCAATAAAAAATGATTCTTTATGTTTTAGAAATATGAACTCAATCAGACAAGGAAAAAACGAGGCAGCCATTTTGATAAGGAATGAGTTAAACTGCCACTATTTGCACATGATATGATACTCTACATAGAAAATCCTAAAGACTTCACTCCCCCCCACAAAACGATTGAAAGTAATAAGTGAATTCAGTTAAGATTCAGGATACAAAATTAATACACGGAATTCAGTAATGTTTCTTTTTAAAAAGATTTTATTTATTTATTTTATTAAAGAGAGAGAGAGAAGAGAGAGTTTGGGCAGGGAGAGGGGCAGAGGGAGAGAGACAAGCATACTCCATGCTCTGTGGAGCCCAATGTGGACTTGATCCCACTACCCTGAGATCATGACCTGAGCTGAAACCAAAAGTCCTACACTTAACTGACTGGGCCACCCAGGTGCCCCCAGTAATGTTTTTATATGCTAATAATGAAATAGCATAAAGAGAAATTAAGAAAATAATTTCATTTATTTTTAATTGTTATTTCATTTAAAAATATTTATTTATTTATTTGAGAGAGTGAGCAGGGGGAAGAGAGTCTCAAGCACACACTGTACTGAGCAAGGAGCCCGATACAGGGCTCAATCCCATGACCCCGAGATCAGGACCTGAGCTGAAACCAAGAGTCAGATGTTTAACTGATTGTACCACCCAGGAATGCCCCCCAAATTTCATTTATAATTGTGCTAAAAATTTTGCCTGGGGAAAAACTTAGCCAAGAAGGTAAAAGACCTTTACTCTGAAAACTATAAAACATTGACGAAAGAAATTGAACATGACACAAACAAATGGAAAGATATTCAATATTCATTGGTTGGAAAAATTATTATTATTAAAATGTCCATGCTACCCAAAGCAATCTCCAGATTCAATGCAATCCCTATCAAAATAAAAAGAGCATTTTTTTTAAAAACAGAACAGAATTTGTATAGAACCACAAAAGATCCTGAAGAGCCAAAGAAATCTTGAGAAAGATCAAAGCTGGAGGTATCACAATTCCAGATCTGTATTTTAAGATAAACTCAAAGATAGAGAAATCAAAACAGTATAGCATTGGCATGAAAATACACACGTAGATCAAGGGAACAGAGAAAGAGCCCAGAACTAATCCACAACTCTATCGGCAATTTATCTACAACAAGGAGGCAGGAATGTATGATGGAGAAATGATGGCTTCTTCAATAAATGGTGCTGGGAAAACTGGACAGATAGGTATAAAAGAATGAAACTGGTCACTTTTTAACACCGTGCACAAAAACAAACTTAACATGGATTAAAGACCTAAAAGTAAGACCTAAAACCATAAAAAATCCTAGAAGGGAAGATGGCAGTAATTTCCTTGACATCAGTCATAGCAATATTTTTCTAAATATTTTCAAACATCTTTGAAAGCAAAATTAAACTTTTGAGACTATATAAAAATAAAAGGCTTTTCTGCAGTGAAGGAAATCACCACCAACAACAAAAAGGAAGCCTGCTAAATGGGAAAAGATATTTAGAAACAGTATTTCTGGTAAGAGGTTAACATCCAAAATATATAAAGAACTTATACAACTCAACACACAAAACAATTCATTTTAAAAACATACAGAGGGCCTGAATAGACATTTTCCCAAAGAAAACATACAGATGACCAACAGACACATGAAAAGGTACTCGACATCACTCATCATTAGGGAAATGCAAATCAAAACTACAATGAGATATTACCCATGTCTGAATGGCTGAAATAAAAAAAAACCACAAGAAATTTCAAATGTTGTTGAGGATGTATAGAAAAAGAAACCCTTGTGCACTGTTGGTTGGAATGTAGATTGGTACACCCACTGTGGAAAATAGTATGGAGATTTCTCATAAAATTAAAAATAGAATTACCACATTATTGAGTAATTCCACTCAAAGTGATTTACCCAAAGAAAATTAAAACACTAATTTGAAAAGATATATGCACCCCTATGCTTCTTGCAGTGTCACTCACAATAGCCAAGACATGGATGCAAGCTAAGTGTCCACTGACAAATGAGTAAAGAAGATGTGGTATATGGACACAATGGAATATTACACAGCCACAAACAAGGATGAGATCTTGTCATTGCAACAACATGGATAGACCTAGAAGATATTATGCTAAGTAAAATAAGTCAGTCAGAGAAAGACAAATATGATTATGATTTTGCTTATGATTACTTATGATTACACTTACACATGGAATCTAAAAAAGCAAGACAAATGAATTAATAAACAAAAAGAGGAATCAGACCTATAAACACAGAGAACAAACTGATGGTTGCCAGACAGGAAGGAGTTGGAGGGATGGGTAGAAGGGAGGTGGGAGATACAGCTTCCAGCTATGTAATGAATAAATCTGGGAATAAAAGGTACAATATAGGGAATCTAGTCAATGATATTGTAATAGTGTTGTGACAGATGGTAGCTACATGTGATGAGCATATAATAATATATATAAAGTTTTTGACATATAAAAATTTTTATGTATAATAATATATATAAAGTTTTGACACTACAGATAAAGAGCTGGTATCCAAGATCTATAAAGAACTTCTTAAATTCAACACCCAAAAAACAAATAATCAAGTCAAAAAATGGGCAGAAGACATGAGCAGACATATAATTGGCTAACAGGCACATGAAAAAATATTAAACATCATTAGCCAACAGGGAAATTCAAGTCAAGACCACATTGAGATACCATTTTACACCAGTTAGAATGGCAAAAATTGACGAAGCAGGAAATAACAAGTGTTGGAAAGGATGTGGAGAAGGAAACTTTTTGTACTTTGGTGGGAATGCAAGTTGGTACAGCTTTGGAAAACAGTATGGAGGTTCCTCAAAAAGTTAAAGTTGTTGGTATTTTGATGGGGATTGCATTAAATCTGTAGATTGCTGTAGGTAGCATAGACATTTTCACAATATACATTCTTCCAATCCATGGGCATGGAACATTTTTCCATTTCTTTGAGTTTTCTTCAATTTCTTTCATAAGTATTCTATAGTTTTCTTAGTACAGATTCTTTGCCTCTTTGTTAGATTTATTCCTAGGTATCTTACAGTTTTGGGTGCAATTGTAAATGGAATCCACTCCTTAATTTCTCTTTCTTCTGTCTCATTGTTGGTGTATAGAAATGCAACTGATTTCTGTGCATTGATTTTATATCCTGACACTTTACTCAATTCCTGTATGAGTTCTAAAGTTTTGGGGTGGAGTCTTTTGGGTTTTCCACATAAAGTATCTTACCATCTGCAGAGTGAGAATTTGACTTCTTTGCTGATTTGGATGCCTTTTACTTCTTTTTATTGCCTGATTGCTGAGGCTAGGACTTCTAGTACTATATTGAATAAGAGTGGTGATAGTGGACAGCCCTTGCAGTGTTCCTGACCTTAGGCCAAACAGTTTTTCCCAGTTAAGAATGATAACTGCTGTTGGTTTTTCATAGATGGCTTTGATGATATTGAGGTATGTACCCTTAATTCCTACACTGTGAAGAGTTTTGATCAAGAATGGATGTGGTACTTTACCAAAGGCTTTTTCATCATCTGTTGAGATTATCATATGGTTCTTGTTCTTTCTTTTATTAATGTATGGTATCACATTGGTTGATTTGTGGATGTTGAACCAACCCTGCAGCCCAGGAATAAATTCCACTTGGTCATGGTGGATAATCCTTTTAGTGTGCTGTTGGATCCTATTGGCTAGTATTTTGGTGAGAGGTTTTGCATCCATGTTCACCAGGAATATTGGTCTGTAATTCTCCTTTTTGGTGGGGTCTTTGTCTGGTTTTGGGATCAAGGTAATTCTGGCCTCTAAAATGAGTTTGGAAGCTTTCCTTTCATTTCTATTTTTTGGAACAGTTTCAGGAGAATAGGTATTAATTCTTTAAATGTTTGGTAGAACTTCCCTGGGAAGCCATCTGACCCTGGGCTCTTGTTTGTTGGGAGATTTTTTAAGTTAACATATAATGTATTTTTTGTTTCAGGGGTACAGGTCTGTGATTCATCAGTCTTACACAATTGACAGCACTCACCATAGCTCATACTCTCCCCAATGTCCATCACCCATCACCACATCCCTGCCACCCTCTTCCACTCCAGCAACACTCAGTTTTGTTTCCTGAGATTAAGAATCTCTTATGGTTTGTCTTCCTCCCTGGCCCAATCTTGTTCCATTTTTCCCTCTCTGCTCCCACAACACCCCATGCTGCCTCTCAAATTCCTCATATCGGTGAAATCATATGATGATTGTCTTTCTCTCATTGACTTATTTCACTTAGCATAATACCTTCTAGTTCTATCCACATCATTGCAAATGGCAAGATTTTTTTTGATGGCTGATTATATATATATCACATCATCTTTATCCATTCATCTGCTGATGGGCATTTAGGTTCTTTCCATAGTTTGACTATCCATTCATCTGCTGATGGGCATTTAGGTTCTTTCCATAGTTTGACTATTGTGGACATTGCTACTATAAATATTCGGGTGCATGTGCCCCTTTAATTACTACATTTGTATCTTTGGGGTAAATACCCAGTACTGAAATTGCTGGGTCATAGGGTAGCTCTATTTTCAACTTTTTGAGATTTGTGATTACTGCTTCAATTTCCTTACTGGTTATGGGTCTGTTCAGGTTTTCTATTTCTTCCTGGTTCAGTTTTGGTAGTTTATATGTCTCTAGGAATGCATCCGTTTCTTCCAGATTGTCTAATTTGCTGGCATATAGTTGCCCATAATATGTTCTTAAAATTGTTTGTATCTCTTTGGTGTTGGATGTGATCTCTCCTCTTTCATTCATGATTTTATTAATTTGGGTCCTTTGCCTTTTCTTTTTGATAAGTCTGGCTGGGGTTTGTCAATCTTATTAATTCTTTCAAGGAAACTGCTCCTAGTTTTGTTGATATCTTCTACTGCTCTTTTGGTTTCTATTTCATTGATTTCTGCTCTGACCTTCATTATTTCTCTTCTCCTGCTGTGTTTAGGCTTTCTTTGCTGTTCTTTTTCCAGATCCTTTAGGTGTAGGGTTAGGCTGTGTATTTGAGAACTTTCCTGTTTCTTGAGCAAGACTTGTATTGCTATATATTTTCCTCTTATGACAACATTTGCTGCATCCCAAGGATTTAGAACAATTATGTTTTGATTTTCATTTGTTTCCATGAAATTTTCAAATTCTTCTTTAATTTCCTGGTTGACCAATTCACTCTTCAGTAAGATGTTCTTTAGCCTCCATGTGTTTGAGTTCTATCCATCTTTTCTCTTATGATTGAGTTCTAGTTTCAAAGCATTGTGGTCTGAAAACATGCAGGGAATGAGCCCAGTCTTTTGGAACTGGTTGAGACCTGATCTGTGGCCCAGGATATGATCTGTTCTGGAGAATTTTTAATTTTTTAAATTTATATTCAGTGTACCAGAATTTATTGCTTATGCACCACACCCAGTGCTCCATGCAATACGTGCCCTCCATAATACCCACCACCAGGCTCACCCAACTTCCCATCCCCGCCCCTTCAAAACCCTCAGATTGTTTTTCAGAGTCCATAGTCTCTCATGGTTCATCTCCCCCTCCAATTTCTCCCAATTGCCTTCTCCTCTCCATCTCCTCATGTCCTCCGTGTTACTCCTTATGCTCCACAAATAAGCAAAACCATATGATAATTGACTCTCTCTGCTTGACTTATTTCACTCAGCATAATCTCTTCCAGTCCTGTCCATGTTGCTACAAAAGTTGGGTATTCATCCTTTCTGATGGAGGCATAATACTCCAAAGTATATATGGACCATATCTTCTTTATCCATTCATCTGCTGAAGGGTATCCTTGTTCTTTCCACAGTTTGGCGACTGTGGCCATTGCTGCTATGAACATTGGGGTACAGATGGCCCTTCTTTTCACATCTGTATCTTTGGGGTAAATACCCAGTAGTGCAATTGCAGGGTCATAGGGAAGCTCTATTTTTAATTTCTTAAAGAATCTCCACACTGTTTTCCAAAGTGGCTGTACCAACTTGCATTCCCACCAGCAGTGTAAGAGGGTTCCCCTTTCTCCACATCCTCTCCAACACTTGTTGTTTACTGTCTTGGTAATTTTGGCCATTCTAACTGGTGTAAGATGGTTTCTCAATGTGGTTTTTTTTTTTCCTCAATGTGGTTTTAATTTGAATCTCCCTAATGGCTAGTATACCACCTCTTCTTTATCCATTCATCTGTTGATGGACATCTAGGTTCTTTCCATAGTTTGGCTATTGTGGACATTGCTGCTATAAACATTTGGGTGCACATGCATGTACACCCTGTAGTGCAATTGCTGGGTTGTAGGGTAGCTAAATTTTCAACCTTTTGAGGAACCTCTATTTGTTTTCCAGAGTGGCTGCACCAGCTTGCATTCCCACCAACAGTGCAGGAGGAGAAACCCCATTTTTGATTGCACCTCATTAATAACCTTTTTTATTTTGACTTGGTTAGATTTTAGTTCTTTTATTTCTTCAGAAAGGGAATCTCTAGCCAAGCTAGTATCTTTATAATTGTCATTCTGAACTCTAGTTCTGACATCTTACTGATGTCCATATTGATTAGGTCCCTAGAAGTCAGTACCACCTCTTGTTCTTTTTCGGGGGGTGAGTTTTTCCACTTTGTCATTTTGTCCAGAGAAGAATAGACGAATGAGAAAACAAAATGCTAAAAAGATAACAATGACCCCAGAAAATATACACTAAATGAATCAGAAGAGACCCGAAAATGGAGGGGAAATGAAGGAAAAAGAGAGAAAGAGAGAGAGAGAGAAAGAAAGAAAGAAAGAAGAAAGAAAGAAAGAAAGAAAGAAAGAAAGAAAGAAAGAAAGAAAGAAAGAGAAAGAAAGGAAGAACATGATCTAGCTGGTGAATAGAACAGGGCTACACACTTGATTTTGGGTGTAATTTGGTCTGTTAGGAGAGACTGTCTCCCAAAATCTTAAAGAAAGAAAAATATTACTGTAAAGATGAAAATTTAAAAAAAAAAAGATTTTAAAAAAGGAATTGATATGAATTTCATTGAAAAAAGAAAGAAAAAAATTAGAAAAAAAAAAAAAAGAATGTGATCAGGCAGGAGACTAGAACAAAGCCATACACTAGATTTAGGGTATATTTTGGTCTGTTAGAAGAAACTGTATCCCAAAATTTTAAAGAATGAAAAACTTACAAATATACAAAAAATAACATTAAATACAATGAAGGAATAGAATATGACTATGAAAATGAAAATTAAGAAAGATTTTAAAAAAGGAATTGATAAGATGTTTGTTGAAAAAGGAAAGAAGAAAAACTTAAAGAAAAAAGAAATAGAAAAGAAAAAAATGAAGAAAATTTAAAAAACTAACTTTGAAAGACTAAGGAATCATGGGGAGAAAGCCATGAATTGTATGTGCTGTATTCTTCTAGCACTGGAGTTTTGCAGTTCTCATTGATTGGTAGACTTGGTCTTGGCTGGGTGTTCTTCCTGATCTTCTATCTTCTGGGGGAGGGGCCTGTTGCAGTGACTTTCTAATGTCTTTGCCCCAGGTGGAATTGCATCACCCTTGCCAGAGGCCTGGTTAAGTAGTCTGCTGGGGTTTGCTCTCTGTAGCTTTTGTTCCCTAAAAGCTTTCCATACAGAATGAAAATGGTGGCCTTCCAGTCTCTGGTCCCACAGGAGCCAAGAGCTTAGGACCCCACTCCTCAGTGAGCCCTCAGAGAAAAGTAGTCAATCACTTCTCTCTCCCTGGTCTATGGCTGCACTCCATTCTCACCTGGCCTGTGACCGAGCATTTCTATCTCTGGCACATGACCCCATTTGGAGTGTCCAAACTCAGCAGATTCCTGTTCTCTGCTCTTGTGCTGCTCCTTCCAGGGGAGGAAGGGGAGTCTCACCAGGTCTGCCACTTGCTGGGCCCCTGCTCAAAGAGCAGTGGCCCGACTGTGCCTCTGATTGTGGTTTATGGCAGCCCTGAGCAGACAGCCCACTCCTCGGCTTTGTCTCTGCAGTCAGCTTTCCCGTTCCCATACTTTGGAGCTCTGCCACACTCAGGCACCCTTAGTCTTTCTGTGACCCCAAGTGTCCTGAGACCACAGTGTCCCAGCAAGGACTCCACCCACCAGCTTAGCCACTGGAGTGGTGTCCCTCTGTGGAGTAGACTTCTGAAAGTTCTGATTTTGTGCTCCACTGCTCTATCACTTGCAGGAAGCCAACTGATGAAGGCTCCCTCCCCTTCCTGTGGTCTATCTTCTCAAATATTGCCTCAGATTCACTTTTCCACACGTCCTACCTTCCAGAAAGTGGTCTCTTTCCTATTCATAGAATTGGTGTTGTTCTTTTCTTTGACCTCCTGTTGAGTTTGTAGATGTTCAGAATGGTTTCATATCTATCTAGCTGAATTCCTGGGACCAGATGAAATTTAGGTCTCCTACTCCTCCACCATCTTGCTTCTCCCACTTCCCTGTTTTTGTATTATTGCCTACATTTTATCCTTTTATCGCCTGCATTTTATCCTTTACATGGTTCGTCATGTTCTGTAAACCATGGACAATGGCTTGAGAAGTAGACTTTACTCTCAAAACTCTCAAGTAGTTTTCTTGGAGTTTTCCAAGTCCATCTGAGTGGATAGATCAACCAAATTTCCTCCATTCAATTCTTTATGAGTCTGAGGCTGTTCGTCTATGAAGATTATGAAAAAGTTCATATTTTCCTTAGGAGTCATCCTAAAGAAGTTCTCTCTCTCAAGGGATAGTGAAAATCCCATTATGGCTTTTTGGTCTTGATGTAGGATCTAGGAGCATAGTCCAAAGCTTGGAAATTGCTTCAATTTCTTGGGTGACTGTAGAAGATTCTGGTAATTTGACATATTTACCAAACAGTTTAGTTCCCCAAGCTTCATCTGATTTTATTTGTGCTTCATCCCTCAGTTTTAACTATAATGGTATGGTGGAGTATTAACAATGCTTTCAGAAGTTCTGCTATTTGGATCCCATTTTTGACTGGAATACCAGCTGCTGTCATGAATCTTCTGTGTTTCAGGACATACCAAAATCATGTACCACCCCAAAGTCATAGTGGCTATCAGTATAAATATTAACCTTTTCTACTTTTACACTTACACAAACCTAAGTAAGAGCAATTAACTTGGTTACCTGAGCTGATTTGGCATTTGGCAGGGCTTAATATTCTAGAGATTTACATTGATCAGTGATGGGATATCCAGCCTGGAAGGTCCCGTCTTCCTTTTGGATGTAGGAGTCATCAATATGAAGAGTGAAGTTAATTTGGAGGTGGGGTTTTCTGATAAATCTAGTTTAGGACAGGAGAATGACCTAGTATTAATGATACAATTGTGGGATGTCCCATCAGTGGGTAAAGGAAACAAAATATCAGGGTTAAGATTTTGATGACAATGTCTGGTGATGGGAAAGAGTAGTATTTTATGAGGTAAGCCAATGCACAGAGCAGTACTGTACTTTCCTTAATAGGGTCTGCACAACATGGAGAACGTGTATGTTAAGCAGATTACCTAACATTAAATCAGAGATAGCTTGGGCAAAATAGGCAGTTGCAGCCACTGCTTGAAGGCATGGTCTTAGCTACTGGGTCTAAGGCCAAGTGATAATATCCCAGAGGTCTTTGGTGTACATTATGCTTCTGAGATAGCAATCCCAGTTCTCTCATTCATGTACTAACAGGAACAAGGCAGGGAGTAATTTGGATGTCCAACTGTGGGAGGAGAAAGTACAGAGACCTTAAGGTTCACAGAAGCATATTTGAAAAGGGGATTCCAGACTACTGGATTTGGAGATGATTCCTTAGTCTTGCATAGAGAGGTGAGACAATCATAGAGAAATTAGGTATCCATACACCACAAAATCCAGAAAAAACTCTTGGTTGTCTTTTTCAGGGAGCGGAAAATGTTGGTAGTAAAGTCTTTGCCTGTGGATATAGTTTTATTTGCAGCTGAAATATTATGACCCAGAAATCAGACACACTTGAGAGCAAAGTTGAATTCTATCTCTAGTCACCTTATGGCCCTTTGCTTCTTATGCTTTAAGAAGGTATTCAGTGTCTACAAGGGAGTAGTCATGGAGCACCTGGGTGGCACAATCAGATAAGCAACTAACTCTTGGTTTCAGCTCATGGTCATGAGATCAAGCCCTGAGACAGGCTTCACACTCAGCATGGAGTCTGCTTGAGATACTCTCTTCTTCTCCCTATGCTCCTCCAGCTCATTCCCTCCCTCAAATAAAGAAATAAATCTTAACAAAAATAAAAAAAAAATAAAATAAAAGGGAGGGATCGTAAGTATCAGAACACAGAAGGAAATCATCTACATATTGGGTAACAGGGAATTTTAAGCCCTCACACTGGTAATTAAAGTGCACAATAATTAGGTAGGGGATTCAGTAAATCCATGGGATGTACTAGTCCAGGTGAAGGCAAATAACTATTGGGATTCCTTATGAAGAGGAATACTAGAAAAAGTAGAATATTTGTATAGATGCTTATGGAATACTGGGTGTTGGAAGGGACAGCAGACAGGATACAGTTAGGAATGGGCACCAAGGGTTTTGGTTTGACAAATTTATTGCTAGTTCTTGGATCGTGGACTAATAACCTCCCCAACCCTCACCCTCTTTTTTGGACAAAATCGGAGTATTACATAGACTAGAAGTGGGGACTAGAAGTTTTTGTCTAATAAGATTTGGATTATTGAGCAGAATTTCTCAAGTCCTACTGGCTTTAAATGATATTGGGGAATCCTGGGAAGGGTCACCAAAGAATCTATTTTACCTTTAGAAGTTCTGCATGTCACCCTTGAAACAAATAATACATTATATATTAATAAAAAAAAGTTCTGCATGCCATATGCTCCCAATACTGGTGGTGTTTTTTGACCATAAATAAGAGGGAATTCTAATAGTTGATTTAAGTCTTCAGTGAAATAGGTATTAGGTTGAAGGGACAAAAGAACTCAGGGAAGTTGGACAAAGCCATTAGTGAACACAGCCAGGGGTCTGTAGAAGGAATCCTCTGGGAGCATAATGAATTTTTATACCCAAATTCATGAGAATATTCCTTCCTAACAGGCTTACTAGAGTTGTACAACTGAGAAGTTGCGTTGAGCTTTAACAAGTCTCATAGAAATAATGAGGAACTTGGATAGAGACAAATCATGAAGTGGCTCATCAAAATCCACTACTGATGAAGTTTGGTGACTCTAAACAATGGTAGCAAGAAACAAGGAAATATTTTTTAATGGATTAATACTTTAAAAATATTTAATTCCAGTATAGCTCAGAGTGTTATGTTAGTTTCTGGTGTACAATATAGTGATTCAACAATTCCACGCATCAGCTGGTGCTCATCATGATGAGGCCTCTTCTTCTTCTTCTTCTTCTTCTTCTTCTTCTTCTTCTTCTTCTTCTTCTTCTTCTTCTTCTTCTTCTTCTTCTTCTTCTTCTTTTACAGATATTATTTATTTATTTGACAGAGATCACAAGTAGGCAGAGAGGCAGGCAGAGAGAGAGGAAGGGAAGCAGTCTCCCTGATGAGCAGAGAGCCTGATGCGGGGCTCGATCCAAGGACCCTGGGATCATGACCTGAGCCGAAGACAGAGGCTTTAACCCACTGAGCCACCCAGGGGCCCCAAGACCTCTTCTTTTTATTTTGTTTTATTTTATTTTATTTTTTATAAACATTAATATATTTTTATCCCCAGGGGTACAGGTCTGTGAATCACCAGGTTTACATACTTCACAGCACTCACCATAGCACAGACCCTCCCCAATGTTCATAACCCCACCCCCCCCTTCCAACCCCCCTCCCCCCATCAACCCTCAGTTTGTTTTGTGAGATTAAGAGTCACTTATGGTTTGTCTCCCTCCCAATCCCATCTTGTTTCATTTACTCTTCTCCTACCCCCTTAACCCCCCATGTTGCATCTCCTCTCCCTCATATCAGGGAGATCATATGATAGTTGTCTTTCTGCGATTGACTTATTTTGCTAAGCATGATACCCTCTAGTTCCATCCATGTCATTGCAAATGGCAAGATTTCATTTCTTTTGATGGCTGCATAGTATTCCATTGTGTATATATACCACATCTTCTTTATCCATTCATCTGTTGATGGACATCTAGGTTCTTTCCATAGTTTGGCTATTGTAGACATTGCTGCTATAAACATTCGGGGGCACGTGCCCCTTCGGATCACTATGTTTGTATCTTTTTTTTTTTTTTTTAAGATTTTTATTTATTTATTTATTTGACAGACAGAGATCACAGGTAGGCAGCAAGGCAGGCAGAGAGAGAGAAGATGAAGTGGGTTCCCTGCCGAGCAGAGAGCCCAATGTGGGGCTAGATCCCAGGACCCTGGGATCATGACCTGAGCTGAAGGCAGAGGCTTTAACCCACTGAGCCACCCAGGTGCCCCATTATGTCTGTGTCTTTAGGGTAAATACCCAGTAGTGCAATTGCTGGGTCATAGGGCACCTCTATTTTCAACTTTTTGAGAAACCTCCATGCTGTTTTCCAGAGTGGTTGCACCAGCTTGCATTCCCACCAACAGTGTAGGAGGGTTCCCCTTTCTCCGCATCCTCGCCAGCATCTGTCATTTCCTGACTCGTTAATTTTAGCCATTCTGACTGGTGTGAGGTGATATCTCATTGTAGTTTTGATTTGTATTTCCCTGATGCCGAGTGATATGGAGCACTTTTTCTTGTGTCTCTTGGCCATCTGGATGTCTTCTTTGCAGAAATGTCTGTTCATGTCTTCTGCCCATTTCTTGATTGGATTATTTGTTCTTTGGGTGTTGAGTTTGCTAAGTTCTTTGTAGATTTTGGACACTAGCCCTTTATCTGATATATCGTTTGCAAATATCTTCTCCCATTCTGTCAATTGTCTTTTGGTTTTGTTGACCATTTCCCTTTGCTTTGCAAAAGCTTTTGATCTTGATAAAATCCCAATAGTTCATTTTTGCCCTTGCCTTTGGCGATGTTCCTAGGAAGATGTTTCTGCGGCTGAGGTCGAAGAGGTCGCTGCCTGTGTTCTCCTCAAGGATTTTGATGGATTCCTTCATCCATTTGGAGTCTATTTTCGTGTGTGGTGTAAGGAAATGATCCAATTTCATTTTTCTGCATGTGGCTGTCCAATTTTCCCAACACCATTTATTGAAGAGGCTGTCTTTGTTCCATTGGACATTCTTTCTTGCTTTGTCGAAGATTAGTTGACCATAGAGTTGAGGGTCTATTTCTGGGCTCTCTATTCTGTTCCATGGATCTATGTGTCTGTTTTTGTGCCAGTACCATGCTGTCTTGATGATGACAGCTTTGTAATAGAGCTTGAAGTCTGGAATTGTGATGCCACCAACTTTGGCTTTCTTTTTCAATATTGCTTTGGCTATTCGAGGTCTTTTCTGGTTCCATATAAATTTTAGGATTATTTGTTCCATTCCTTTGAAAAAAATGGATGGTACTTTGATAGGAATTGCATTAAATGTGTAGATTGCTTTAGGTAGCATAGACATTTTCACAATATTTATTCTTCCAATCCAGGAGCATGGAACATTTTTCCATTTCTTTGTGTCTTCCTCAATTTCTTTCATGAGTACTTTATAGTTTTCTGTGTATAGATTCTTAGTCTCTTTAGTTAGGTTTATTCCTAGGTATCTTATAGTTTTGGGTGCAATTGTAAATGGGATTGACTCCTTAATTTCTCTTTCTTCTGTCTTGTTGTTGGTGTAGAGAAATGCAACTGATTTCTGTGCATTGATTTTATATCCTGACACTTTACTGAATTCCTGTACAAGTTCTAGCAGTTTTGGAGTGGAGTCTTTTGGGTTTTCCACATATAGTATCATATCATCTGCAAAGAGTGATAGTTTGACGACTTCTTTGCCAATTTGGGTGCCTTTAATGTCCTTTTGTTGTCTGATTGCTGAGGCTAGGACTTCTAGTACTATGTTGAATAGCAGTGGTGATAACGGACATCCCTGCCGTGTTCCTGACCTTAGCGGAAAAGCTTTCAGTTTTTCTCCATTGAGAATGATATTTGCGGTGGGTTTTTCATAGATGGCTTTGATATTATTGAGGTATGTGCCCTCTATCCCTACACTTTGAACAGTTTTGATCAGGAAGGGATGCTGTACTTTGTCAAATGCTTTTTCAGCATCTATGGAGAGTATCATATGGTTCTTGTTCTTTCTTTTATTAATGTGTTGTATCACATTGATTGATTTGCGGACGTTGAACCAACCCTGCAGCCCTGGAATAAATCCCACTTGGTCATGGTGAATAATCTTTTAATGTACTGTTGAATCCTATTGGCGAGTATTTTGGCGAGAATTTTTGCATCTGTGTTCATCAAGGATATTGGTCTGTAGTTCTCTTTTTTGATGGGATCCTTGTCTGGTTTTGGGATCAAGGTGATGCTGGCCTCATAAAATGAGTTTGGAAGTTTTCCTTCCATTTCTATTTTTTGGAACAGTTTCAGGAGAATAGGAATTAGTTCTTCTTTAAATGTTTGGTAGAATTCCCCCGGGAAGCCGTCTGGCCCTGGGCTTTTGTTTGTTTGGAGATTTTTGATGACTGTTTCAATCTCCTTACTGGTTATGGGTCTGTTCAGGCTTTCTATTTCTTCCTGGTTCAGTTGTGGTAGTTTATATGTCTCTAGGAATGCATCCATTTCTTCCAGATTGTCAAATTTGTTGGCATAGAGTTGCTCATAGTATGTTCTTATAATTGTCTGTATTTCTTTGGTGTTCGTTGTGATCTCTCCTCTTTCATTCATGATTTTATTTATTTGGGTCCTTTCTCTTTTCTTTTTGATAAGTCTGGCCAGGGGTTTATCGATCTTATTAATTCTTTCAAAGAAACAGCTCCTAGTTTCATTGATTTGTTCTATTGTTTTTTTGGTTTCTATTTCATTGATTTCTGCTCTGATCTTTATGATTTATCTTCTCCTGCTGGGTTTAGGGTTTCTTTCTTGTTCTTTCTCCAGCTCTTTTAGGTGTAGGGTTAGGTTGTGTACCTGAGACCTTTCTTGTTTCTTGAGAAAGGCTTGTACTGCTATATATTTTCCTCCCAGGACTGTCTTTGTTGTGTCCCACAGATTTTGAACCATTGTGTATTCATTATCATTTGTTTCCATGAATTTTTTCAATTCTTCTTTAATTTCCTGGTTGACCCATTCATTCTTTAGAAGGATGCTGTTTAGTCTCCATGTATTTGGGTTCTTTCCAAATTTCCTCTTGTGATTGAGTTCTAGCTTCAGAGCATTGTGGTCTGAAAATATGCAGGGAATGATTCCAATCTTTTGATAACGGTTGAGACCTGATTTAGGACCAAGAATGTGATCTATTCTGGAGAATGTTCCATGTGCACTAGAGAAGAATGTGTATTCTGTTGCTTTGGGATGAAATGTTCTGAATATATCTGTGATGTCCATCTGGTCCAGTGTGTCATTTAAGGCCTTGATTTCCTTGTTGATCTTTTGCTTGGATGATCTGTCCATTTCAGTGAGGGGAGTGTTAAAATCCCCTACTATTATTGTATTCTTGTCGATGTGTTTCTTTGATTTTGTTATTAATTGGTTTATATAGTTGGCTGCTCCCACGTTAGGGGCATAGATATTTAAAATTGTTAGATCTTCTTGTGGGACAGTTCCTTTGAGTATGATATAGTGTCCTTCCTCATCTCTTATTATAGTCTTTGGCTTAAAATCTAATTGATCTGATATAAGGATTGCCACTCCTGCTTTCTTCTGATGTCCATTAGCATGGTAAATTCTTTTCCACCCCCTCACTTTAAATCTGGAGGTGTCTTCGGGTTTAAGATGAGTTTCTTGTAGGCAACATATAGATGGGTTTTGTTTTTTTATCCATTCTGATACCCTGTGTCTTTTGATTGGGGCATTTAGCCCATTAACATTCAGGGTAAGTATTGAGAGATATGAATTTAGTGCCATTGTATTGTCTGTAAGGTGACTGTTATTGTATATTGTCTCTGTTCCTTTCTGATCTACCTCTTTTAGGCTCTCTCTTTGCTTAGAGGACCCCTTTCAATATTTCCTGTAGAGCTGGTTTGGTGTTTGCAAATTCTTTCAGTTTTTGTTTGTCCTGGAAGCTTTTAATCTCTCCTTCTATTTTCAATGATGGCCTAGCTGGATATAGTAATCTTGGCTGCATGTTTTTCTCATTTAGTGCTCTGAATATATTATGCCAGTTCTTTCTGGCCTGTCAGGTCTCTGTGGATAAGTCTGCTGCCAATCTAATATTTTTACCATTGTACGTTACAGACTTCTTTTCCCGGGCTGCTTTCAGGATCCTCTCTTTGTCACTAAGACTTGTAAATTTTACTATTAGGTGACGGGGTGTGGACCTATTCTTATTGATTTTGAGGGGGGTTCTCTGAACCTCCTGGATTTTGATGCTTGTTCCCTTTGCCATATTGGGGAAATTCTCTCCAATAATTCTCTCCAATATACCTTCTGCTCCCCTCTCTGTTTCCTCTTCTTCTGGAATCCCAATTATTCTAATGTTGTTTCGTCTTATGGTATCACTTATCTCTCGAATTCTCCCCTCGTGGTCCAGTAGCTGTTTGTCCCTCTTTTGCTCAGCTTCTTTATTCTCTGTCATTTGGTCTTCTATATCGCTAATTCTTTCTTCTGCCTCATTTATCCTAGCAGTGAGAGCCTCCATTTTTGATTGCACCTCATTAATACCTTTTTTTATTTCAACTTGGTTAGATTTTAGTTCTTTTATTTCTCCAGAAAGGGCTTTTATATCTCCCGAGGGGGTTTCTCTAATATCTTCCATGTCTTTTTCGAGCCCGGCTAGAACCTTGAGAATTGTCATTCTGAACTCTAGATCTGACATATTACCAATGTCTGTATTGATCAGGTCCCTAGCCTTCGGTACTGCCTCTTTTTCTTTTTTTTTGTGGTGAATTTTTCCGCCTTGTCATTTTGTCCAGACAAGAGTATATGAAGGAGCAAGTAAAATACTAAAAGGGTGGCAAGAACCCCAGGAAAATATGCTTTAGCCAAATCAGAAGAGATCCCAAATCGTGAGGGGGGAGAAAGGGGATAAAAAGAGGTTCAGAAAGGAAAATAAAAAAAGAAACAATTAAAAAAAGAAAACCAATAAAGAAAAAATATAAAAAGGAAAAATATATATATATATATTAGATAAACTAGTTTAAAAACGTTAAAAAAGAAAAGGCTAAAAGTTAAATAAATTAGCAGAAGAAGAAAAAAATTGAAAAAGAAAAAATAATTAAATTAACTGCAAGGCTAAAGAATCATGGGGAGAAAGCCATGAGTTCCGTGCTTTGCTTTCTCCTCCTCTGGAATTCTGCTGCTCTCCTTGGTATTGAAACTGCAGTCCTTGGTAGGTGAACTTGGTCCTGGCTGGATTTCTTGTTGATCTTCTGGGGGAGGGTCCTGTTGTAGTGATTCTCAAGTGTCTTTGCCGCAGGCAGAATTGCACCACCCTTACCAGGGCCGGGCTGAGTAATCTGCTTGGGTTTGCTTTCGGGAGCTTTTGTTCCCTGAGCGCTTTCTGTAGAGTTCCAGAGGACAGGAATGAAGATGGCGGCCCCCCAGTCTCCGGCCCGGAGGAGCTGAGAGCCTAGGGCCCCACTCCTCATTGCGCCCTCAGAGAACAGCACCCAATTACTCTTGTCACCTTGGCCTCTGGCTGCGCTCCGAGCTGACTGAGCCTGCGACCAATTCAAGGTAACCCCGAGCTGAGAGCTCACTCCTCGGCTCTGTCTCTGTAGCCGGCTTCCCTGTTCTAATACCTGTGAGCTCTGCGACACTCAGACACCCCCGATCCTTCTGTGACCCTGCGGGACCTGAGGCCACGCTGACCCCGCGTGGGCTTCACCCCGTTTAAGCCTCTGGAGCGATGTTCCTCAGCAGAACACACACTTTAAAAGTCCTGATTTTGTGCTCTATTGCTCCGCCGCTTGCCGGGAGCCAGCCCCTCCCCCCGCGGTCTATCTTCCTGTCGCTTTGGATTCACTTCTCCGCCAGTCCTACCTTTCAGAAAGTGGTTGATTTTCTGTTTCTAGAATTGCTGTTCTTCTTCTCTTTGATCTCCCGTTGGATTTGTAGGTGTTTGCAATCTTTAGATAAGCTATCTAGCTGATCTCCTGCTACCTGAAGTAGTCTCAGCCTGCTACTTCTCCGCCATTTTGACTCCTCCCCCCAAGGCCTCTTCTTAATCCCCATCACCTATTTCACTGATCCTCCACCACCTCCCCTCTGGTAACCAGCAGTTTGTTCCCTATAGTTAAAGAGTCTGTTTCTTGGTGTGCCTCTTTTTCTCCCTGATGATTGTTTATTTTGTTTCTTAAATTCCACATATGAGTGAAATCATATAGTATTTGTCTTTATCTGACTAGTACCATATTGTTTTAATTACTACAGCTTTGTAATATAACTTGAAAGGAAAAAAGGAAGTATTAAGAGTAGAATGGATTCACTGGTCTCAGTGAGAAATGTGTCGGGGCACACTTACACTTGCAAGGTTGTTTCCCCTTTCGAGTTTAATCACAGTTGAGGGCATTGGACATTTACCTTTCTAGAGGAGAGTCAATAATTTTCTGGTGAGGAAGGAACCTGAGCTTCCTCTTGTCTCTGAAGGTCCCAGTGTCCTTTTTTTACCCTACAAGGTTGGTAAGTGTCCTGATCAATGGGAGAACATGATTTGGGGGCTTGTAATATATTAAATTTATCAGGTCTTTCTCGTTGTTTTAACTGCAATACTATAAGTTTGTGTTGTGTATTTTCCATTAAAAAATACTATTTTCATAATGCTGGGCTAATATCTGGAACTCATACATATTTGCATTTTCCAGTTAGTGTTCTTTTTCTCTGTAATGTGTCACTGAATTCCAGTCTGAAACCATTTATAAAGGTCATGGTCAGATTAGAGGCTATTTTGGAAGTGAGTTCCAGTCCCAAACACTCTTTACAAGTAGTTTTTAGTGGATGGCTATAGTTAGCAAAAATTTTATCTCTTTATTGTTTACAACTTTGAATACATGCCTGATCAACTTTGGTGGACTAGACCTGAGGAATGGCTCCTAGTAATTTTTTTTCTTATGGGACTCACAGGTTGTCTGAGACCCTTGAAAGGCTTCAGGAATGGTGTTCCATTTGGCCTTTTCAAACCAAAGGGAGGCAAATCCAGGGCTGACCAATGGGTGAATAAAGTGATATAAATCAGGGAATCATGGAGACTATGCTCCCAGAACCATTCTAAATTTGATAAGTCTTTTCCTTTCTTTCTGAGGGTCAGAAAAGTCCCTTATTTTTTTTAAAGATTTTATTTATTTATTTGACAGAGAGAGAGAGAGAGAGAGAGATCACAAGGAGGCAGAGAGGCAGGCAGAGAGAGAGAGAGGAGGAAGCAGGCTCCCCACTGAGCAGAGATCCCTATGCGGGGCTCGATCCCAGGATCCTGAGATCATGACCTGAGCCGAAGGCAGAGGCTTTAACCCACTGAGTCACCCAGGCACCCCAGAAAAGTCCCTTTTTAAAAAGATTTTTATTTATTTGACAGACAGGGATGACAAGTAGGCAGAGAAGCAGGCGGGGTGGGGTGGATGAACAGAGAGCCCAATATGGGGCTCAATCCCAGGACCCTGGGATCATGACGTGAGCTGAAGGCAGAGGCTTAACCCCCTGAGCCAACCAGGCACCCTGGGTCAGCAAAGTCCTTGATGATGACATGTATTCTGGACCAAGACCAACATTTAAATGCTATGTCTTATGTTGTTCTCACTGGAGAACAAGTACTGGCTGCACCCTGGGCTTCACCTATAGGACATGAAGGTCCACTTCATCTTCATCTTTACAGTTACAAGGAATTTAGGGGCTGGGAGAGGAAGATATAAAGGGGAGCTAGGAGAGGAATAGGAGGGTGTTGTGGGGGATGATAGGGAGTTTTCTGGGTCAGAAAAAAATTTTCTGAAGACATTGTTTAAGAATCTCAATAGTTTGAATGAGTTTTGAATTATTTAGCCATTTTGGTTTTTTTTTTCCATACCAAGAAAGAAGGGCAGACCATTGTGCATCTGAGATTCTTGTTCCTTCTCCCTCTAGTACTCCCTAGAGGTGGAGTAATTTGGTCATATCCTAGGAGCCCCAGAGGGGCCCTTGTAGCTCAAGAGAGGTTTTAAGTAAGGTTTTGCCAAGTTTTTTTTAGATATTATAGGGCCATTATGGTGAAGCATATAGTCAGCAATTAAGAAACTCTAATGTTATTGATTAATGGTAATAACTCCACACTTATGAACAGAGAAACTTGAGATTCTAACCCAACTTCTGTTTTCCTGGGATTCTAATCTGGATACTTAGAATAGTTGTTTGCTTGGGATTCTAAACCAATTATTACAAACAGGGAAACCTGGAACTCTACCTGGCTTCTGCTTGTCTGGAACTTCAACCCAGCTTTTAGAGTATACTCAGAATGTTAAGAATCAAAATCTATCCTCACTGTGATTCAGTGGACATTTATCTGGAGCACAGGATTTTGGATAGAGTCGGATTCGCTACTGGATACCCAAATGAACAAGAAGACTGGAGAAAAAAGTCCTTGGTGGGAGCCGGGAGGCTTGGTTATCCCATCCAAGGGTCTGATGGTGGTTCTGATCCAGATCCCAGTTGTGGCACTGAAAACTGTTAAAGAGAACCAGAGCCAGACAGAAATTAAAGTGATGAAGATAGATTTTATTTAATAAGTTATTGTAATAGGGGAAGATAGATACCAGTATAGAACTAGGCTCAATTCTGAATACAAATGGAAGAGGAGATTTATAATTAAGGAGCAAATTGACACTGGTGGGGGGCATTGGTGGATGGAGAATCACTAAGGGACATCAAGTCTGGAAGGATTCTGGCTGAACTAACCTCACAGGATTCTTGCTGAAGGCAGGCAGGAGTGATCAGACATCACCCGGGAGATAGTGGGGATGAGGTATTTGATCAGACAGAAAAGTTGGGGAATTCTCACTAACCTAACTGAGCAGGATTCTTGGTAAAACTGGATTATACAAGGAATTACATGCATGGGCCTTGTTGGGCAAAGGGTTCAGGGATGCCTAATTAAAGTCTGGTCAAAAAAAGAGTCTTTGTTAGTGGACATGAGTTTTCAATTCCTTTGGGTAATACCAATGAATGGGATTGCTGGATTATATGGTAAGAGCGTAGTTTTTTTTTTTTAATGATTTTATTTATTTATTTGAGAGAGAGCTAGAGAGTGAGAGCAGGACTGGGGGTGGGGAGGGGCAGAGGAAGAGTGAAGCTGAGCAGGGAGCCTGTTGGGGCTGAATCCCAGGACCCTGGGATCAGGACCTGAGCTAAAGGCAAATGCTTAACCTCTTAGCCACCTAGGTGCCCCAAGCACGTCTAGTTTTGTAAGAAAGCACCAAATTGTCTTCCAAAGTGGCTATATCATTCTGCATTCCTACCAGCAATGACTGAGAGTTCTTGTTGCTCCAAATTCTTGCCAGCATTTGATGTCACCTCACAATGTTTTAAAGTGTTGTTGGGCCTTTGAAGTCCTAAACTTGGAATGGGAGGTTTTGCCACTAACTCATTTTGTCTGAGATTGTTTTATCCTTCTCTTTGGCAAACTCTTACCTGCATTTTAGGTTCTAACTCTTCCTGGAACACTGCCTGTACATTCTTCTGTGCTCTTCCAGTCTTCCTTTGCTTGTATTTTTGTCTCCTTTACCAGACTGGGTGTGGGTCTGATTAGATGAGGCCACAAACATATACTGAAAAGATTGTTGATGCCAATTCTGGACTGGAAGTATAGAATTAGTTATGGTCCATAACAGTGAGCATTGCTATAGAACTAAATGAGTATTAAGTCCTCAGCACAATGCCTGGGACTGTGTAAGTGCTCAATAAATGTTAGCTATCATCATTGTTACCATTATCACCACCATCATCATCTTTACAGGTCAGTCTATAAATATATAGCCCATTTCTAACTGATCAAATCACCCTCCCTAGCAATACTTTTAATTTTTCATTATTGCAAACAAATTAGCAAGTTTTATACTTGTTTCTACATGCTTTCTTGAAAGTTCCCTCCCTTTTTTTTTCTTAAGATTTTATTTACTTATTCGACAGAGAGAGAGCACAAGCAGGCAGAGTGGCAGGCAGAGGCAGAGGGAGAAGCAGGCTCCCTGCTGAGCAAGGAGCCCCATGCGGGACTGGATCACAGGAGCCTGGGATCATGACCTGAGCTGAAGGCAGATGCTTCACCGACTGAGCCACGCAGGCGTTCCAGTTTTTCCCCCTTCTAAGTCAAGGGTTAAGTGTGGTCCCCAAACCAGTTAGCATCAACATTACTCAAGTTTTTCGAAAGGCAAATTTTCAGGCCCATTCCAAATCCACTGAATCAGAAATTCTGCTAGTGGGTGGCCTCAACAACCTGCGTTTTAACAAGACAGGAGTAGCGAGTTTGGGGTTTGCATTTTTTCTTGGATTCCTCCGTCAAGCAAACCACCACTTTGCTTGAATTTCTCATGAGTTGGGTGTTGCCACTTTTTAAAGCATCAGAAAAGGAGAAAGGGAAAAGGGAGAAGTGCAGGGCTTGAAGCTCCGCCCCACTGTGGCAGAGGCAGCCAATTGGCCAGTGGTGGGGGCGCATGCGAACCAGTGAGAATGAAGAAGTGCAGAGAGCGGGGAGAGTGACTTTGTGGGGAGGGAGGAACATGAATAAGAGTAGCGGGGGTCATATAAATCTGCGCCTAGCCCAGGGTCGAACACCTACTAAGAGATGGAGAGCTCCAGAAGAGGGGAGAGGGAGGCATCTTGGACGCAGAGAATTAGGCTGGGTCTGGACCCTCCAGTGCAGAAGCTGCTGCCTAGGAGGTTAGAGCCTCCTACGGGTAGGTAGTGGGGTTGCCGCCGGGGGCTCACCGTGCCTGCCTACTCCCACAGGTGGGCTACACAAACTAACTCATACATTTTGAAACTGTTCGTTTTTTGTATTTCTTTCCTTTTCTGCCCTATCCTCTCAGAGAAAAGGACCATAGGTGATTCACCTGTGGAATCCCCAGCACTTAATGGAGGGCCTGTTACAAAAAAGGTAAATAATTAAGATGACTGAATGAAGGAGAAGACAAGGGAAAAAACGGGGAAAACAAAGCTCGGAGATGTTTATAGTTTACATAAAGAAAGTTTTGGCCTTTTTTTGGTTAAATTTTTATTTTTTATTAACATATAATGTATTATTAGCCCCAGGGGTACAGGTCTGTGAATCGCCAGGTTTACACACTTCACAGCACTCACCGTAGCACATACCTTCCCCAATGTCCATAACCCCGCCACCCTCTCCCTAAGGCCTCTTTTTTTTTTTTAAATAGAGAAGACATTTTAATTGTCTACCAGCAGACCCTGAGCTCACAGAGCTTTTATGTTGTTGCAGTCAGAGTGTACACATAACCCTGTATCCTTAGTTACAACATAATAAATTTTCCCAGTTGCTATAGAATCTCCACAGTCACCATTCCTCGGGAATGGTTGTAGAATATTCCATCAGACAACTGTGTCACGATCCACTTAACCCTTCTCCTTGTGTTGGATATTAAGCCTACTTCTCGGCCATCAGAAAATAGCCCTGAAAGAAATAGTTTTGTGCTAAGAGCTTTTCCTGTTTGGAAGTGGGAGTGGGTGGATATTGATTTAGGTTCCAAATAACTGGGAAAATTGTATGAACATATTTTACACTCTTGTGGACCTGCTTTCCTGAAAGGGATTGTGCTCATTGACACCAGAGGCCAAATCCAAAATCAATCTTCGTGAACTCCAGGTCTTGTCTGTCTCCAGGCTGGTTTTAATTTCTCCATCCTGCAGCAGTGCTCAAGTTTATTATTAGTTCTGACCTTCGGGGAAAGACAGACGTAAATCAAAGGTTCGGGGACAACTTTAGCAATTGCAACAGCTGATACTGTGAGAGGTGCTGCTCAGGTTTCAAGCTTGGACAACTGGAGTGGATGAACTTATCTTACCAAGACAGGGAATCTGAGAAGAGTAACAGGTTTGGGAGGGGGCAGATGAAATGAGTTTTAATATGTTTAGGTCAAGGTGCCTTTGGACACCTAAGGGGAGTTATCCAGGAGACAGGCATACAAATGGATAAAAAACAGTTTTTGCCTTTCTCTGATCTCCCAGAGCTCCCTATCTGTGGATCTCTCATGGCTCAGGTTTATTTTTTCCTTCCATTATTCTGGGAGCTCCTTGAGGACAGGATAAGGGCCTGATTCCGTTGTGTATCCCTCTTCCCAGTGCCTAGTACAGTCCTTTCCACCTAGGAGACCTTAAAAGTCTATCCTGAATGAAGGAACTTCATTGATTTCTTAATTGGATGATTCCTGCAGTCGTAGTAGTAGAAAATGTTTGGAGGCTTGAAAGTTCTCAGAAGGCTTCCTGTGAGAGGTGGTGTAATGTTACTGTTAATAATCATGACAATTTCTTGAAGACTTACCATGTACTAGTCACTGTGCTACACATATGCATTGCAAATGCTCCTTCTTGCCTGTCATCCTTATACCTGCTCTGGGAAATCTATTCTGCTTAGAATTCCTGCTGAATGGTCAAATGAGGCCTAACTATGTTCTATGTTGTCCCCTCTTTCAGAGTATAACTGATTGTACCTGATCAAAGGCTAGCCCTACAACCTGTGTGTTTTACCACCCAGCTTGAAAAGATGAGTTGTGCTAATCAAATTGCTTTTTTGAGAATATGAGCCAAGAGATTCAGAGAGGAGTTGCCAGTTAGTTGTGGGTAGTTGATCCAATAGGTCCAGTAGACCAGGATGTTGCTGAAAGATGGGCATTATGGACCATCTTGCAAAGTGCCAGCTGAAATTCTTAGTTGAGAGAGGAGCATGGGGGAAATGTGCTGAGAGAAGCCGACATCTAGTGTATTTTTAAAAAACTTCCTAGTTTGAAATAATTATAGATCCACAGGAAGTTGCAAAATATAATAGAAAAAGTACTTATACTCTTTATACAGCTCCCCCTAATGATCATAGCTTGTGTTAATAAAATACAGTATCAAAATCAGGTTATTGACATTGGTGCCATCTATAGGTCTTCAGATTTTAGCAGTTTTCATGTGCACAGCTTTGCATGTATTTGAGAGTGTGTGTGTGTGTGTGTGTGTGTGTGTAGTTCTTTGCAATTATATCATTCTATGTATAGATTTATGTAACCACGATAATAATCAAGATTCAGAATTTTTCTGACACTGCAAAAGAACTCTTTCAGGCTGCTATTCTTTTGTAGTCATACTTTTTCCCTGCCATCATCCATATTCCCTGGAAAACACAAATATATTCTCCATCTCTATAATTTTATTATTTTGAGAGTGGTATATAAATTGGATCATATAATATGTGACATTATGAGATTTTTAAAAAAATTAACATATAATGTGTTATTTGTTTCAGGGGTACAGGTCTGTGAATCATCAATCTTACACAATTCACAGCACTCACCATAACACATACCGTCCCCAATGTCCATCACCCAGCCACCCTATTCCTCCCACTTTGCTTCCCTCCAGCAATCTATTTGTTTCCTGATATTAAGAGTCTCTTATGGTTTGTCTCCCTCCCTGGTCCCATCTTGTTTCATTTTTCCCTCCATTTCTCCCATGACCTGACACCCTGCCTCTCAAATTCCTCATGTTAGAGAGATCATATGATAATTGCCTTTCTCTGATTGACTTATTTTGCTTAGTGTAATACCCTCTAGTTACATCCACGTCATTGCAAATGGCAAGATTTCATTTTTATGGCTGCATAGTATTCCATTGTATATATATACCACATCTTCTTTATCCAATGGAGATTGGCTTTTTTTCACTCAGCATAATGCCCTTGAGATCTATCCTGGTTGCTGGGTATATAAGTAGATAGTTACTTTTCATTGCAGTATAACATTCTATTGTATGGATTTATCACACTTTGTTTATCCACATATCAATTAAAGAACATTTGGGTTATTTTCAGTTTTGGACCATAATAAATCATATACAGATTTCTGTATATATGTAAGTTTCCACTTTCTGTCATAAATGCCCAGAGTGTGATTGCTGGATCATTTGGTAAAATATATGTTTAGATTTTTATGAAACTAGTAAATTCTATTCCAGAGTATCTGTACAATTTTATATTCCCACTAGCAATGCACGAGAGATCCAGTTTCTCAACATAATAACAAAAAATTGATATTGTTACTAATTTTACTTTAAGATGTATATAGTAATATCTCATCATGGATTTAAGTTTATCCATTAAGCATTTACTTAATGGATAATAAAGTTGAACCCTTTTAATGTGCTTATTTGCAATCTGTATTTTTTTGCTTTTTATTTGGATTGTACTTAGTAAACATACAGTGTAATATTAGCTTCAACTATGCAATTATAGTGATTCAACACATCCATACAACACCCAGTGCTCATCACAAGTGCACTCCTTAATCCTTATTACCTATTTAACCCGCCTCCCCACCCACCTCCTTTCTGTTAACCATTAGTTTTTTCTCTACAATTAAGAATCTGTTTCTTGGTTTGCCTCACTCTTTTTTTTCCTCTTTGCTTGTTTGTTTCTTAATTTCACACATGAATGAGATCATATGGTATTTGTCTTTCTCTGACTGACTTATTTCACTTAACATAATACTCTCTTTCTCCATCCATGTTGCAGATGGCAGGATTTCATTCTTTTTGATGGCCAAGTAGTATTCCACTATGTGTACCTTCTTCTTTATCCATTCATCAATCGATGGACATTTGGGCTGATTCCATAATTTGGCTGTTCCAGACAATGCTGTTATAAACACAGGGGTACATGTATCCCTTTGAGTGAGTATTTGTTTATTCTTTGGGTAAATACTTAATAGTGCAATTACTGGATCATAAGGTAGTTCTATTTTTAATCTGTTGGGGAACCTTCATACTGTCCTTTCACAGTGGCTGCACCATTTTGCATTCCCACCAACAGTGCAAGAGGGCTCCCCTTTCTCCACATGCTCACCAAAACCTGTTTCTTGTGTTGTTGATTTTAGCCATTCTGATACATGTGAAATGATATCTCATTATAGTTTTTTTCTTCAAGTTTTTAAATTCCATTTAGTTAACATACAATGCAATATTAGTTTCAGGTGTAGAAATTCAACACTTACATATAACAACCTGCTCATCACAAGTGTGCTCCTTAATCCCCATCACCACCTCTCCCAGAAGATAGGCTGAAAGAACAAGAGGACAACAACCACAGGATTCCCATAAAACTGTAAAACCCTAACACCAGGGGAAAACCATATATTAATCTCCTGTTATTGCCTCACAATCTGTATATTTCCTGGATACAACTTTTCTCTCCCTCTCTTTTACTTTTCTTTTATATACTTATCATTTCAACTGGATATTTAATAAAACATATTCCACAGTAACTTTTTAACTTGAACTTTTTCATACACATACTTATTTTTCTTTATATATGTAAAGAAAAATATATTCATATATATGTATATATGTATGTGTATGTGTGTGTGTATATATATGTATACTCCAATGTAGTCTTATTTTCCTACTCAATAGTACCTTTATTTGTACACCAATTTTAATTTCCCAGTATCTCTGGAAAGTTGAGTTCTCCAACAAAGATAACAAGATACACCCAGGAAGATCTGAAATACCCTTCCTTGCTCACATAGGGGGATTATAACCACCCTCCCTTCAATCCCCCTTTTTTATTTTTTATTTTTTTCCTTCTATCAGTGTTTTTGTTTGTTTGTGTTTTTGTAGTGTATAAAACTTGCTCTTGGAGCTCATTTTGGCTGGGTTTGTTTTTTGTTTGCTTTTTTCCCCCTTTTTGGTGACGACTTCTGATTGCTCTGAAATTTCCCAGGATACACCTTGCCCAGGTAGTGGTTGATATTTTTGACTGTACACCCCCTCAACCACAACTCAACAGAATGAGAAAGAGGAGGAATTCCCATAAAAGGAAAGACCCAGAGACAATGGCCTTTCCAGTAGATCTAATGGATATGGCTCTAAGCAAGATGTCAGAAATGGACTTCAGGGTAGCAGTTATGAAGACAATAGTCAGGCTTGAGAAAACTATTAATGACAACATGATTCATTAAGGGCAGAAGTGACAGCAGATTCGGCAGAACTTAAAAATTTATCAATGAGATACAATCTAATCTAGTTACTCTAATAGGGTAAAAGAGGCAGAAGAATGAATTAGTGACCTTGAAGACAAACTGATAGAAAAGAAGGAGCAGGAGGAGGCCTGCAACAAGCAATTTAAGATCCATGGAAGCTGAATTAGAGAAATACATGATGCCATGAAATGTTCCAATGTCAGAATTATTGGGATTCCTGAGGGGGTGGAGAGAGAGAAAGGACCAAAAGATATATTTGACAAAGTCATAGCTAGGAACTTCACTAATCTGTGTAATGAAACAAGTAATCATGTTTCTAGAGGCAGAATGGACCCTTCCCAAGATCAATGAGGGTAGATAAACACCCAGGAATGTAAGAGTTAAACTTCCAAATCTTAGAACTAATGAAACCATTCTAAGGGATGTTGGGGGAAGAAGTTCCTTCTGTAGAGATGGAGAAACATCAGAATAACTTCAGACCTCTCCACAGAGACCTGGCAAGTGAGAAAGGGCTAACAAGACATATTCAGGGTAATAAATGAGAAGAATACACAGCCAAGAATTCTTTATCCAGCAAGGCTGTCACTCAGAATAGATGGAGAGATAAGAAGCTTCCAGGACTGGCAGAGACTAAAAGAATATGTGACCAGTGAGCTGGCCCTGCAAGAAATATTAAGGGGGGCTCTTTAAAAGGAGAAAGAGTGATAAAAGAGTGATACACAACAGAGATATGCAGAGATAATCCACAGAAACAAGGACTTCACAGGCAACATATGACAATAAAATCTTCTCTGTCAATAATGACTCTCAATGTGTATGACCTAAATGCTCCCATAAAACAGCACAGGGTTGTAGACTGGATAAAAAGACAGGACCAATCCATATGCTATCTACAAGAGACTCATTTGGAACCTAAAGATACATCCAGACTGAAAGTGAAGGTCTGGAGAACTATCTTTCATGCCAACAGACCTCAAAAGAAAGCTGGGGTAACAGTTCTCATGTCAGACAAATTATATTTTAAGCTAAAGACTGTAAGTCAGAGATACAGAAGGACACTATATCATTCTTAAAGGGTCTATGCAACAAGAAGATGTAACAATTGTAAATATCTATGCCCCCAACATGAGAGCAACCAACTATATGAGCCAACTGATAACCAATATAAAGAGACATATTGGTAATAATACATTAATTGTAAGAGAACTTTACACTCCACTCTCAGCAATAGACAGGTCAACTAAGCAGAAAATCAACAAAGAAACAAGAGCTTTGAATGACACACTGGAACAGATGGACCTCAGATATATACAGAACATTCCACCCTAAAACAACAGAATACTCATTCTTCTCAATCACACATGGAACTTTCTCCAGAATAGACCACATACTGGGTCACCAGTCAGGTCTCAACAGATACCGAAAGACTGAGATTATTCCATGCATATTCTCAGACCGCAGTGCTTTGAAACTCCAGCTCAATCAGAAGAAAGAGTTTGGAAGGAATTCAAACACTTGGAAGCTAGAGTCCACCCTCCTCAAGAATGTATAGGTCAATCAGGAAATCAAAGAAGAACTTGAGCTGTGGAAACCAATGAGGAACCAATGAGAATGAAGACACATCAATCCAAAACCTATGGGATACATCAAAGGGAGAAATACATAGCTATCCAAGCCTCACTCAGGAAAGTAGAAAAATCCCCAATACATGAAGAAACTTTACACCTTAAGGATCTGGAGAATCAACAACAAATTATGCCTAACCCATACACAAGAAGGGAAATATTTAACATTAGAGAAGAGATCAATGAATTAGAAACCAGAAATACAGTAGAACACATTAACCAAACTAGAAGTTGATTCCTTGAAAGAATTAATAAGATCAATAAGGAACTGGCCAGACTTATCCAAAAGAAAAGAGAAAGGACCCAAATTAATGAAATGATGAATGAAAGAGGAGACATCACTACTAACACCAAGGAAAGAAACACAATTATCAAAAATTATTATCAACAGCTATATGACAATAAATTAAGCAAACTGGAAAAATGGATACATTCCTGGAAACCTATAAGCTATCAAGACTGAAACAGGAAGAAATTCACAACCTGAATAGACCCATAACCAGTAATGAGATTGAAACAGTGATCAAAAACCTCCCAAAAAACATGTGTCCAGGACCTGATGGGTTTCCTGGAGAATGCTACCATACATTACAAGAAGAAATAATACCTATTCTTCTCAAGCTGTTTCAAATAATAGAAACAGAAGGAAAACTTCCAGACTCTTTCTATGAGGCCAGCATCACCTTGATCCCCAAACCAGGCAAAGACCCCATCAAAAAAGAGACTTACAGACCAGTATCCCTGATGAATATGGTTGCCAAAATTCTCAACAAGATCCTAGCTAATACAATCCAACAGCACATTAAAAGGATTATCCATCATGACCAGGTGGTATTAATCCCTAGGATGCAAATGTGGTTCAACTTTAGCAAATCAATAACTGTGCTAGAACACATTAATAAGAGAAGAGACAAGAACCACATAGTCCTCTCAATTAATGCAGAAAAAGCATTTGACAAGGTACAGCATCCTTTCCTGATTAAAACTCTTTAGAATGTAGGGACAGAGGGAACATTCCTCAACTTCATAAAACCCATCTATGAAAAACGCCCAGTGAATATAATTTTCAATTGAAAAAGCTTAGAGCCTCTCCCTTAAGATCAGGAACACAAGGATGCCCATTCTCATCACTGTTTTTCAACATAGCACTAGAAGTCCTGGCCTCAGCAATCAGACGACAAAAAGAAGTAAAAGGTATTCAAATTGGCAAGGAAGAAGTCAAACTCTGTCTCTTTGCAGATGACATGATACTCTATGTGGAAAACCCAAAAGTCTCCATCCCCAAATTACTAGAACTCATACAGCAATTCAGTAATGTGGCAGGATACAAAATCAATGCACTGCAATCAGTTCTTTCTTATACACTAACAACATAACTGCAGAAAGAGAAATTAGGGAATCAATTCCATTTATAATAGTACCAAAAATCATAAGATACCTTGGAATAAACCTAACCAAAGACATAAGGAATCTATACTCTAGTAACTACAGAACACTTATGAAGGAAATTGAGGAAGACACAAAAAGATGAGAAAACTAATCATGCTCATGGATTGGAAGAACAAACATTGTTAAAAACGTCTATGCTACCTATAGCAATCCATACTTTCAACACCATCCTGATCAAAGAGCCAACAGCATTTTTCAAAGTGCTCTACCAAATAATCCAAAAATTTGTGTCAAACCAAAAAAGACCTTGAATCACCAGGGGATTGTTGAAAAAGAAAAACAAAGCAGAGGGCATCACATTGCCTGACTTCAAGCTATATTACAAAGCTGTGATCACCGAACAGCTTGGTACTGGTGCAATAACAGACACATAGGTCAATGGAACAGACTAGAGACCCCAGTAATGGATGCTCAACAGTATGGTGAACTAATCTTCGACAAAGCAGGAAAGAATATCCAATGGAAAAAAGACAGTCTCTTAAATAAAGGGTGCTGAGAAAATTGGATAGCTATATACACAAAAATGAAACTTGACCATTCTCTTAAACCATACACAAAGATAAACTCTAAATGGATGAAAGAGCTCAATGTGAGACGGGAATTCATCAAAATCCTAGAGGAGAACACAGGCAATAAGCACTTTTGCATCAGCCACAGCAAGTTCTTTCAAGACACTTCTCCATAGGCAAAGGAAACAAAAGCAAAAGTGAACTTTTGGGATTTCCTCAAGATCAAAAGCTTCTGCACAGCAAAGGAAACAGTCAACAAAACAAAGAAACACACAGAATGGGAGAAGATATTTGTAATGACACTACAGATAAAGCAATGATATCCAAGATCTACAAAGAACTTCTCAAACTCAACACCCATAAAACAAATATTCAAGTCAAAAAACTGGCAGAGGACATTAACAGACACTTCTGCAAAGAAGACATACAAATGGGTTACAGACACATGAAAAAGGGTTCATCATCATTACCCATCAGGGAAACTCAAATCAAAATGACATGGAGATAACAACTTACACCAGTAAGAATGGCAAAAATTGACAAGGCAAGAAACAGCAAATGTTGGGGAGGATGTGGAGAAAGGGAAACACTCTTACACTGTTGGTGGGAATGCAAGTTGGTAGAGCCACTTAGGAAAAGAGTATAGAGGTTCCCCCAAAAATTAAAGATAGAGGTACCTTATGTACCAGTAATTGCTCTACTGGGTATTTGCCCCAAAGATACAGATGTAGTGAAAGGAAGGGGCACATGCTCTCCAATGTTCATAGCAGCATTGTCCACAATAGCCAAACTGTGGAAGGAGCTGAGATGCCCTTCAACAGATGAATGAATAAAGAAGATGTGGTCCATATAAAATGGAATATTACTCAGCCATTAGAAAGGATGATTATCTACCATTTGCATCAACATGGATGGAAATGGCAGAGATTATGCTAAGTGAAATAAGTTAAGCAGAGAAATATAATTATCATATGGTTTCACTTTCTCATGGAACATAAGGAATAACAGAGGACATTAGGAGAAAGAAGGGAAAAATGAAGTGGGGGAGAAATCAGAGGGGGAGACAAACCATGAGAGACTATGGACTCTGGGAAACAAACTGAGGGTTTTAGAAGGGAATGGGTGGAGGGTGTGTTAGCCTGGTGTTGGGTATTCAGGAGGCCGCATATTGCATGGAGCACTGGGTGTTATATACAAACAATGAACCATGGAACCTTACATCAAAAACTAATGACGTGGGGCGCCTGGGTGGCTCAGTGGGTTAAGCCTCTGCCTTCTGCACGGGTCATGATCTCAGGGTACTGGGATCGAGCCCCGCGTTGGTCTCTCACTCAGTGGGGAGCCTGCTTCCCCCTTTCTGCCTGCCTCTCTGCCTACTTGTGATATCTCTCTCTGTCAAATAAATAAATAAAATCTTAAAAAAACACTAATGACGTACTGCATGGTAACTAACATAACACAATAAAAGTTTTTTTTAAAAAGTAAAGGAGAAGAAAAAAAGAAACCTGATCCCAATAAAAAGAAAAGAAAATGAAAAACAAAAAAACTATAAAGTTAATTCTAAGAGAAACAAGAAAAATAATTTAAAAAAGAAAACCTCATTCTTCTTCCACCAGAACTGCAGGTGATGCTTTGAAGCACTCTATGATCAACAGTCTTGGCCCATGCGGGGTTCTTTCTGTGCTGGTCTTCTGGTGGAGAGGCCTATTGTGCTGAGTCACATTCAGACCTGCCCCATTAAATATGAACTTTTGAGAAATAGGGGGTGGGTTGTTGGGGTCAGGGTTTGGTATAAATGTCTCTTATCTCCCCTGGGTACCACTGTGTTGCTCTGAAATCCGACCCTGTTGGTGCTGAGGAGGAAAATGGTGACCCCCACTGTCTCATCCTAGACAGAGGATCTCACATGCCTGTTGTTCAGGAAGCCCTCACATTATAGTGAGGACTGTCAGCATATCAGGCACCACAGCCCTCCTCCACTTTACTTTTGGTGTGCAACTGAGTTTCAAAACTCCAAATCTTAAATGACCTGGCACAGCATGGATCTGTTTCTATCCTTGAGAGTAGAGCCTCACCACACTGTATCTGGTGTCCTTTGTCCCAGAAGGACAGTCCTATTGATTACATGGTGCATGGAATCCATGGTCTAGCACAGCGAAAAACAGTGACCAGATTATCCACCCTCTGTGCACACTTTTCCCCCCTGCTGATGAAAGGCCATTTGCTGATGTTTTCAGGGTGTTTTGTCATTGGAAAGGCTATATACCCTCTTCCACATGTACTTCAGGAAGGGGAACATTCTCTCCCAGTGCAACCCAGGAGATCCATACATGATGTTGTAAGTGGAAGTTTGAAATACACCTGGGTTAGCACACTTCTTCTTCCCAGAAGTGCATGCTATATCTCCACTCTGGTGAAAATCAGGCTCTTCCACAACCTCAGTGTTTGAACTCCAACACATTGTTTGCAAAACAAAGAAACAAAAACAGAACAACAACAACAAAACCTATGCTACTCAATACCCCTTACTTCCCAGTCCCTGGTCGGGAGATGTTTTCTTCTTGCCTGAACCTGAAACCACGCTCTCTCAAACCCTCTTTTTCCCCTTTCTCTCCTCATGGAATGGGTTCTCTTGACTCCATGGCACTGCAGTTTTTCTCTCCCCCAATTCACTTCCACACATTTCACATCTATCGTGTTGCATTTCTCCAACTGTGGAGATCCTTCTCCCAGTTCTCAGATTGATTTCCTATGTGTTACAAGTGATCTGACGTCAATAGAGTTGTGTTCAAGGGGCAAGGAAAACCTAGGGTCCCCCTACTTCTCTGCCGCCTTACTTCCTCCCCAATTTTAAAGTGAAGTTTTCCTTCCAGAGTATGAATTTTCCTTTCCTAGCCATGAAATCCCTTTGTTAGCATACTTACTCAAATGGCTTGGTTCTTTCCAAATAAGTATCAGAAAGGGAAGTCTGTGGGGCCTTCACATACAGACAGCTCTATGCCCCAGAAAGGAGTGCTCAGTCTTTACCATCACAGTGGGTAAAAAGAATAGGTTGGTACCTAGAAGAATCTGAAATGGAGCTAAAAGGACCCTGCTACAAGTGATAAATTAGGTTTCTTTGAAATTCAGTGTTTTATCTTAGAAATTTATTTGAATTTTGGGGGTAGGAGCAAGACGTCATTGGAGTAGGAGACCTAAATATCATAGGGTCTCAGGAGTTTAGCAAGATAGTTATCAAACCATTCTGAATACCTACAAACTCAACAGGAGATCAAAGAGAAGAAGAGCAGCAATTCTAGGAACAGGAAAGTGACCACTTTCTGGAAGGTAGGATGTGCAGAAAAGTGAGTCCAAGGTAATATGGAGGAAGATAGATCATGGGGGGGAGGGGATGGCTCCCAGCAAGTGGTAGAACAGTGCAATGCAAAATCTGAACTTTTAGAAATCTGCTCCACTGAGGGACGTCACTCCAGAGGCTAAGTGGGGGTGGGGCCCTCTCTGGGACAGTGTGGTCACAGGACCTGTGGGGTCACAAAAAGACCTGGGGTGTCTCAGTGTGGCAGAGCCCCCAGGTATCAGAGCAGGGAAGCCGGCTATAGAGGTGGGGCAGAGGACTGTGCTTTCAGCTCATGGTTACCTTAAAGTGTGATCTGAGGCATAGTTGGGCCACTGCTTTTTGAGCAGGGACCCCCCAAGTGACAGATCTGGGGAGAACCATTCCTTCCTCATCTGGGAGGAGTGGCACAGGAGCATGCTACAAGAATCTGCTGGGTTTGGAATCTCCAAACGGGACCATGTGTCAGAAATAGAAATGCTCAGACACAGGCTGGGTGAGCACAGAGTGTCTGGAGACCAGGGAGATGAGAGTGATTGACTGTTTTTCTCTGAGGGTGCACTGAGGAGTGGAGCCCAAAGTTCTCAGCTCCTACAGGGCCAGAGATTGGGAGGCTGACATTTTCATTCTCATCCTCCAAAACTGTATGGAAAGAGATCAGGGAACAAAAGATACAGAGCACAAATACAAGCAGATTACTTAGCCTGGCCCCTGGCAAAGGTGGTGCAATTCTGCCTCAAGCAAAGACATTTAAGAATCACTGCAACAGGCCCCTCCCCCAGAAGATTAACAAGAACATCTGGCCAAGACTAAATTCAGGGATCAATGAGAAATATGAACTCCAGAGCTAGGGAATAGTAAAACTTATAAGTCTCAGTGAAAAAAAGAAAATCCTGAAAGCAGCTTAGGACAAGGAGTCTGTAACATACAATGGTAGAAATATAAGATTGACAGGAGATCTATCCACAGAGACTTAGCAGGCCAGAAAGGACTGCATGATATATTCAGAGCACTAAATGAGAAAAATATTCAGCCAAGAATACAATATCCAGCTGGCTGTCATGAAAAATAGAAGGGGAGATTAAAAAGGTTCCTGGACAAACAAAAATTAAAATAATTTGCAAACACTAAACCATCTCTACAGGAAATATTAAAAGGGGTCCTCTAAGCAAAGAGAGAGCCTAAAAGTAACACACCAGAAAGGAACAGAGATGATATACAGTAACAGTCACCTTACAGGCAATACAATGGCACTAAATTTATACCATTCAATAATTACTTCAAAGGTAAATGGGCTAAATGCCCCAGTCAAAAGACACAGGGTATCAGAATGGATTAAAAAAAAAAAACAACAACAAAAAACCCAAGACCCATCCATATGCTGTCTGCACAAAACTCATTTTATTTTTTTTAAGATTTTTTTTTTTATTTATTTGTCAGAGAGAGAGAGGGAGAGAGAGCAAGCACAGGCAGACAGAATGGCAGGCAGAGGCAGAGGGAGAAGCAGGCTCCCCGCCAAGCAAGGAGCCCGATGTGGGACTCGATCCCAGGACGCTGGGATCATGACCTGAGCCGAAGGCAGCTGCTTAACCAACTGAGCCACCCAGGCGTCCCACAAAACTCATTTTAGACGCAAAGATACCTCCAGATATAAAGTCAGGGGGTGGAAAACAATTTACCATGATAATGGACATCAAAAGAAAGCTGGGGTGGCAATCCTTATATCAGATAAATTAGATTTTAAGCCAAAGACTATAATAAGAGATGAGGAAGGACACTATATCATACTTAAAGGGTCTGTCCAACAAGAAGATCTAACAAGTTTAAATATCTATGCCCCTACCATGGGAGCAGCCAATTATATAAACCAATTAATTACAAAATCAAAGAAACACATCAATAATACTACAATAATAGCAGGGGACTTTAACACTCCCCTCACTGAAATGGACTGATCATCTAAGCAAAAGATCAACAAGGAAATAAAGGCTTTTTAAACTTTTTTTTTTTAAAGATTTTATTTATTTATTTGACAGAGAGAGATCACAAGTAGATGGAGAGGCAGGCAGAGAGAGAGAGAGGGAAGCAGGATCTCTGCCGAGCAGAGAACCCGATGTGGGACTCGATCCCAGGACCCCGAGATCATGACCTGAGCCAAAGGCAGTGGCTTAACCCACTGAGCCACCCAGGCGCCCGGAAATAAAGGCTTTTAATGACACACTGGGCCAGATGGACATCACACATATATTCAGAACATTCTATCTCAAAGCAACAGAATACACATTCTTCTCTAGTGCACATGGAACATTCTCCAGAAGAGATCACATCCTGGGTCACAAATCAGGTCTCAACCGGTATCAAAAGATTGCTATCATTCCCTGCATATTTTCAGACCACAATGTTTAGAAACTAGAACTCAACCACAAGAGGAAAGCTGGAAAGAACTCAAATACATGGAGGCTAAAGAGTATACTACTAAAGAACGAAAGGGTCGACCAGGAAATTAAAGAAGAATTTTAAAAATTCATGGAGACAAAGGAAAATGAAAACACAACTGTTTTAAATCTTTGGGATGCAGCAAAGGCGGTCCTGAGAGGAAGGTATATAGTGATATAAGACTTTCTCAAGAAACAAGAAAGTTCTCAAATACAAAACCTAACCCTACCTCTAAAGGATCTAGAGAAACAACCACAAGGAAAGCCTAAACCCTGCAGGAGAATAGAAATAGTAGAGGTCAGAGCAGAAATCAATGAAATAGAAACCAAAGAACAGTGGAACAGATCAACAAAACTAGGAATTGGTTCTTTGAAAGTATTAACAAGATTGATAAACCCCTGGCCAGACTTATCAAAAAGAAAAGAGAAAAGACCCAAATAAATAAAATTAGGAATGAAAGAGGAGAGATCACAACCAACACCAAATAAATATAAACAATTATAAGAACATTTTATGAGCAACTATAAGCCAGCAAATTTGACAAACTGGAAGAAATGGATGCATTCCTGGAGACATATAAACTACCAAAACTGAACCAGGAAGAAATAGAAAACCTGAACAGACCCATAACCAGTAAGGAGATTGAAGCAGTCATCACAAATCTCCCAACAAACAAGAGCCCAGGGCCAGATGGCTTCCCAGGGGAATTCTACCAAACATTTAAAGAAAAATTAATACCTATTCTCCTGAAACTCTTCCAAAAAATAGAAATGGAAGTAAAAATTCCAAACTCATTTTATGAGGCCAGCATTATCTTGATCCCAAAACCAGATAAAGACCCCATCAAAAAGGAGAATTACAGACCAATATCCTTGATGAACACGGATGCAAAAATTCTCACCAAAATACTAGCCAATAGGATCCAATGGTACGATCATTCTCCACGACCAGGTGGGATTTATTCCTCGGCTTCATGGTTGGTTCAACATCTGCAAATCAATCAGTGTGATACAATATATTAATAAGAGAAAGAACAAGAAACATAGGATACTCTCAATATATGCTGAAAAGGCATTTGTCAAAGTATAGCATCCTTTCTTTATCAAAACTCTTAAAAGTGTAGGGATAGAGGGTACACACCTCAATATCATCAAAGCCATCTATGAAAAACACACAGTGAATATCATTCTCAATTGGGAAAAACTGAGAGTTTTCCACTAAAGTGGAACCAGAAAAGACCCTGAATAGCCAGAAGAATGTTGAAAAAGAAAGCCAAAGTTGTTGGCATCACAATTCCAGACTTCAAGCTCTATTACAAAGCTGTCATCATCAAGACAGTATGGTACTGGCACAAAAACAGACACATAGATCAATGGAACAGAATAGAGAGCCCAGAAATAGACCCTCAACTCTATGGTCAACTAAACTTTGACAAAGCAGGAAAGAATGCCCAATGGAAAAAAGACAGTCTCTTCAACAATTGTGTAGGAAAAATTGGACAGCCACATGCAGAAAAATGAAACTGGACCACTCCCTTACACCACACACAAAAATAGACTCAAAATGGATGAAAGACCTCAATGTGAGATAGGAATCCATCAAAATTCTTGAGGAGAACACAGGCAGCAACCTCTTCGACCTTAGCCACAGCAACTTCTTCCTAGAAACATCGCCAAAGGCAAGGGAAGCAAGGGCAAAAATGAACTATTGGGATTTCATCAAGATCAAAACCTTTTGCACAGCAAAGGAAACAGTTAACAAAACCAAAAGACAACCGATAGAATGGGAGAAGATATTTTCAAAGGACATATCTGACAAAGGGCTAGTATCCAAAAGAACTTATCAAAATCAACACCCAAAGAACAAATAATCCAATCAAGAAATGGGCAGAAGACATGAACAGACATTTCTGCAAAGAAGAAATCCAGGTGGCTAACAGACACATGAAAAAAGTACTCAATATCACTTGGCATCAGGGAGATACAAATCAAAACCACAGTGAGATACCTCCTCACAGTAGTCAGAATGGTAAAATTAACAAGTCAGGAAATGACAGATGTTGGTGAGGATGCAGAGAAAGGGGAACCCTCCTACAATGTTGGTGGGAATGCAAGCTGGTGCAGCTACTCTGGAAAACAGTATGGAGGTTCCTCAAAAAGTTGAGGAGAGAGCTACCCTTTCACCCAGCAATTGCACTACTGGATTTTCACCCTAAAGGTACAAATGTAGTGATCCAAAGGGGCACGTGCACCCAAATGTTTATAGCAGCAATGTCCACAATAGCCAAACTATAGAAGGAATCTAGATGTCCATCAACAGATGAAAGGATAAAGAGGAGGTGGTATATATACACAATAGAGTACTATGTAGCTATCAAAACCCCCCCAAATCTTGCCATTTGCAATGACGTAGATGGAACTAGAGGATATTATGCTGAGCAAAATAAGTCAATCAGAGAAATACAATTAGCATATGATCCTCCTGATATGAGGAATTTGAGAGGCAGAGTGTGGAGCTTGGGGGGCCAACAAAACTGAAAGGTCACCTACTGAATGGGAGAAGATAGTTGCAAATGACATATCATGTAAAGGGTTGGTATCCAAGATATATAAAAAAATTATCAAACTCAACATCTGAAAAACAACAAATCCAGTCAAGAAATGGGCAGAAGACATGGACAGACACGTCTCCAAAGAAGACGTACAAATGGCCAACAGATACATTAAAAAAATGCTCTACATCACTTGTCATCAGAGAAATACAAATCAAAACCAGAATGCGATACCACCTTAGACCAGTTGGAATGGCTAAAATTAACAAGACAGGAAACAACGAATGTTGAAGAGGATATAGAGAAAGGGGAACCCTCCTACACTCATTGTTCATGAGAATGCAATCTAGTACAGCCATTCTAGAAAAAGTATGGAGTTTCCTCAAGAAGTTAAAAATAGAGATCCCTATGGCCCAGCAATTGCTCTATGAGGTATTTACCACAAAGGTATAGTTGTAACAGAAAGAAGGGTCACCTGCACCCCAATGGTTATAGCAGCAATGTCCATAGTAGCCAAACTGTGGAAGGACTCGACATGTCCTTTAACAGATGACTGGATAAAGAAGATGTGGTTCATATATACAATGGAATATTACTCAGCCATCAGAAAGGATAAATACCTACTATTTACATCAACATGGATTGAACTCGAAGAGATCATGCTAAGTGAAATACATCAAGCAGAGAAAGTCAATTATCATATCATATCATATGGTTTCACTTGTATGTGGAATATAAGAAATAGTGCATTGGATGGGAAGGGAGGGAAAACTGAATGGGAAGAAATCAGAGAGGGAGAAAAACCATAAGAGAGTCTTGACTCTGGGAAACAAGCTGTCAGTTGCCAAAGGGGATGTGGGTGGGGGGATGGGGTAACTGGGTGATGGGCATTAAAGAGGGCATGTGATGTGATGAGCCCTGGGTGATATACACAACTAATGGATTAATGAACAGCACATCAAAAACTAATCATGGACTATATGTTGGCTAATTGAATTTAAATAAATAAAAAGATACCATTTCACACCTGTCAGAATGGCTAAAATTAACAACACAGGAAACAACAGATGTTGGCAAAGATGCAGAGAAAGAGGGGCCCTTTTACATTGTTGGTGGGAATGCAAACTGCTACAGCTACTCTGGAAAATATTATGGAGGTTCTTCAAAAAGTTAAAAAATAGACCTACCTCAACAATTTCATTATTTGGTATTTGCCCAAATGATAAAAACTAAGCAATTTGAAGAGGAATATGCACCCCAATGTTTATAGCAGCAGTTCCACAATAGCCAAAATATGGAAAGAGCTCAGATGTCTATGGACAGTTGAATGTGTAAAGAAGATGTGGTATGTATGTGTATATATAGATAGATATATACACATATATATTTTCTATGTATATATTTATATCCATATCTATCTATTTATCTATGTGTCTATCTATCTATAAAGGAATATTTCTTGGTCATCAAAAAATGAATTCTTGTCATTTTCAAGGACATAGATGGAACTAGAGGTTATTATGCTAAATGAAATAATGCTAAATGAAATAAGTAAGTCAGGGAAAGACAAATACTGAATGATTTCACTCATACGTGGGATTTAAGAAACAAAACAGATGATCATATGGGAAGGGAAAGAAAAATAAAATAAGATGAAAATTGAGATGGAAGCAAACTGTAAGTGACGCTAAACTGTAGGAAACATTTTTGGAGGGGTCTGGTGAGGGGAAGGGATAATTGGGTGATAGGCATTAAGGAGGGCACTTGGTGTAATGAACACTGTGTGTTATTTCCAACTGACGAGTCACTAAATTCTTTTTAAAAATTTATTTATTATTTATTTTTAATTGACATATAATGTATTATTTGTTTCAGGGGTAGAGGTCTGTGATTCACCATCAGTCTTAAACAATTCACAGCCCTCATCATAGCACATACCCTCCCCAGTGCCATCACCCAGCCACCCCATCCCTTCCACACCCCTCCCTTCCAGCAAGCATCAGCTTGTTTCCTGAGATTAAGAGTCTCTTAGGGTTCATCTCCCTCTCTGGTTTCATCTTGTTTCATTTCCCCCTCCCTTCCCCTATGATCCTCTGTCTTGTTTCTCATCACTAAATTCTACTTCCAAAACTAATAAAAGGAAGAAAGCAAAGGTGAAATAAAAAAATACATGGGGACAAAAGAAAATAAAAATGTTACATTTCAAAATGTTTAAGATGCTGGCTAGGAAGGTGGTGGCAGAGTAAGAGAACCCTAGGCTCACCTCATCCCAGGAACAAAACTAGATAACTATCAAATCATCCTCAATACTCCACAAATAGACCTGAAGACGGATAGAACACACTCCAAAACTAAAGGGAGAGAAAAGGCCACATTGAAGAAGGTAGGAAGTGGGGAGACCTGATTTAGGGAAAAAATGGATCACAGATGGTATGAAGGGGAGGGAGCCATGGTCACAGCAAATGGAGAATTACAAACAGGGAAATGCACAAGGAGAACATTTTCCCAAAGCCATTGGCTTGCAAATTGAGAGAAGTGGAATTTCACAAGTTCTTAAAACCACTGGGGCTTAAAGCCTAGAGTTTTAAAGATTGTTAGGCCTAGCTGAACTAGAGCCTAAAGGGCACTCCTCGGCTCCTGGAAAGAAGGCAGGCAAAAAACCTGGGGGCAGATGGCATGGAAACAGCAATCTGAAGAGCCCCCGGGGCACACAGTTAGATTTTTTTCTTCTGGGAGCACCTCCTCTACAGGCAGTATTCACAGAACACCTCTCAGGAAACAAAAGAGTGATCTGGTGTCATTTCCCTCACCTGACCCTCAGCATAAACAATGAGCAACCTAAAGGAAACATCTAAGTGCCAACAGTGCCTGCCTAACTTGCATACGCCAAGCTCCAAGCCCTGGAACTCTGGTGGGAATGCCCTTCTCAGTCATGCCTGCCTCAGTCCCAGTGTAGTGGGTCCCTCCTCCAGAAGAACAGCACAAAGGCCTGCCCACACCACATCCCCCAATCAGAGCTCTGCAGGGCCCCAGTTTTGGTGGATGTGGTTCCAGGTCTCATTTCACAAGCAGACCAGAGCACAACTAGTTAAAACTCACCACACTCAGGCTAGCCACCAACCATTGCCCACAGCAGGTAAGGAGAGCCTCTGCAGATGGCTGGCCTGAAGGAAAGAGCAGCCAAAATACAACAGCAGACATTAGAGACACAGCACACATTAGAGACAGTCCTTGAAGAACCAGTCTCTGGGGACTACATGAACTGTTCTTCATAAGGGCATTACTTTAAGGAACAGGAGACAAAACTGGCTTTTCTAACTCGGAGAAGAAGGCAGAGACTTAGACAAAATGCCAAGATGGAGAAATTGATCCCTAATGGACAAACAAGATAAGGCCATGGCCAGAAATCTAAGCAAAACAGATATAAGTAACATGCCTGATGGAGAATTTAAACAATCATAAGGATTCTTGCTGGGCTTGAGAAAAGATTAGAAGACATCAGTGAGACCCTTTCCACAGAGATGAAAGAGTTCAAAAAGAATCCATCAAATTTGAAGGCACCATAAAGAATATTGGAAACAGGCTTGATGTAATAAACAATGGGCTGGAAGAAGTAGAGGAATGAATCAGTGACTTAGAAGACAAAATATTGGAAAATAATGAAGCTGAACAGAAGAGAGAAAGAAGAATTTTGCAACTTGAGTATTCACTTAGGGGACACAGTAACTCCATCAAATGTGATAACATTCATATTATAGGAGTCCCAGAAGAAAAGACAGAAATGGGTGCAGAATATTTATTTGAAGAAATAATAACTGAAAACTTACTCATTCTGGAGAGGGAAACAGACATCCAGATCTAGAAGGCACGGAGAACTCCCACCAAAATCAACAAAAGCAGGCCAAGACCAAGACATATTTTCATTCAGTTTGCAAAATATAGTGGTAACGAAAAAAAAAAAATCTTAAAAGCAGCAAGAAAAGAGAAGCCTTTAACTTACAAGGGAAGACCAATAAGCAGGCTGGAGATTTCTTAACAGAAAGTGAGCAGAAGGGAGTAGCATGATATATTCAAAACACTGGGAAAAATCTGCAGCCAAGAATACTCTATCCAACAAGGCTATTATTCAGAATAGAAGGAGAGTTGAAGAGTTCACCAAACAAACAAAATCTAAAGGTCTTCATGACCACTAAACCAGCCCTGGAAGAAATATTAAAAGAGACTCTTTGAGTGGGAAGGAGGGACTAAAACTGACAAAGACAAGAAAGGAACAGAGAAAATCTCCAGAAACAAAGAAATAACAAGTAATAAAAAGGTACTAAATATGTATTTATCAATAATTATTTTGAATCTAAATGCACTGAATGCTCGAATGAAAAGACATAGGGTGTCAGAATGTATCAAAAAGCAAGACCTATGTATATGCCTACAAGAGACTCGTTTTAGACCTAAAGACACCTTCAGATTGAAAGTAAGGGAACAGAAGAACATTTATCATACAAACTGATGTCAAACTGGAGTAGAAACACTTATATCAGACAAACTAGACATTAAAATAGAGTGTAGGGGTGCCTGGGTGGCTCAGTGGGTTAAAGCCTCTGCCTTCGGCTCAGGTCATGATCCCAGGGTCCTGGGATCCAGCCCTGCATCGGGCTTTCAGCTCAGTGGGGAGTCTGCTTCCCTTCCTCTCTCTCTGCCTGCCTCTCTGCCTACTTGTGATCTCTGTCTGTCAAATAAATAAATAAAATAAAAAAAAATAAAGTGTAACAAGAGATGAAGAAGTGAACTACATCATAATAAAGACGACAATCCAACAAGAATATATAATAATGGTAAATATTCATGCACTTAAGATGGGAGCACCCAAATATGCAAAGCAATTAATAACAAACATAAAGGGACCCATTAACAATAGTACAATAATAGCAGGGAATTTTTTTTTTTTGGTCTTAAGTTTTATTTATTTATTTATTTATTTATTTATTTATTTTTATTTCTTTTCAGCATAACAGTATTCATTGTTTTTGCACCACACCCAGTGCTCCACGCAATCCATGCCCTCTCTAATACCCACCACCTGGTTCCCCCAACCTCCCACCCCCCACCCCTTCAAAACCTTCAGATTGTTTTTCAGAGCCCATAGTCTCTCATGGTTCACCTCCCCTTCCAATTTCCCTCAACTCCCTTCTCCTCTCCTTCTCCCCTTGTCTTCCATGCTATTTGTTATGCTCCACAAATAAGTGAAACCATATGATAATTGACTCTCTCTGCTTGACTGATTTCACTCAGCATAATCTCTTCCCGTCCCGTCCATGTTGCTACAAAAGTTGGGTATTCATCCTTTCTGATGGAGGCATAATACTCCATAGTGTATATGGACCATAACTTCCTTATCCATTCATCCGTTGAAGGGCATCTTGGTTCTTTCCACAGTTTGGCGACCATGGCCTTTGCAATAGCACAGAAATTTAGCACCCTACTTTTACCAATGGACTGATCATCTAAACAGAAAATCAACAAGGAAATAATGACTTTGAAAGACACCCTGGACTGGATGAATTTAACAGATATATTATGAACATTCCATCCTAAAACAGCAGAACTGGGTGTGGTACATAAACAATGAATTCTGGAACACTGAAAAGAAATAAAAAAAACCAACAGAATACACATTCTTTTCAAGTGTGTGTGTGTGTGTGTGTGTGTGTGTGTGTGTGTGTGTGTGGCGTTCTCCAGAATAGATCTCATATTAGGTTACAAATCAGGCCTCAACAAATATAAAAAGTTTGAAGTCACACCATGCACATTTCTGACAACAATGCTATGAAACTAGAAGTCAGCCACAAGAGAAAATTTGGAAAGACCACACATACAAGGAGGTAAAAGAACATATTACTAAATAATGAATGGGTTAGCCAGGAAATCAAAGAATAAACAATGAATCTTGGAACATTGAAAAAATAAAATTCAATAAAAAAAAATAAAAAAGTACATGGAAACAAAGGAAAAGAAAAACACAGTAGTCTGAAACCTTTGGGAAGAAGCAAAAGCAGTCCTAACTGGAAAGTGTTTAGCAATACAGGATTACCTCAAAAAGCAAGAAAAATCTCAAATAAATAACCTAACCTTACACCTAAAGGAGCTAGAAAAAGAACAAGAAATGGAGCCTAAAGCCAGCAGAAGGAAGGAAATAAAAAAGATCAAAGCAGAAATAAATCATATAGGAGCTAAAAAAAACCCAATAGAACAGATCAAAGAAGTAAGGAAATGGTTCACTGAAAAAAAATTAATAAAATTCATAAACCTACAGCCAGACTTATTAAGAAGAAGAAAGGACCCAAATAAATAAGGTCACAAATGAGAGAGAGGAAATAGCAAAGGGCCCCACAAAAATGCAAACAACTGTAAGAGAACATTATGAAAAACTATATGAGAACAAATTGAACAACCTGGAACAAATGGATATAATCCTAGACACATAAATGACCAGAACTGAAAGGACTGGCCAATAACCAGCAAAAAAATTGAATCAGCAATCAAGAAACTCCCAGAAAACAAAAGTCCAGACCAGGTGGCTTCACAGGGGAATTCTACCAAACAGGAAAAGAAGACTTAATACGTATCCTACTTCAACTACTCCAAGAAAAAGAGTAAAGGAAGGAAATCTAAATTCATTCTATGAGATAAGCAATACCCTGATAACAAAACCAGATAAAAACACCACTGAAAAAAGAGACCTACGGGCCATTATCCCTGATGAACATAGATGCAAAAATACTCAGTAAAATACTACCAAACCTAATCCAACAGGACATTAAGAGTCATTCACCATGATCAAGAGGGATTTATTCTTGGGCTGCTAGGGTGGGTCAATATTTACAAATCAATCAATATGATGAATCACATTTAAAAAAGTAAGAATCATAGGTTGCTGGGGGGGCGTTGGGTGGAAGGATGGGGTAATTGGGGGATGGGTATTAAGTAGGGCACTGGATGTAATGAGCACTGGGTGTTACATGCAACTGATGAGTCACTGAACTCTGCCTCTGAAACTAACAATATATTCTATGTTAATTGTCACCTTTGTGAGGTGGGGATCCTGGTGATCAGAGCCAAATGATGGGGGACTACTGACTGATATTAGTAGACAACTTTATTTCTTATAATCACTTCTATTATACTTTACCCAAGATCTGGTTTCAAACAGGATATAGATTTACATGCAGGACGTGCACTGCGTGTGAGATGTGAGCTACGTGTGCAGGACGTGGGCTACATGCAGGCAATCAAGTGTGACAAGTGAACAACAATGATTATCTCTTAGCTTTAAATGACAAGAGCAAGTTAAGGATTCTGCACACTTATCAAATCCAATTAAGGAGGAAAGGAAAGCACTCCTGGGATCCTCCCATGTTTATTCTGGGCATCAGCCTGGGAAGACTCTTGCTTCCCATCTCCTGGAGTTTTCTCACAGGATCCAACAGGACCCCAGTCACACTGGCAAGGATCCAGGCTGTGTTGCAACAGTTAATGAATTAAAGTTAAATTGAAAATGATCATTTCAGTAGAAGCAGGAGAAGCATTTGACAAATTAGGGTATTCACTCATTGTAAAAACCCTCTGTGGTTCTTGTCAATAATGTTGCCAATTACAATATTGTGATCTTTCTTTAAACACTGTAGAATTTGTATACAATATATACTTTACAAATCATTAGTGGACTTTCAAAGATTGGATGAACACAAACCAACTCAGTAGAATAACAAAGATCATTACTTATGGCTAAATGTAGGGCTCAACGTTGCCACTTCTGAACTATTTCCTTATACAGCTTTCTTAGCACTAAGAGTGCAGTGGCCATTTCCTTCAGCTAATCTCTGCTTCCAGTGCTTAATAAAAAGTCTAACTTAGGAAAAAAATAAAACCCTCAACAAAGTAGAGTAGAGGGAACATAACACAATAGAAGCCATATGTGAAAAAAAAAACCCATAGCTAATATCAACCTCAAGGGCAAAAACTGAGAGCTTTTCCTCTACAGCCAGGAACAAGATAAGGATGTTGACTCTTACCACTTCTATTTAACATAGTACTGGAAGTCCTAGTCACAGCAAACAGACAACAAAAACTAAATAAATTCATCCATATCAATGAGGAAGAAGGCACACTTTCACTCTTTGTGGATGACATGATACTCTATACCAAAATTTCAAGATTCCACCAACGAATGGCTAGAACTAAAAAAGAAATTCAGTAAAAGCATGGGAAATAAAGTCAATGTAGAGAAATCCATTGCATTTCTATACATTAATAATAAAAGGACAGAAAGGGAAATTAAAGAATACCATTTACAATTGCACCAAAATCATTAAGATACCCAACAATAACCCTAACCAATGAGGTGAAAGATCTTTGCTCTCAAAACAATAAAACATTGATGAACAAATTGAAAATGCCATATTAAAATGTAAAGACATTTCATGCTCATGGATTGGAAGATCAAATATTGTTAAAATGTCCAAAGTACCCAAAGCAAAGTACACATTTAATGTAACTTCTATCAAAATGCCAAAAGCATTTTTCAGAGTTAGAACAAAGAATCTTAAAGTTTGTATGGAATCCCAAAAGACCCCAAATAGCCATGGCAACCTTGAAAAAGAAGAATAAAGCTGGAGGCATCACAATCCCAGAGTAGAGGTTATATTACAAAGCTGTCGTGATCAAGACAGTATGGTTCTGGCATGAGGGTAGATACATAGATCAAAGGAAAGAAGAGACAAACCAAAAATGAACCAATTACATGGTCGGCCAATCTTTGACAAAGCAGGAAAGAACATCCAATGGGGGAAAAGACAGTCTCTTTAACAAATGGTGTTGGGAAAACTGGACAGCAGCATGCAAAAGAATGAAACTGGAGCACCTTCATCCACCATACACAAAAATCAATCAAAAAAGGATGAAAGTCCTGAATATGAGACAGGAAGCCATCAAAAACTTGAGGAGAACACAAACAGTTAGTTCTTTGACATCAACCATAGCAACTTCTCTCTAGATTTGTCTCTAGGGGCAAGGGAAACAAAAGTAAAAAATAAACTATTGAGTCTCCATCAGAACAAAACCTGCCCAGTAAAGGAAACAACCAACAAAACTAAAGGCAACCTATGGATTGGGATATTTTGCATATGACATATTTGCAAATGACATATCCAATAAAGGGTTAGTATCCACAATACATGAAGAAGTTGTGAAACTCAACACCCAGAAACCAAATAATCCAATTAAGAAATAGAAGACATGAATAGATGTTTTTCCAAAGAAGACATCCGGATGCTAACAGATGCATGAAAAGATCTTCAATATCAGTGATTATCAGGGAAGTGCAAATCAAAACTACAGTGACATATCACCTCACATCTGTAAGAATGGCTAAAATCAGCAACACAAGAAAAAAAAAACGGGTGTTGGTGAGGATGCAGAGAAAGGGGAACCCTCTTGCACTCTTGGTGGGAATGCAAACTGGAGCAGCCACTCTGGAAAGCATTATGGAGGCTCCTCAAAAAGGTAAAAATAAGACTACCTTATGATCCAGTGTCACGGCCGACGCGACAAATCGACCAGGAACGTGAGGGTAAGAGGATGAAGAAAAGAACTCGAGAAGCAGAGAGATGGGGGCAGGAGGAGCACTGAGTAGGATGTCCAACAGTGCTAAGTTTATTCAAAGCATTAAGGCCATATATATAGTGATATTACAATAGGAGAAGCAATACACCTGTGTCTAGTTAAACAACCATGAGTTCCCATAATAAGTTTCACACTTGACTATAAGCAGACCTCGTGACGCCAAATGGCTGATGTCCAGTACAATTGTTCTGTATTGATACAGCAAACCTGAAAGTAATTTATGGGCTGTACTAGGTAGGGCAGCAAGGACCAGCCATGAACTTATGACCCCAACTGAATTGTTCTCATTTGTTTAGCAAGCGTGTGGGAAGTCACGTAGGCGAGCGCACAACACATAGCACAGACCCTTTCTCAGTGCTACTCAACTTTTCCCGTCCTAAACCTTTTGTTAGGTTATTCGGACTTTAAAGGAGGCACAAGTCAGGGCCTGGTTTGGTCCTCGTCTCAAGCCTTACCGTGGCCTCCCACAATCCAGCAATTGCACTACTAGGTATTTACCTGAAGAATACAGAAATACTAACTCAAAGGTATATGTGCCCCCCAATGTTTATAGTTGTAACAGCCAAATTATGCAGAGCCAAGTGTTCCTAGACTGATGAATGGATAAAAAAGTGGTATATATGTATATTATGGGATATTACTCAGCCCTCAAAAAGAATGAAATCTTGCCATTTGCAATGACATGGATAGAGCTAAAGAGTATTGTGTTATGTGAAATAAGTCAGTCAGAGAAAGACAAATGCCATATGATTTCACTCTTACGTGGAGTTTAAGAAACAAAACAAACGAACAAATGGAAGAAAAAAGAGAGATGCAAACCAACAGACTCTTCACTGTAGAGAGCAACCTGATTACAAATGCAACCTGTTTCCACAGTGTAACTCCCAAAAATAAACTATTGGGATGGTAGCACAATAAAAATTTCTGCACAGCAAAGGAAGCAACCAGCACAACTAAAAGACATCTTGTTGAGAGAAGATATTTGCAAATGGTATATCCAGTGGAGTTAGTATCCAAAGATCTAAGAACTCATAGAACTCAACACCAAAAAAGAAAGAAAAACAACAACAACAACAACAACAGCAACAACCAAATACTCAAGTCAAACAATGGGCAGAACACATGAACAGACTTTTCTCCAAAGAAGACATACGGATGGCCAACATACCCATGAAAAGATGTTCAACATCACTCATCATCATGGAAATGCAAAGTAAAATCACAGTGAGATATTACCTCCCACCTGTCAGAATGGCTACGATCAAAAGCTCAAGAAAGAACAATTGTAGGCGAGGATGCAGAGAAATAGGAACCCTCATGCATTCTTGTTGGGAATGCAAACCGGCGCAGCTACTGTGAAAGACAGTATGGATGTCCCTCACAAAATTAAAAATAGAACTACCCTATGATCCAGTAATTGTGCTACAGAGTATTTACCCCCCAAATACAAAAACAAACAAACAAACAAACAAAAAACCAAAAAACCAACCCTCTAATTCAAAGGGATACAAGCACCCTTATGTTTATTGCAGTATTATTTACAATAGCCAAATTAGGGAAGCAGCCTAAGTATCCATTGATAGATGAATGGCTATTCAACCACAAAAAGGAATGAAATCTTGCCATTTCCAAAAACATGGATGGAGCTAGAGAGTATAGTGTTTAATGAAATAAGTCAGTCAGAGAGAGACAAATACCATCTGCTTTTACTCATATGTGCAATTTAAGAAATAAAACAAAACAAACAAAGGGGAAAAAGAGACAAGCCCCCAAAACAGACTCAACTACAGAGAACAAACTTGGGATTAGCAGAGGGTGAAGGGGTGGATGTATGGGTGACATAGATGAAGGGGATTAAGAGGTAGGGATTGCAGCATAGAAAATACAGTCAATAATATTGTAATAATGTTGTATGACTAATGGTGACTCTCTGATCTTGGTGAGCACTGAGTAATGTAGAGAATTGTTAAATCATTATGTCCACCTGAAACGTAACATTGTATGTCAACTATACCTCAATAATAAGTTAGAAATAAATAAAATAAAATATAAGGCATAGTTGTTGGAGACAGAATTGCCTGGGTTAAATTTATGTCTCTATCAGTTATTAACTGTATATACTTAGATCAGTTTACATAGTCAAGTATCCCATAAAAATGGGCATAAAATGACCAACTCTTCTGAATGACATAAAGCAAAATGAGATAATGACAGTAAAAACAATATATATATATATAGGTATACACATACATGCTTGTATACATGCATATATACATGTATGCATATGCATATATACAATTATACACGCATATATTTAGCATGAAGTCATCAATAAATATTATTTATGTTAATGATTTTTATTTTAACGATTTTCTCAATTCCAAACCTGTTTCAAATAAAGTACACATCTAATCAGAGGGCAAAGGAATTGCGGCCATTGATAATTACATCAAAAACAATGAAAGACTTAAAAATAAACTAAGGAGGGGAAATATCTCCATACTGAAAACTAGAAGGAACTGATGAAAGTAATTGGAGAAGACCCAAATCAATGGAAAGGTATCTTGTAATCATGGACTGGAAGAGTTAATATCATTAAAAATGTCAATACTACCATAAACCATGTAGAGATTTGATGCACGCACTATCAAGATCTCAGTGCATTTTTCACAGAAGTAGAAAAAGGCCCTCTAAAACTTATGTAGACCCAAAAAGACCCCAAATAGCACCCCCCCAAAAAACAATCTTGAGAAAGGAGAACAAAGCAGGCAGATATCACACATTCTGATTTCAAGTTATACTCTAAAGCTATCATCATCGAAACGGTATGGTACTGGCATGACAACAGAGAAACAGACCAATGCAGCAGAATCAAGAGCCCAGAAATAAACCCAAGCACATACGGTTAACTAATATTTGAGAAGAGAGTCAAGCATACTCAGTAAAAGACAGTCTCTAAGCGGTGCTGGGATAATTGAATAGTCACATGTAAAAGAATGAAACTGGACCCATACCTTACACCACTTACAAAAATCAACTCAAAATATATTAAGGCCTCAAATGTTGAAGCTGGAGCCATGAACTTCTAGAAGGCAACAGGAACAAATCTCCTTGACATGGGTCTTGGTAATGACTTTTTTGGATAGGACACGTAAAGCAGAAACAACAAAACAAAAAATAAACAAGTCATTCTACATCAAACTAAAAATCTTTTGCACAGTGAATAAAACCTTCAACAATGTGAAAAAGACAACCTACAGAATGGGGAAAACATTTTTAAACCATATATCTAATAATGGGTTAATGTCCAAAACATATGAAGAACCCATACAACTCAACAGCAAGATATCAAATAACCCAATTAAAAAAATGAGCAAAGTATCTGAATAGACATTTCTCCAAAGAAGATATATGAAAAGCCAACAGGTACATGAAAAAATGCTTAACATCACCAGTCATGAGGGAAGTGCAAATTGAAACTACAATGAGAACTACAATGAGCTATCACATCACAGCTGCTCGAAGGCCATCATCAAGAAGACAAGAGATGGCACAGACTGGCATGGATGTGGAGAAAAAGGAACCCTTGTTCACTGTTGGTGGGTTTGTAAATTAGTGCAGCCACTACGAAGAACACTATGGAGGATTTTCAAAAAGTTAAAAATAGAACTACCATATGATCCAGCAATTTTGTGGATATTTATTTCTGGGAATAAATCCAAAGGTAATAAAAACATTAACTTGAGAATATATTTGCACCCCCAATATTTGCACCCCCAAACCTTATTTACAATAGGTAAGACATGGAAGGTGTCCGTGTTGGATGAATAGGTAAAGGAGTTGTGGTACACACACACACACACACACACACACACACACACAGACACACACACACAGCACATTACACATATGTATATACCACATTATATATTATATATATGAATATTACTCAGACATAAAAAGGAAAACCTCTTACGATTTGTGACAACACAGATGGACCTTCAAAGGATTCTGGGAAGTGAAATAATTCAGGGGCGCCTGGGTGGCTCAGCTGGTTAAGCATTTGACTTTGGCTCGGGTCATGATCTCAGGATCCTGGGATGGAGCCCTACATTGGGCTCCCTGCTCAGCAGGGAGTGTGCTTCTTTTCTCTCTCCCTCTGCCCCTCCCCACCGCTTGTGTCCTCTTTCTCAAATGAATGGATAAAATCTTTTTTTTTTAAAGTGAAATAATTCAGACAGAGACAGACAGATACTGTATGATCGCAGTTAGATGTGGGCTCTAAAGACACAAAACCCTCATGGAAAACATCAGACTTGTGATTCCCAGAGGCAGAGGGTGCAGTGAAGGGGAATTGGAAGAAAGTGGTCAAGAGGTGCAAACTTCCAGTTATGGTAAATGAGTACCACGATACAATGTACAACACAATGACTATAGCTAACACTGCTGTGTGATATATAGGAAATCTGTTAAGAGAGGAAAACTTTAAAAAAAATTTAATTTTAGTATATGTAACATACAGTGTTATAATAGTTTCAAGTGTGCAACATAGAGATTCAACCCTTCCACGTGTCACCCAGTGCTCATTGTGATAAATGTACTCTGTGATCCCTACCTTCTATTTTACCCACCCACCCCACCCAACTCCCCTCTCACAACCACCAGGTCCTTCTCTTCTCTTCCTCTCTTAAGAGTCTGTTTTTTTGACTCCTCTCTGTCTCTCCATCTCTCTGTCTCTCTGTCTCTCTCTTTTATACTGCATTCATTTGTTTTCTTTCTTTCTTTTTTAATTTAAATTCAACTAGCCAAGGTCCAGTACATGATCAGTTTTTGACGTGGTGTTCAATGATTCGTTAGTTGAATTTGTTTTGTTTCTTAAATTCCGCAAATGCATAAAATTATATGGTATTTGTCTTTCTCTCACAGACTTATGTCATTTAACATTATACTCTCTAGCTCCATCCATGTGTTGCAAATGGCAAGATTTCAGTCTTTTTTTTCTAGGGCTGAATAATATTCAGTCATATGCCCATTATGTATCCCTTCTTCTTTATCCATTCATCTATCAATGGACACTTGGGCTGCTTCCGTGGTTTGGCTATTGTAAATAGTTCTGCAGTGACCATAGGGGGGCTTATACCTTTTCAATTTAGCATTTTCGTATCCTTCGTGTAAATATCCAGTAGTGCATTTACTGGATCCTATGGTACTTCTATTTTTAATTTTTTGAGGAACCGCCATACTGTTTTCCGCAGTGGCTGTATCAGATTGCATTCCCACTAACAGTGTACAAGGGTTCCCATTTCTCTGCATCCTTGTCAACACTTGTTATTTCTTGAGTTTTAGACTTTAGCCATTCTAACAAATGTGAGGTGATAGCTCATTATAGTTTTGCTTTTCATATACCTGACGTTAAGTGATGTGAATTTTTTTTTTTAATGTGTCTACTGGTCACCTGTGTGTTTTCTTTGGAGAAATATCTGTTCGTGTGTTCTGCCCGTTTTTGAAAATTTATTTTTGATTTATTTTCATCAAACATATATATGATATACATTGGTTTGGACTACTTGGACTACTTGGTTTTTTGGCATTGAGTTGTATAACTTCTTTATGTATTTTGGATACTAACCCTTTATTGGTATGTCATTTGTGAATATCTTCTCCCATTTTCAGTAGGTTGTCTTTTAGTTTTGTTGATTGTTTCCTTTGCTGTGCAGAAGCATTTTATTTTGATATGGTCCCCAAAAGTTTATTTTGCTTTTGTTTCCCTTGCCTCAGGAGACATATCTTTAAAAATGCTGCTATGGCTGATGCTGGAGAAATTACTGCCTGTGCTCTCTTGTAGGGCTTTTAGGATTTCGGGTCTCACATCTAGGTCCTTAATCCAAGAGAGTAAATCTTAAGACTTCTCACTTCAAGGAGAAATTTTTTCCCTTTACTCCTTTCTTTTTTCTGTTCTTTTTATTGTGTTTGTATGAGAAGATGGATATCAGATGAACTTATTGTGATAATAATTTCATAATACATATAAATCAAACAATCACTCTGTATGCCTTAAATTTATAGAGTGATGTTTGCCAATTATTTCTCAATAAACCTGGAAAAAATAGAGACCTTCACACACACACACACACAACAGTATAAAAACTTCTTAGATTGTTGTATTCCTTTGGTTTCCAATACAGTTAGGGTTTTTAAAATCAATTTTGTGGGCGCCTGGGTGGCTCAGTGGGTTAAGGCCTCTGCCTTCGGCTCAGGTCATGGTCCCAGAGTCCTGGGATCGAGGCCCGCATCGGGCTCTCTGCTCAGCGGGGAGCCTGCTTCCTCCTCTCTCTCTGACTGCCTCTCTGCCTACTTGTGATCTATCTCTCTGTCAAATAAATAAATAAAATCTTTAAAAAAATCAATTTTCTCTGCTTTATGGTTACTTTTTGAGGTGAGCGTTTGCCGATCTTCTCAATAAACCATAGCTGGAAGTCTCTCACGATTATTTTAGTCACGCTTTACAAAAGATTGAGAAGCTTTAATTGTCCATAGAAAGAATATTTGATTTATTTGATATGGATGTGGATTGGTTGATGGATTTTGTATGGGGGGAGGCTAATATCATTAATATCCCTTAAAGTCACCCTTTAGTCCCTTCACTACTTGACCCCCACACAAATCTCTAGTTTTTGTTTGATTGTTTATTTGCAGTTGTCTGTGTTTATAACCATCTTCTCTCAGGTCTTGGAATATCTCAGGGGCAGGGATCAGGTCTGAGTCCTCTTTAGTCCCTACCCTTGTCTGGCAATAACCTGGCATAGATAAATTTTTTCTACATCTTAGATTAATAAATCCTCTAACTTAAGGACAGGCCAACACCCATTGGAGGGGTGACTCATTGACTTTACTTCCACAGTGTGGATTATAATCAACATGACTCAGCTAGAAAGGGTTAAAAAAAACAGCCATAGAGAAGGAGTTGGGAAGAATGGGATAAGGTTCTTTCTCTGCCATTAACCTGTGTGATCCCAGGCAATGTTTTTACCCGCTTTGGGCCCTACTTACTCTAAGAAATGAGTGTTAGAGTGGGCAATTTTTAAAAAGCTCCTTTTACCTCTTTCTATGAGGAATGCTAATAACATCAAGTACCATTTATGTGTTAGGCCTTGAGCTGGGTACCGTAAAGGTGTATATATATGTATGTAAATACATACATACATACATACATCTTTTTTTTATTTCCACTTCATAGCCTTGCAAAATATGACTGATTCTCTCCCTTCTACTGAGACTTAGAGGGAAAACCTTACCAACTTGACGTCAAGTGAAAGGGGAGAAGGAAATGGTGTGTGTGATAACACACACATCCCACTGGGTGACAATGGAGACCATTGTTGGACCTCATTTGTTCTATACCATCCAGCCATTTGTACCATATGTCTGTTTGCTGCTGGCCCCAGAGTGGCCCTTAGCTCTAGTCCTGCAAATCCAGAGGCAACGGGGATGATCAACCATCCTCTACACATGTGCGTAGGTCCTCAGACAGGCAGCAACCAGGTAGGGAGCAGACGAAAAAGGAGAGGAAAAGAGTGGAGCCTAGATGCAATGCTCTTCTCCTCTTCTTTTCCTCTCTGATGTCTACCCATCTTCGAAGGTCCAGGCCAAGTTTTACTTCCTCTGGAAGCCTTACCAGTCTTTTTTTTTTTTTTTTTAAGTGAACTTCAAGCCCAGGATGAAGCCCAGTCCAAGGCTTGAACTCACAACCCTGAAATCAAGACCTGAGCTGAGATCAAGAGTCAGATGCTTAACCAGCTGAGCCACCCAGGTACCCCTGGAAGCCTTTCCAGTCTTAAACCTTGTTCAAGAGTATTTGGTGCTATTTACCAAAGAACTCCTGTGTGGGCAGAACACTCCAAGCAGCCTGGAAGGAGGGCAGGGGGGACATGTGTCTCCTATACCCTACATTTTTTCTTCTAGTGTTGCTACTATACCATGTTGGGGAATGCTTATTGAACAACTGGTTGCAGAATAAGTGGTTCCATTGTTGAAGCCCTGGGTAGGGTGACAGTAAGCCAGGACTCCTTTTCTGTGTTTGATAATCCCCTGCCTTATAAGGCAGAGCCCACCTGCCCCCAACAGAAGCTGAAAAAGCCACCTCTTCGCTTGCCTAGACTCCTTTGCAGCTAAGCCTTGGGCACATGACTAGACTACAGTAATTAGATCAACTTATCCTAGACTTATAATCAGGAGTTAAGCCTAAGGAAGCAGGGGCTACATGCAATCCACTTTTGCTGGTGGGTGAATGCAGCTGCAGTGGCTACATCTGATTTCCAGAAGCAGTGGAAGAGTTGGTAAGGTGGGGACTGCAAATGATGGCATCAGTATCTCTGCAGGAAAAATTCTGAGGTGGGATTCTGGGTATCATTCCTGGCTATGTTGCCATTGCATCTGGTTTTCCTGTTCTCACAGACTCTGTGAATGATCTAATAACTGTTTAACAAATTTCTTTGTGCTTTAATCAGCCAGAGTTTATTTTTGTTGTTTCTAGCTAAGAAAGAGTGGGGGTTCTAGTCCTGGCTCTGCCATTGACTTGCTCTGTCCTCCAAAGTAGGTCACACACACTCTCCTGTCCTCTGTCTTATCCTCTGTTAATAGTAGCATTGCTGAACTGTAGATTCTACGCTACTTACCTAGAAGATAAAGGGGACTGTGACTCTTATGGCAGTAGTAGTCGTTTGCTACTATGAAGAAACAGCTATCTGAAGAACACCTTCAGAGATCATCACTGTGTTGTCATTTTGCACCACGGTTGCTCGGAAGCTTAAGCTTTTGGGCTGTGTTGGAGTAGCTTTCTCCAGTATGGGTCTTCTGGTATAATTACTACCCCACCATTACTGAGCACTTACTCCTTTGACCTGGTCTGCAGTGTTTATTATAGCCAAACCACTTATTTTAATGTAGTGACATGCTTGGTGGTCTATCCCACATTCATTTTACCCCTCACACAATCTGTAGCAGCCATGTAGTTGGTTGGGGCTGACCCAACCTTTACATCCAAGAGTGGGCGCAGGTTTGGTCTAAGCCAGTTAACACGACTCTATATCCTAGGACACAATAACTGTTTTGAAAGTGGGAATATACACAAGTTGAAACTCTGGACTTCCCATCAGTGTTTGTTGCTGCTGGCTATCACCCTGTTGTTAAGGGAGCCAAGCTTAGGATAGAGTGACTGTGGAAGGCAGTGAAGAGATAGAAAGGAGCTGAATGTTACCTTGGTGACATCATTGAACAGCTGAACTGGTTCTTAAACCTACCCTGCTTTTGAATTTCTTTCAGTTACATGAACCAATAAGTCCCCCTTATTAAAATAGTTTGAGGGACGCCTGGGTGGCTCAGTTGGTTAAGCAGCTGCCTTCGGCTCAGGTCATGATCCCAGCGTCCTGGGATCGAGTCCCACATCGGGCTCCTTGCTCGGCGGGGAGCCTGCTTCTCCCTCTGCCTCTGCCTACCACTCTGTCTGCCTGTGCTCATGCACTCGCTCGCTCTCTCTCTCTCTCTCTCTCGAACAAATAAAAAAATAGTTTGAGTTGGGTTTTCTACCACTTGCATCCAAAATTATTGTAACAGAGATCTATGCATGAAATCTCGAGACTTTTGGAGAAAGAAGTGAGATTAATTAATGAATAAATGTTTTTGGAGGCCCACAGACACCTTAAACTAATGTAGGCTCCCCACGAAAGCCTCCTTCTTTTCCTAGGTATCCCCGTCTTAGGAAATGGCTCCATCATTCACCCAGTCTCTGTATATCCAAGTGTTTATGTGTCTTAGTGTCTTTGTAACACAATGTCTTTTGTATTTCATTTTCTCCTTATGTCTGTATGTGAGTGCGCTAGCATCTGTGTGCCCCCAGTGTCTGTGTGTCACAATGCCAGCATGTTGGTTGTGTATCTCAGTTCAGTGTTTCTGCGTGCCTCAGTGTCTTTATCCTTGTCTGTGTGCCCTAGTGTTTTTCTGTGTGTCTTGATATCTGTGAAAAGAGTCTGCGTGTCCCAGTGACTGTATCCCCACATCTGTAAGTTCCAGTGTCTATGTGTTCTTCTGTCCATATGTCCCAATGCCTGTATGTTCCAGCATTGGTGTCAATGTCTGTATGTTCCAGTGTTTGTGTGTTCCAGTGACTGTGCTCCAAAGTAAGCATGTTGCAGGGTGTTTATGTGTTTTGGTGTTTTGTGTGCTCTACTGCCTGTGCTACAGTTTCTGTGTGTTTGGGTCAGAGTATCTTAATGTCTGTATGTTTCACTAAGGATGTCCCTGTGTCAGCATGGTGTCGTATGTCTGAGTTTCAGTGTTTCTGTGTGCCTCGGAGACTATATCCCTGTGTCTGTATGTCCTAGTGTTTATGTGTCACAGAATTTGTAGGTTTAAGTGTCTGCAACCAGTGTTTGTATATCTCATGGTCTATATGTTTTCTGGTGTCTGTACCTCCCAGTTTCTGAGAACCTCAGCGTTTGTGTGTTCCATTACCTACGCATTGCAATGTCTATGTGTGTCAGTGTCTGTATGTCCCAGTGGTCGTTTGTCTCTGTCTGTGCACCTTGTTTCCCTGTGCTTGAATGTCCCAGTGACTTATTCCTCAATGTCTCTACATCCAAATGTCTATGTGTCTCAGGGGCTGTGTCCCAGTGTTTATACTCTCACTCCTCACGTATCTGTCTATATCTAAGTGTTATGTATCCTAGTGTCTGTGAACCTCAGTGTCTATAAATCCCAATTTCTGCCTCTACCCCTGCCTGTGCATCAGTGTCTGTGTCAAAAATGACTGTGTGTCACAGTGTCTATATTTTTCCCAGTGTCTGCAGATCATAGTTTCTCTCTACACTAATGTCTGGGTGTCCCCAGTATCCGTTTATGTCTTAGTGACTGTACATTCTAGGGTCTGTGTGTCTTGGTGACTGTGCATGTTCCAGTGTCTGCATCCCTCAGTTTCTATATGTCCCAGTTTGTGTAACTTGACCATTTGCATGTTACATGTGTCTATTAGTTTCAGTGTTTCTGTGGACTTCAGTATCTATAGCCCAGGGTCTGTGTATCACAAAGTCTGTATGGGCCAGTTCTGTGTAGCCCCATGGCTGTATGTACCACTGCCTGTGTAAGCCTCTACAACTCTATGTCCCAGGGTGTGCTCCAGTTTCTGTATGTCCCAATGCCACTGCGCTTCAGTGTATGCATATTCCAGTATTTGCTTGTTCCACTATTTGTGTGCCTCAGTGTTTTTGTCTGTCCTCGTGTCTGTGTGCCTCAGTGCCTGTATCCTGTCGTCTGTGTGTCCCAGTATTGACATGCTACTGTGTGTCTCTGAGTTCCTGCTTCTGTGTGCTTCAGTCTTCATACCCCGGTTTCCTTGTGTCTCAAAGGAGTGTGTATCCCAGTGTGTGTGTCCATCTTAGGTTCTATGTGTCTCTCTGTGTATCCCAGTGTCTGTATGTACCAGTAACTCCGTGGCAGTGTCTGGTCCCATTATCTCTGTGTGCCAGCATCTCTGTGTGCTCTGACATCTATTCTAGTGTCTCTGTGTCAGTGTATGTGTTCTAGTGTCTGTGTGTTTGTGTGTATACCTGTGTCTCTCTGTGTGTTAGTGGTTGCTCATGTTTCTTCATGGCTGTGTGTTTCTTAATATTTATATGAGCAAGTATCCAGCTGTGTTCCAGTGTCTGCATATTTCATTTTCCCAAGGTTTCTGTGTCCCAGTGCCCCTGTGCTCTGGTGTCTGTGGCTTCCATTTTATATTGTGGTCCAGTATCTGCATGTCTTTGACCCCCTGTAAGTCTGTGAGTTTCTGTGTCTTATTCTTCAGACATCCCTGTGTTGTACATCCTATTAGTCTCTGTTTCAGCGTCTGTATACCACCATCTCTGAGTGTCCCTCAGTCTCTGCCTGTATTCTGCGTCTTCTATGTTCTTGTCTCTGTGCGTCCCTCATCACTGTGTTTTAGTGTCTGTGCATCCTTGTCTTTGAAGGTACTTGAGTTTCTGCATATCCAGAGCCTCTTCAATCTACTGTCTGTGTCTTCCTGTCTCTGTGTACCCACAGATCTCTGTGTCTCAGTGTCTGAGAAACCAACAACTCTCTGATTGAGTGTTTGTACACCCCTTCTTCTGTGCATCACTGAGTTTAGTGTATTCTTGATTCTTTACATGTCCTTGAATCTTTGCGTGTTCCCAAGTCTTTACGTGTACTTGAGTCATTATGCATCCTTGAGTCAGCGTGTCCTTAAGTCATTACATGTCCCTGAGTCCTAGCTTGTGAACTAGCATCTGTGCATCTCTGTATCTGGATGCCCATGAGGCTCTGTGTTCCAGGGCAAGTGTCTCAGAGTTTCTATCTCTGTGCATCCCCAAGTCTTTGCATATCCCTGAACCACTGTGAGCCACTGGAAGTGTGTCTCAGGGTCTCTGCAGTCCTGCATCTGGGTGTCTCTGAGCCTCTGTGTTGCAGTGTCTGTGCTCCTGGATCTGCATAAGCCCTCTTCCATGTACCTTTTGTTGGTGAGTCTCTGAATCTGTGCATCTCTGGAACTTTGTTCTCCATGTCTGTGATTTGGTATTTACTGCCATTCCCCATTTACTTCCCCCAGTTTTGGCCAATGTCTCTGCACTCATTTCTTTTTTTTTTTTTTTATTTTTTTTTTTTCAGCATAACAGTATTCCTTGTTTTTGCATCACACCCAGTGCTCCATGCAATCCGTGCCCTCTCCAATACCCACCACCTGGTTCCCCCAACCTCCCACCCCCCTCCCCTTCAAACCCCTCAGATTGTTTTTCAGAGTCCATAGTCTCTCATGGTTCACCTCCCCTTCCAATTTCCCCCAACTCCCTTCTCCTCTCTAACTCCCCTTGTCCTCCATGCTATTTGTTAGGCTCCACAAATAAGTGAAACCATATGATAATTGACTCTCTCTGCTTGACTTATTTCACTCAGCATAATCTCTTCCCGTCCCGTCCATGTTGCTACAAAAGTTGGGTATTCATCCTTTCTGATGGAGGCATAATACTCCATAGTGTATATGGACCACATCTGCACTCATTTCTTGATGTTGCTGTGACAGTGCCTTAAGTTCTTCTGTGATTCAATACCCCTATTTCTCAGTCCCTGCATCATTTTCTCTAGGTTCCCATGGCTGTGTTCTTGTTTCTATGGGTCTATTTTCCAGGGTGCCTCTCTGCATCTGTTTCTCTTACCTTTTTGCTGTGACCCTGCTTTTGTTTTGATCCGACTCACCACCTCCTTGTTCCTGCCTTGCTGCTTGTGTCTAGTGTCTGATCAATGTCTTTTTTTTTTTTAAGTTTCTATTAAAATTCCAGTTTGGTAACATACTGTGTAGTAGTACTTTCAGGTGTACAATATAGTGATTCAACACTTCCATACATCACCGGTGCTTATCACAAGAAATGCTCTCCTTAATCCCCATCACTTATATAACCCACCCCCACCTCCTGGCAATCATCAGTTTGTACTCTATAGTGAAGAATCTGTTTCTTGGTCTCTCTCTCTCTCTCTCTCTCTCTCTCTCTCTCTCTCTCTCCCTCCCTCCTTCCTTCCTTTTGTTCATTTGTTTTGCTTCTTAAATTCCACATGAGTGAAATCATACGGTGTTTGTCTTTCTCAGACTGACTTATTTTGTTTAGCATAATGCTCGGTTGCCCCATCCATGTCATTGCAAATGGTAAGATTTCACTTTTATGGGTGAGCAATATTCCAATATATATATATGCCACATCTTCTTTATCCACTCATCAGTCGATGGACACTTGGGCTGTTTCCATAAGTTGGCTATTGTAGATAATGCTGCTATAAACGTTGGGGTGCATATATCCCTTCGAATTAGTATCTTTGGATTTCATGGGTAAATACCTAGTAGTGCACTAGATGGATTATAGGTAGTTACCCTTTTACTTTTTGAGGAAACTGCATACTGTTTTCCAGAGTAACTGTACCAGTTAGCATTCCCACTGACTGTGTAAGAGGGTTGCCCCTTCTCTGCATCCTCGCCAACACCTGCTATTTCCTGTGTTCTTAATTTTAGCCATTCTGACAGGTGTGAGGGTGTAGCTCATTGAGGTTTTCATTTGTATTTCCCTGACGATGAGTGACGTTGAGCATCTTTCATGTGTCTGTTAGCCATCTGGATGTGTTCTTTGAAAAAAAAAAAAAAAAAGTCTGTTCATGTCTTCTGCCTATTATTTTTTAAACTGGATCATTTGCTTTTTGAGTGTGGAGATTTATAAGTTCTTCATAGATTTTAGGTACTAAACCTTTATCAGAGATGCCATTTGCAAATATCTTCTCCCATTCTGAAGGTTGCTTTTTAGTTTTGTTGATTGTTTTCCTTCGCTGGTCAGAAGTGTTTTATCTTGATGAAGTCCCAATAGTTTATTTGTGCTTTTGTTTCCCTTGCATCAGGAGACATATCTAGTAGGAAGTTGTTATGGCCAATGTCAGGGAGGTTACTGCCTGTGTTCTCCTGTAGGATTTGATGGATTCCTGTCTCACATGGATCAATGGATCCATTTTGTGTATGGTGTGAGAAAGTGCTCCAGTTTCATTCTTTTGCATGTTGCTGTCCAGTTTTTCCAACACCATTTCTTGAAGAGACTCTCTTTTTCCCACTGGATATTCTTTCCTGCTTTGTTGAAGATTGGTTGACCATGTAGTTGTGGGTCCATTTCTGGGTTTTTAATTTCAGTCCCATTGATCTATGTGTCTGTTTTGTGCCGGTACCATACTTGCTCGATCACTACAGTTCTGTACTACAACTTGAAGTCCACAATTGTGATGCCTCCAGCTTTGCTTTGCTTTTTCAAGATTGCTTTGGCTCTTTGGGGTCTTTTGTGGTTCCATACAAATTTTAGGACTGTTTGTTCTAGCCCTGTGAAAAATGCTCTTGGAATTTTGATAGGGATTGCATTAAATTGTGTAAATTGCTTTGGGTAGTATAGACATTTTAACAATATGTGTCCTTCCAACCCATGAGCACGGAAAGTCTTTCCATTTCTCTGTGTCCTCTTCAATTGCTGTCATTAGTGCTTCATAGTTTTCAGAGCGCAGGTCTTTCATGTGTTCTGTTAGGCTTATTCCTAGGTATCTTGTGCTTTTTGGTGCAATTGTAAATGGGGACAATTCCTTGATTTCTCTCTCTGCTGATTCATTACTGGTGTATAGAAATGCAACAGATTCCCATATACTGATTTTTTTTTTTTTATGTCCTGTGACTTGACTGAATTCGTGCATGAGTCCAAGCAATCACTGGGGGGAGTCTCTTGGGTTTTTGATATCGAGTATCATGTCTTTGCAAATAGCAAAAGTTTTACTTCTTGACGATTTGGATGTCTTTATTTCTTTTTGTTGTCTGACAGCTGTGGCTAGGACATCCGATACTATGTTAAATAACGGTAGTAAGAGTGGACACCCCTGTCTTGTTCCTGACTGAAGAAGGAAAGCCCTCAGTTTTGCCCATGGAGGATGATATCAGCTGTGGGTTTTTCATATATGATCTTTAGTATGTTCAGGTATATACGTTCCCTCTACTCAGCTGATGGTGTTTTTCATGAATGGATGTCCTACTTTATCAGATGCTTTTTCCACATCTATTGAGAGGACCATATGTTTCTTATCATTTCCTTTATTAACGTGGTGTATCACGCTGGTTGGCTTGCAAATACTGAACCACTCATACTGCCCAGGAATAAATCCCACTTGATCCTGGTGAATGATTCTTTTAATGTACTGTGGGATTGAATTTGCTAGTATTTTCTTGAGAATTGTTACATCCATATACATCAGGGATATGGGCGTGTAGTTATCGTTTTTTTTTTTTTCCCCCTGGAGTCTTTGACTGGTTTTGGAATCGGGGTAATGCTGACCTCATAGAATGGACTTGGAAGTTTTTCTTCCATTTCTATTTTTTGGACTAGTTGAAGAAGAATAGGTATTAAGTCTTCATGTTTAGTAGAGTTCCCTTATGAGGCTATCTGGCCCTGAACATTTGTTTGTTGGAAGATTTTTTTATTACTGATTCCATTTCTTTGGTGGTTATTGGTCTGTTCAAGTTTTCTATTTCTTCCAGTTCAGTTTTGGTAGTTTATATGTTTCTAGGAATTTATCCATTTCTTCCAGGTTGTCCAGTTTGTTGTCATATTGTTTTTCATAATATCCTCTTACACTTACTTGTATTTCCATGGGGTTGGTTATCATTTCTCCTCTCTCATTTGTGATTTTATCTATTTGGGTCCTTTCTCATTTCTTTTTTATAAGTCTAGATAAGGGTTTACCAATTTTGTTGATTTTTTTTTTCAAAGAACCATCTCCTCATTTCATCGATCTCTTCTGCTATTTCTTTAGTTTCTAGGTCAGTTATTTCTGTTCTAATCTTTATTATCTCCCTTCTTCTGCCAGCTTTAGGCTTTGTTTGTTGTTCTTTCTCCAGCTCCTTTAGGTGCAAGGTTAGGCTGTTTATTTGAGATTTTTTTCTTGCTTCTTTTTTTTTAAGATTTTTAAAATTTATTTATTTGACAGACAGAGATCACAAGTAGGCAGAGAGGCAGGCAGAGAGGGAGGAAGGGAAGCAGGCTCCCCGCTGAGAAGAGAGCCCGATGTGGGGCTCGATCCCAGGACCCTGGGGTCGTGACCTGAGCTGAAAGCAGAGGCTTTAAACCCACCGAGCCACCCAGGTGTCCCTCTTGCTTCTTAAGGTAGGCCTGTATTGCTATATACTTGCCTCTTATGACCACTTTTGCAGCATCCCAAAGGTGTAGAACTGTCATGTTGTCATTTTCATTTGTTTCCATGTATTTTAAAAATTTCTTATTTAATTTCCTGGTTGGTCCGATTACTGCTTAGGAGCATGCTGTTTAACCCTCCATCTATCTGTGGTCTTTCCAAAGGTGTTCTTCTGGTTGACTTCAAGTTTCAATACTGTTGTGATCAGAAAAGATGCATGGTTATGATCTTGATCATTTGGCACTTCTTGAGGCCGAATTCGTGACCCAATATGTGAGCTATTCTGGAGAATGTTCCATGTGCAACTCCAAAAGAATGTGTATTCTGCTGTTTGCGATGAAATGTCCTGAATATATCTGTTAAGGTCCATCTGGTCCAGGGTGTCGTTCAAAGCCAGTCTTTCCTTGTTGATCTTCTGCTTAGGTGATCTGTCCATTGCTGTCAGTGTAGGGGTGTTAAAGTCTCCTACTATTACTGTGTTATTATCAATGAGCTCCTTTACGTTTGTTAATTGTTGTATATATTTGGGTGCTCCCAAGTTGGGGGTATAAATATTTACAACTGTCAGATCTCCTTGATGGATAGTCCCCTTTACTATGACATAGTGCCCTTCTTCATCTCTTGTTACAGTCTTTGGCTTAAAATGTAGTTTGTCTGATATAGTATTGTTACTCCTGGCTTTCTTTGGATGTCCATTTGCATGATAAATGTTTCCCCATACCCTCACTTTCAATCTGAAGGTGTCTCTAGGTCTACAATGAATCTCTTGTAGACAGCACATAGATGGGTTTTGGGTTTTATCCATTCTGACACCCTATGTCTTTTGATTGGAGCATTCCATCCATTTAGTGCAGACTAATTATTCATACATATGTATTTGGTGCCCTTTTGTTGGTTGTTTTGTCATTGTTTCTGGACATTTCCTCTGTTCCTTTCTGTCTTTGTCACTTTGGTCTTCCCTTCCCACTCGAAGTGTCCCCTTTAATACTCTTGCAGGGTTGTTTTAATGGTCACAATCTCCTTGGTTTTGGTTTGCCTGGGAAACTCTTTATCCCTCCTTCTATTCTGAATGATAGCCTTGCTAGATAGAGAATTCTTGGCTGCACATTTTTCCCATTCAGCATGTTGAATATATCATGCTACTCCTTCCTGGCCTGCCAAGTTTCTGTGGAGAGATCTACTGCTAGCTGGGTGGGTCTTCCTTGTAGGTTAGGGATTTCTTTTGTCTTGCTGCTTTGGGAATTTTTTTCTTCATCACTATCTTTTGAAAATTTCACTCCATATCGTCTTGGTGTGGGCCTGCTTTGTTGATTTTGTTGGGAGTTCTCTGTGACCCCCAGAACTGGATGTCCGTCTCCTTCCCCGGATTAGGGAAGTTTGGGGCAATTAATTCCTCAAGTAAACCTTCTGTCCCCCTTTCTCTCTTCTTATTCTGGGACTTCTATGATATGAATGTTATTATGTTTGATGGAGTCACTGAGTTCCCTCAGTCTACTGTTGTGATCCAAATGTTTCCTTCTCTTTTCTGTTCAGCTTTATTGTTTCCATAATGCTATCTTCTATATCACATAGTCCTTCCTCTGCTTCCTTCCATCCTTGTGCTCATTACATCCAGTCAGTTTCGGAATCTTAGTTCTTGAATTTTTCATTTGGTCTGACTGGTGTTTAGCCCTTTTATGGCTGCACTAAGGGTCTCCTGATGTCTTCCAAGCTTTTCTCAAGCCCAGCTAGTGTCCTTATGATTATTGCTTTAAATTTTGGGTCGTGTATATTACTTACATGTGTTTTGATTAGATCCCTGGCCAGGACCTTTTCTTGTTCTTTCTTTGGGGTGAATTCCTCCATCTTAGCATTTTGCCTAGGTTTCTGTCTTCTTCTGCATGTTAGAAAAGCCTGCTGTGGTTCATGCTCCTGCAAGTAATGGTTTTACAGAGAAGGGTTCATATAAGGTCCAGGGCCTGGTGCTTCAGGAAGTGTCCTCTGGCATGTGCTGTGTGCCCTCTGGTGCTGTGTTTTGGCTGCTCTATCCCTCAGGCCACTGGTCTGCAGAGGTTCTCCTGCCTGCAGTGGGGATGTTTGGACCTTGCCAGAGTGTGGCGAGTTTTAGCTAGTTGTGCTCCAGTCTGCTTGTTAAAAGGGACCTGATGCTTTTTCCACTAGAACGGAACATTTACAGAATTCTGTGGTCCGTAGACATCCTGTGTGCAGGGGCTTCCATTGGTCTTCTGGGGATGTGGCCCACTGAGCTGGTCTTTAAGCACACTTGCCCAAGAATGGCAGTAGTATTGGCAGAGCACAGGGAGGCAGGGACTTGGTAGAAACAGTTAAGGCAACCAGTGTTGGCACTATGGGTGTTTACTGAGGTTAGTTTATGCTGAGGGGAGGGACGAGAAATGGTGCCAGCCAGCTCCTTTGTCCCCAGAGACAGGAGTCTGAGAGCCCATGCCTGCTGCTCTCAGGACAGCACTTTCAGAGGAGCGAATGATCTCCCCTCATGCATCCCAGGCTTTTTTTTTTTTTTTTTTTTTTTCCAGATCACTGCTTCCACACTGTCCTGTCTCTGGGTTGCTTGTCTGCCTGGAGCAGTGCAGTGCACCTTGGGCTCTATCTCAGCCACACCTGATGATTTTAAAATTCAAACCTCAGGGACCTGATGTGGCAGGGACCCATGCTTGTCCTCTGGGGAAGAGTGTCACAGTGGTGGGACTGACACAGGTGTAACCCAGAAGGGCAGTCCATGCCAGAGCACAGGGGCATGGGATTTGGAACAACGCAGGCTAAACAGCCAGTGTCTGGGTTTGCTGCCCTCAGCAGGTGTGGTCTGCACCTATGCTGAAGGGCTGGGGAGAGAAGTGGTGCCTGCCAGTTACTTTTGTCCCCAGAGAGGCCATGCCACCTTTTGTGGATGCGCTCCAAAAACGTACAAATAGTCCCTCCCCGTGCACCTGAGATGATCCACAGATCGTACAGTCTGTCCCAGGATTGCTTACCTGTCAATGGCTTTGGAGAAGTGTTCTCTTCATGCATATCCCTGTGTGCTCCACTCTTTCCTGCCTTTCTCTGCAGCCAGGGCACCCTCCCCTCTGCAGCTGCCATGCCCCCTTTCTTCCACAAACCACATCTCTGTATTTCCTACTGTACTCAGTGTGGCCTCTTCTCTCCCTCTAGCGGTGTAGTCTGTTCTATCAAACCTCAGGTTGATTTCTTGGGTATTCAGAATGATTTGATAGTTATCTAGCTGTGTTCAAAGGATGAGGCAATTCTAGGGTCCTCCTACTATGCTGCCATCTTGGGTCTCCCATCAGTGCCTTAGAGTTTACAGGGAACATCTCTTTTACCTTTATGGTTAGGTTTATTGCTAGGTATCTTACAGTTTTTCCTGCAAGTGTAATGGGATCGATACCTTGATTTCTCTTTGTGCTGCTTCATTATTGAGGTATAGAAGTGCAACAGAGTTCTGTATGTTGATTTTGTATCCTGCAACTTTACTGAATTTGTGCATCAGTTCTAGCAATTTTTTGATGGAGTCTTTTAGGTTTTCTATATTACACCATGTCATCTGCAAATAGTGAAAGTTATACTTCCTCTATCCTGGTTTGGCGGCTTTTTATTTCTTTTTGTTGTCCGATTGTTGTGGCTAGCACTTCCAAAACTATGTCAAATAACAGTGGTGAGGGCAGACATCCCTGTCTTGTTCCTGATTGTAGAAGAAGAGCTCTCCGTTTTGCCCATTGAGGATGACAGTGGCTGTGGGCTTTTTGTATTTGGCCTTTATTAGGTTATGTTTCCCTCTACCTTAGTTTGTTGAGAGTTTTGTAATGAACGGATGTCCTACTTTGTCAAATGCTTTTTGTGCATCTGTTGAGAGGATCATGTGGTTCTTCGCCTTCTTTATTAATGTGGTGTATCACATGATTGATTTGCAAAAAGTGAAGCATGGTCACAGCTCAGGAATAAGTCCCACTTGATTGCGGTAAAAGATTCTTTTAATGTATTGTTGGATTAGGTTTGCTAGTATTTTCTTGAGAATTTTTGCACCCGTGTTCATCAGGATATTGGCCTGTAGCTCTCTTTTTTGCTGGAATCTTTGTCCAGTTTTGGCATCAGGGTAGTGCTGGCTTTCATACAACGAATGAGGAAGTTTTCCTTCCTTTTCCATTTTCTAGAATCGTTTGAGAAGAATAGGTATTAAGTCTTCTTTAAATGTTTGGTAGAATTCCCCTGTGAAGCTGTGTGGACTTGGACTCTTGTTTCTTGGAAGTTTTTTTGCTTGTTTGTCTGTTTGTTTTATTACTGACTCAATTTCTTTGCTGGTAATCAGTCTGTTCAAATTGTCTGTTTCTTTCTGTTTCAGATTTGGTAGATAATATATTTTTTTAACATCTTAATTTTGATTTTATTTCTTTTCAGTGTTCTAGCATTCATTGTTTATGCACCACACCCAGTGCACCACGCAATATATGCCCTCCTCAATACCCACTACCAGGCTCACCCATCCCCCCATCGCCCTCCCCTCCCAAACCCCCAGTTTGTTTCTCAGAGTCCACAGTCTCTCATGACTCAGCTCCCCCACTGACTTCCCCCAATTCACTTTTCCTTTCCTTCTCCTAATGTCCTCCATTTTATTCCTTATGTTCCACAAGGTAAGTGAAACCATATGATAATTGACTTTTCTCTGCTTGACTTATTTCACTCAGCATAATCTCCTCCAGTCCCGTCCATGTTGATACAGAAGTTGGGTATTCATCCTTTCTGATGGCTGTGTAATATTCCATTGTCTATGTGGATCATATCTTCTTGATCCATTCGTCTGTTGAAGGGCATCTTGGCTCTTCCCACAGTTTGGTGATTGTGGACATTGCTGATATGAACATTGGGGGTACATATGGCCCTTCTTTTCACTACATCTGTATCTTTGGGTAGATTGTATGTTTTTAAGAATTTACCCAGGTTGTTTTTCTAGGTTGTTGGTATATTGTTGTTGTTGTTTTTATAATATTCTCTTATAATTGTCCATATTTCTGTGGTGTTGGTTGTCATTTCTCCTCTCTCAACTGTGACTTTATTTATTTGGGTCCTTTCTCATTTCTTTTTTATAAAGGTCTAGATAGGGGTTTACTGACTTTATTAACTTTTTTCAAAGAACCAGCTCCTGGTTTCATTGATCTGCTCTATTGGTTTGTTGTTGTTGTTGTTGTTGTTGTTGTTGTTGTATCTATGTCATTTAAATCTGTTCTATTATTTCCTTCCTTCTGCTGATTTAGGCTTTGTTTGTTGTTATTTTTCTAGCTCCCTTAAGTATAAGGTTAGGTTGTTTATTTGAGATTTTCTTGCCTCTTAATGTAGGCCTGTATTGCTATATACTTCCTTCTTATGACCACTTTTACTGCATCCCAAAGGTTTTGCCTTATTGTGTTTTCATTTTCATTTGTTTTCATGTATTTTTTAGTTTCTTGACCCATTCACTCATTAGTAGCATGTTGTTTAACCTTCATGTACTTGTAATCTCTCCATTTTTTTTTTTTCTTCTGGTTGACTTGTGGTTTCATAGTGTTGTGGTCGGAAAAAGTGCATGGTATGATCCTAATCTTTTTGCATTTGTTGAGGCATGATTTGTGACCTAGTATGTGATCTATTCCAGAGAATGTTCCATGTGCACATGAAAGGAATGTGTATTCTGCTGTTTTAAGAGGAAATGTTCTGAATACATCTGTAAAGTCCCTCTAGTCCAGTGTGTCATTCAAAGCTGTTGTTTTCTTGTTGATTCTCTGCTTAGATGATCTGTCCATTGCTGTAAGTGGAGTATTAAAGTCCCTTACTATTATTGTATTATTGTCAATGAGGTCCTTTATGTTTGTAATTAATTGTTTCATTGGGGCTCCTGTGTTGGGTACATAAATGTTTCCAATTGTTAGATCTTCTTGCTGTATTGTCCCCTTTATTATGAATCGTGTCATTCTTCTCTTGTTACAGTCTGGTTTAAAGTCTACTTGGTCTGATACAAGAATCAATATGCTGGCTTTCATTTGACATTTTTTGTGTGTGAAAAATGTTTCTCTAGCCCCTCACTTTCAATCTGCAGGTGTCTTTAGGTCTGAAATGTGTTTCTTGTACGAAGTATATAGATGAACCTCATTTGTTTTTTGGGTTTTTTTTTTTCTCATCCACTCTGACACCCTGTGTCTTTTAATTGGACCCTTTAGTCCATTTACACTCAGAATAATTATTCATAGGTATGTACTTATTGCCAATTTGTTACTTGTTTTTGTCATTTCTGGAGATTTTCTTTGATCCTTTCTTGTCATTATCACTGTTCATCTCTCCTTGCAAAGAGTCCCTTTAGTACTTCTTCCAGGGCTGTGTTATTGGTCATGATATCCTTTAGTTTTTGTTTGTCTGGGCAACTCTGTATCTTTCTTTCTATTCTGATAGCCTTGCTGTAGAGTTTCTAGGTGGCAGATTTTTCCATTCAGCTCTTTGAATATATGATGCCACTCCCTTCTGGCTTACCACGTTTCTGTTGAGAAATCTGCACCTAGCCTGATGTATCTTCCCTTGTAAGTTAAGGACTTCTTTTGTCTTGCTGCTTTTAACATTTTTAACTAATCACTCTATTTTTCAAATGTAATTACAATATGTCTTGGGTGTTGGCCTGCTTTTGTTGATTTTGATGGGAGTTCTCTGTGTCTCCTGGTTCTGATGGTTGTTTTTGTCCCCAGATTGGGGAAGTTTTTAGCTATTATTTCTCAAATAAACTTCCTGTCCCTTTTTCTCTCACTTCCTCTCCTGGGATTCCTATGATACAAGTGTTATTATGTTCATGCTGTCACTGAGTTTCCCAAAGCCTTTTCTCATGATCCATAGTTCATCTTTCTCCTCTTTTGTTCAGCTTCATTATATTCCATCATTCTATCTTTATACCACTCATTCATTCTTCTGCTTCTTCCATCCCTGTGGTCATTCCATCCAGCCAGTTTTGAATCTCAGTTATTGTCTTTTTCATTTCTGTCAGGTTGGTTTTTAACTCTTTTTTCTCTGGGGTAAGGGTCCCCTGAACTCTTCCACTCTTTCCCTAGCCCAGTGAGTATTCTTATGCTTGTTGCTTTAAATTCTCCCTCACTCATGTTACTTATATCTGTTTTGCTTCGATCTCTGGCCACAACCTTATCTTGTTTTTTTGCATTTGGGATGAATTCCTCCATGTGACATTTTGTCTAGGTCTCTGCCTTCATCTGTATGTGAGAATAGATAGCCAGTTATGATTCCTGCTTCTGAGAGCAATGGCTTTATGAAGAAGAGGTCATGTAGTATCCAGGGCCTGGCACTTCAGTGAGTGTCTCTGGTGTGTGTTGTGTGCACTCTGCTGGAGTGTTTTGGCTGATCTATCCTTCAGGGTAGTTGTCTGCAGAGGCGTCTCTCTGCCTGCAGGTGGTCACTGTGGTGGGTCCTTTGCCAGAATGTGGGTGAGTTTTAAGTACGTGTGCTCTAGCCTGCTTGTTAGATGAGACCTGATACTACCTGAACTGGAACTGAAACCCTGAAGAACCCTCTGGCTGGGAGATGTGGTGTGGGCAGGGGTTTCTCCTGGTCTTCTGGGAAGGGGCCCTCTGCACTGGGACTGGAGCAAGTTTGACTGAGAAGGATAGTCTCTCCAGTGTGCAGGGGTGTGGGGCTTGGTGTAAGCAGGTTAGGCAGCCAGTGTGGGTGCTGTGTTGCTTCCTGCAGGTGGCTCTGTGTTTATGCTGTGGGTCAGGGGAGGGAAATAGTTCCAGCCAGCTTCTTGTCCCCATAGCAGCATCTCCATGAATACTGGCTCTCAGGGACACACTAGGAGAAGAACAAACAAACCCTCCCACTGTGTGTCCCCAGGTGCTTCTCAGATCACTGTTTCCACACTGTCTGCCTTCAGGTCCTTTGCTTGCCTTCTCTTCAGGAGCAGGGCAGTGCCCACCAAGTCTATTCCAGCCAAGCCCACTGACCTCTAGAACTTCAGCCTTTAAGCCCCCTTGGTTGCAAGAACTCACGAAATTCAGCCACTCTCATTTTCCAGGCCAGTGGCTTTGGGGGATGCATTCTCTTTATGCGTTCCCCTGCATGCTCCTCTCTCTTACCCTTCTCTGTGACCACAGCTCCCTCCCCTCTGCAGCACCCAGGATTCTTTTCTCCCCTAATCCATGGGTCCCCACTTCCTTACCTTTTTTGATGTGGCCTCTTTTCCCCCTTTAGTTGTGGAGTTTGTTCTGTCAGTCTTCAGGTCTCTTTCTGGGGTATTTAGGATGATTTGATAATTATCTAGTTCTGATTGTGTGCAAGGTGAGCATAGCATTCCCCTACTCTGCTGTCATCTTGTCTTCTCCTACTCATGGCTTTTTTATTTTTGAGCCACTCTCTGTGTCCCTGTGCCTGATTCACTGTCCCCATCTCTTCACTTTTGGCCTTGCCTGCCTATTTGTGTGTTTCTGTTTCTGGGTATCCCCAGGTTTATTTTTATTCTGTGTCTTTGCCTCCCTGCGTCTCTGGATAGATTTCCTTGTCACTGTGTCCTCTGCCCATTTGTTTATGTTCTGTGTGTCCGTTCCTATGTGTCTAGGTTTCTTTGTTCCTATCTTGATCCTTCCAGACATGATCCTGTGTATCTGTTCCCATTTCTAATTGTATCCATATGGCTGTGTTTGTGGGTTCACATCCCCATGTCTACTTATTCTGGAATGTATGTGTTGTGTGTGTGTATCTTTCTCTCACTCCTTTTCTAAATTCTTGTGTCCTATATCACAGTGTCTCCATTGTACCTGGGCCTCCAGCTTGCCTGTCTTTATGCCTCTCTGTTACCTAACCTAACCCTAACCCTTATGTCTTGGCTGGTGTTTGTCACAGTTTGGGTGTCTGCATTCCCATGCTTTTGTCACTGGATCTCTGAATATATAAATTTGTGCTCCAGTTTGGACTCTTGGTGTGCTCCTCCGCATGCGCCCATGTCCTTGGGTCTTTGTTACCAAGTCTTGGTAGAAGTAACATCTCTGTTTCTATGATTTTGGTAGATCTGTGGTCTTGTGTCTCTGTTTTCTTCTCCCATCCCCTATCCCATTTCTGTAAGTTACCATGTCAGCATGTCTCTATGCCTCTACTCTTCAACCTTGGTGTATTGGGCTATGGTTTTGACCTATGTCTCCCTGGTTACTTCTGTGTCCCCTGTGTCTCTATGTGTCACGGTGTGTCTCGTCTCCTCTGCTTTTGTGTCTGGTCTGTGTGAATATCTCTGTCTCTCTCTCTTGCTCACTTTCGCTCTTCTTAAGACTTTATTTTTTTTCAGTAGTTCAAGGAAAATTTTCTTTTCTTTTCTTTTCGAATTTTTATTTAAATTCTAGTCAGTTAACATGCAGTGCAATATTGGTTTCATGAATAGATTTCAGTGATTCATCACTTACATACAACACCTAGTTTTTGTTTGTTTGTTTTGTTTTGTTTTTTGAGATCATCTCTACATCCCAACGTGGGGCTTGAACTCACAATCCCGAGATCAAGTGTCACGTGCTCTACTGAGTGAACCAGCCAGGAGCCCCAGAAAAACTACTTAAATGACTGAGGGAATTACAGATATTTGATGAAGTCTGGAGTGGTTGGAGGAGGGTGGGAAGGACATCTGAGCCACGATCTAAGTTGTGATCTAGAATTTGAGTGGCAATGCAAAAGATGAGCATGGTAGACAGGGGCCAGGGCAGGTAAGGTCAGAGCGATTATCAAATAGAACAGCTTGAGAGAGGTCCCTTAGTGGAGATGGGGTTGAGGCAGGGCCCATTAGGGAATGGAGAGGAGGCCAGGGTCAGGGGGTGGATAGAGTTCAGAGAGCGAGTGGGAAAAAGTGAGGTCAGAGGGGTATAGGATAGAGGGCAGATCACGTAGGGCCTTGTCGGGTATAAAAAGAACTTTGGGCTTCATTCTAGGTAAGATGGGAAACTCTTGAGGGGGGTTAAGTGCGAGCGGGACATGAAGCAATCTTTGTTTTTAAAATAATCCTTTTGCTGCTGAGGAAGGATGGCAAAAAAAAAAAAAAGAAGAAAGGAAGAAAAGAAAGGAATGAAGGAAAGAAAGCAAGAAAGAAGAAGGAAAAAATTATCCCGAGAGAGGGAGCAGGGAGACCAGTGAGGAGACTGGAACAGTATTCTAGGGTAGACATGATTGTAGTCTGCCCTAAGATAGTGACAGTTGGGTGGTGAGAACTGGGTACATTTGGCAAATATGTCAGAGGCAACATTGCCGAGAATTGAAGATGGATGGGATATTGGCGGTGGTGAAGGGAAGGGGCATGTCAAGGACCTCATGCCCAAATTTGTATCCCTGTGACTTACTGCCACCACCAACTGGTTCTAATCCTGTCCCATAATGTCTCCCAAAAATGTTGCTCTCCTTAGGAAGAGAGAACAATGGAGTGGTGGAGCACATTCAGTCTGCAACCAAATGATGTAGGCCCAAATCTCTTACTAGTTGTATGACATGGAATAAGTTACTTCAGTTCCCTGCACTTCAGTTTCCCATGAGTAAAATGCAGGTATCCACAGGTTGTGTGTGTGTGAGTGTGTGTATGTATGAAATCAGGGACTAAAAGAGTAATATATAGACAAGTACCTGCACATACAAAGGACTAAAAAATGTTAACCTTTGTTACTTCACAGTCTTTAGGAAATTTAAGGATAATTGTTATCTTTTCCAATTTGTGTACCCCTCTCCTTAAGCAGGGCTGTATATAGAGCACAAAAGAACTAATCAGACCTGCCTTACCCAGTGATGCCTCCACTTAGAACCCTGTATCCCTACCCTGTCTGGGAAACATGAGCAATTCTCTTGTCCAACAAAGCAAATGTCAAAAACCACAGCTTGATCAGTTTCTTTCTGTTTTGCTTTCCCAGTCTTAATATCCCTCCTCTCTCGGGGCCTCTAATTCTGTGCTTAGGTTCTAAGGCCCAGAGAGGTTAAGTAGCTGATTCAAAGTCTCAAAGCAAGCAAACAGGCAACTGTCATCACTAGAATCTGCAGAAGCTTTGTACATTCCTAGTTCCCGGAGCTCTCCATTCTTACCTCCTCCTCATGGCTTGACCTCTTGCCCGTGACACTCACCATCTTCATCAGGAGTGAGGAAGGTATAGAAAGCTGGTGTGTTCAAGGACTCCATGATCATGGACTCCACCATTGACTTAGACAGCAGCTCTAGCTCCTCAGGGAGATGGAGCAGGCTGGCCACCTCAGGGAGGATGCTAGAAGGCAGCAAGACTGGCACGTTTGGGGGCTGCCTTCTGGCATAGGCCTGGAGCTGCTGGAGAGGCCCATTGTTGGGACTTCTGACACAGGTAGTCCCAGAATTTGCCTGGTGTTTTGGGGCCCCAGCAGCAGATCCTGCTGAAGCCAGAGCTTTCTCAGGGCAGCAGAAAGGCAAGGCGGAGTCAAAGGGAATTGGGAGGGGTACTCCAAAGACAGAGGTGGTCATGGTCTTGCTGGGACTTGCAGGACTTGAGGTTGTGCTTGTGAATGTGTTTGGATCCTGAGGCGGTAGGGGCATTGGTCTGGCAGGTCTTGGGGGTAACGGGGGTTTTGGGTTTATTGGGGATTGGGGGTCCAAGGTTTGGAAAATGATAGCTTGGGTAATTTTGGGGAGTTGGGGTATTAGAGTTAAGAGGTGTTGGGACTGGGGTGCCTGGATGGCTCAGTGGGTTAAAGCCTCTGCCTTTGCTCAGGTCATGTTCTCAGGGTCCTGGGATCGAGCCCACATCGGGCTCTCTGCTCAGCGGGAACCTGCTTCCTCCATCTCTCTTTGCCTGACTCTCTGCCTACTTGTGATCTCTGTCTGTCAAATAAATAAATGGGATCTTTAAAAAAAAAAGAGGTGTTAGGATTTTAGGAATGTTAGGTTAAGAGATGCTGGGTTTAGGGTGTGACAGATTGGGGTCTTGTGAGCAGGAACCTTTGGTCTAGTTTTGTGATAGGTGTTTGAAGATCTGAAGCATGGAGACTCCAGGATTGGCCTGTGGCAAGCTTTTGGGTGACTGTGATGTGAGTACCCCAAGTTGGGAATGTGATAGAGCATCCAGTTTGGGTTGTGATGGAACACCAGGTTTGGAGGACAGTGGAATATCATGTTTCACAATGCCAGCTTTGGGCTGGGATGGGGTGCTAGGATTCAGAAGTGGGACTTATGTCTTGGCAGTCATGGGTAATAGGGTACCAGATTCTGGTGTGGATGGCACGCTGGGCTTCAGAAGCAATAGGGCAACCAGAGTTTGAGGGCCCCAAAGGCAGCAGTTTTTGTTCTGAGAGTTGGCTGAACCAAAGTGCCAGAATCCTGTTGTGTAGGATTTGGGGATTTGGGGTGTGCTGGGGTGGATAGGGTACTTAGTGTCCTGACCCAGTGGCTCCAACTCCTTGGAACTGGACATAATTTCTGTACAGCAGGAGCCGTTGAGGATAAGTAGGACCTGGGTTTCACAAGCCCTAATTTGGGAGAGACCTTGGGTAACAAGGCTGACTGGGCTGTGCCTGTCCCGAGGCCACGTCTGCTGGCGGATGAAGGCATAATGGTGCCTAGCACAGCTGCAGTGGAAATATGTGATCTGACCTTCCCACTTGCCTCCTTGGCTGCACCATGACAACATTGTATTCAAGGGACAGGTTGAGGACTTGGTGGCCAGCAGGCGGCGAGTGGTAGTGTCACAGGCTTGGAAGCATCCCTCAGCACTCTCCACTGGTGGTGTAGGCCCAGAGGCAGCAGGTGAAGTGGGCTACATTGTAGGCCCACTCCCCTGGGACACCAGAGTTTCTTCTGGCTCTGCTGGTGGCTGCCTCACTGTTGACAGGCCACAAGAAGCTGACTCTTGGGGCCACAGGCTGCCAGGTGGATGCCAAGTTCCTGCTTTCCTACCTGCCTGCCTGTGCCTGTCCTGGCCGCCACCTGTTCTGAGCCACCAAAATAACGGGGAAAAGTTCCGAGGGGAGGCCCCAACCAAGCCTCCCAGAGGAGGGGAGGCTCTCCCTTCAAGAATGCACGTCTGCCAGCAGAGGAATGGAGATCTCCTCATAGAGGCCCTTCAGCTATAGGGCTGCATCAGTGCCCTCATACATGCACCAGGCTTCTCCCTGGTTCTCCAGGGGCAGGTGACACAGCAATGGGAAGTCAGGCTCATCCTTGAAGGCCAAACTAAAAAGGGACACCCTGTTGCCCAGTGCCTGACAGATGTTGGAGAGGATCACCCTAGGGGTCATCACACTGGCTGTGGGCTCCCCATCTGTCAGGAAGATGATGATACGGATCCTCCCCACATTGCAGCCCCGACCAGTCTCCGGAATGCTGTGGTTTAGCAATGCTATGCTGTAGCAGAGCTGCACTGATGTTGGTCCCTAATTGGGAAGCAGACCCTGAGACCATCTTTTCTAGTTATTTCTATTCCCATTGCAGACACCTTAGACACCTCACCAACCTCTCAGGCTCAGTCATTTCTCGTCTTTGCTCAGACTGTTTCTGCTGCTTATCCTTCCCAACACCCCTGCCCCCACACGGGTTCCCTGAGATCTGACAGTGGGGCCCACATGTCCTCGGCTTTTATCACTCCCTGTCTCAGACTACGATTTGCCTGTTTCCTGGGGGATATCTAATTCTCTAGTCAGACAGGCATCTCCCCAATGATAGCAACCCCACCTCCATGCTATAGGGGAAGGAAGGGCTGAGTTTACCAGAGGTGGCGGGTGGGGGAGACTTCAGTACTTCTCTGAGAGATGATTGATCAAAAGCCAGAATCAGGGCAACAGCTTGACCAAGTGCGTGGAAATACATACATAGATTATTGATTTTTAAAAGTTTTGGCAAATTTTTCTGAGTACGTGCTTTAAAGAAACTCAGGGCCAAAGAAGAATGTGCCCTAAAATACATAGTGCTATGTTCTTTCAACTAGGAAAGGGGACGCAGAAGGATGAAGGGACATATTTGTATAAAATATAATAGTGATGTTTCAGGTATTGTGAGAGGTGAGGTGGGGGAACAAAGGGAGCATTTCAAAAATTCCCCATATCTGGGGCACCTGGCTGGCTCAGGCAGTAGAGCGCGTGACTCTTAATCTTAGGGTCATGAGTTCGGGGCCCATGTTGGGCATGGGGCCTACCTAAAATAGAAAAATAAATAAATAAATAAAAAGGAATTCCCCATTACCACAGCCCATCCATTTGAGTGGGTAGGTCTACACTTACAACCACCAGCTTCCATGTGACCCAGGTAGTCCTTGGTGCTGTGGATGTTCTGGATGCTAGCTAGACGCTAACCGAGTCAGAAAAGGTGATGATTTAGAAGTGGTCGTTGACGCCACCCAGGATCACGTTCATGGCCTTTTCAGTCTGTGGGATATGGGTGAAATGAAGGAGATGGACCAAGGCTGGAGGTCTTGCTCAAGACTGAAAAGTTATTTCTATACAAGGTACTAAGGCCTAAGTGTGGTATGGTTTTAAGACTCTCTGACTCCGGCACTCCGTAAGTCTAGAATTCTCGGGGTCAAAATGCTACAGGCCCTATGGATCTAAGCCTAGAACTGCACTGTCCAATGGAAACTGCTAGCCACATGTAGCTACTTAAATGTAAGCTAGTTAAAATTAAAGGAAAAATGATAAATAAACTTTCCTTTACTTGCAGTAGCCACATTTCAAGTGCCCAATAACCACACGAGGGTTATTGCAGAGCAGTGGCTACTACTGTATGGGACACCTCAGAACTTTAGAACATTTCCATCATCAAGATAGTTCTATTAGACAGTGGTGGTCTAGAAGGTTCAAGCTCCATGCTTTCAGGGTGCTAGGACCCTGTGTGTTCCATGGTTCCCGGACCCGACGACCCTGGATTCAGTGATTCCAGGACCGTAAAGCTTAAGAGCTTTATGATTCTGGGTCTTTATAACTTCCTTTAAGTGACTTCGCAAGCTCTGGTTCTGCCCTATGTAATCTGTTCTTTTACCTCACCTTCCATTTCTTCCAGGCGGATCCCCTCCTCAGTCCCCAGATAACCCAGATCCCATTCCCCCCCGCTCCCAAACTTTGCTCTTATTGTGCCCTTTAGGTGACAGACCCTTCCACTTCCCCTTTACTTATTCATATCTTCACTGCTCCTTCTCTGGGCAGCCCTTCCTTGATTGCTTACTCTGACCCATGCCCCTTGTACCCAGATAGTCCCTGTCCCAGATGGTTTGCTGGCTGTCATATGTAGAATGTTTTCATTTTCCACACTGATATTGAGCCCTCTGAGAACAGGGCTTTGAATACTTCTTCCTTTTGGCTCCCTTCTCCGTAACAATACCTAGCATAGGGCTAGGCACATAAGAGTTTCAGGGAACAGGGAATGTAGGTCCTAGTATTAGGTACCTCTTACAGGGCACTTGTTATGTTTCAGGCACTGTGCCAAATACTTGGATGCATCAGCTCATTTAATCGTCATAGCAACACAATGGAAAAGGTACTGATATTATACCCAATTTATCAGTGACAACACCGAGGCTCAGAGAGGCAGAGTGACTTGCTCAAGGTCACATAACTAGTCACTGATGAACCACGGATGCAAATCCATATTTTGGGGGTGTTAAACATTATGCCTTCCAAGTTTTATATTGTTATAGATTTCAGAGACCACAAGGAATACCACTTGTGACCCACCTTTCTCTACACCTTAAACTGATAGAAGATGCCTTGAATGCTTTCAAGGGGATCAGAGTCTTTCCTGCCACAGGATGAGCTCAGGGTAGAGGTCACACGTTCTGGAATAGGGATCTGAGGTCTTCCTCAAGACTGAAAGGTTATTTCTATACAAGGTACTAAGGCCTAAATGTTGCATGGTTTTAAGGATTTAGCCACTCATTCTTGTTTCCATTCAGAGGACTGAAACATAGAGCATGATGGCCCTTCCTGAGAATCTCCTGCTAACCAGAGACAAATCGTGTTTTTAGAAGTATGTCATTTAATCTATTGAGATTTTCCAGCTATCTGTCTGTTATTGATTTCTAGTTTATTCCACATGGTCTGAGAGCATATATTTGTATGATTTATAGTCTTTTACTTTGTTAAGGCGTGTTTTATGGCCCATGATGTTGTCTATTTTGGCAAACATTCCATGTGAGCTTGAGATGGATGTGTATTGTGCTGCTGTTGGATGAAGTACTGTGTAGATGTCAATTATTCAACTGATTAATGGTGCTGTTCTGTTAAACTATGTCCTTACTGATTTTGTGCCTGCTGGATCTGTCCATTTGTGATAGAAGGGAGCTGAAGTCTCTAACTATAACAGTGGTTTCATCTATTTCTCCTTGCAGTTCTAACAGTTTTTGCCTCATGTCTTTTGACGTTCTATTGTTAGGTGCATTACACATTAAGGATTGCTGTGTCTTCTTGGAGAGCCATTATATAATTATAGTTATATAAGATTTTTTTTTTTTCAGTCTGAAAGCAGTCATGGTTTATTGACTGGCCAAACTGCAGAAATAGTGATGGCAGATACCTTAGTTTATCCTTCTAATAAGCTGTTCATCTGGTCTTCCCTATTGCCAGCAACTGCGCCTCCCACAAAATGGGTGATCCTTTTCTTCATTCCACTTCATGGAGAAGATAATTTGCAGGGGCCCCTGGAAGTTTTTTGGTTCTTTGAAATACTTTACAGTAATACTGTAGGTCTTGTGAATCAGATCCTCCATGCAAACAATGCCATATTTACCAAGAGATCAACCAGTGTGTTATCTGTCAGGGAAATTTGCTTTGTTTCTCTAAACAATGCATCTCCTTATCCCTGATGACTTACTTGCTCTAAAGTCTGTTTCATCTGAAATTAATATAGCTGCTCCAGATTTTTGTGATTAGTGTTCAGAATGGGATATCTTTTTTCCCCATACCATGGCTTTTAGTCTATCTGTGTCTTTTTATTTAAAATGGGTTTCTTGTACACAACACAGAGCTGGGTCTGGTTTTGTTTGTTTGTTTTGTTAGGTTCTGTTTTGTTTTAATCAACACTGATAGTCTCTGTCATTTAATACATGTATTTAGACCATTCATGGTTAAAGTGATTACTGTTATGGATAGATTAATATTTGCCATGTTTTTAACTGTTTTCTATTTGCTACCCTTGGTTTTCTTTTCTTTTCCTTCCTCCCTCCCTCTCTCCTTTCCTTCCTTCTTTCTTTCCTTCCATCTCTCCTTCCTTCCTTCCTTCCTTTTCTCGGTCTTATACTATTTTTCTGTCTTCTGTGGTTTTTTTTTTCTTCTATGGTTTTAATTGAGTGTTTTATATGATCCCATTTTCTCTTGTCTTTTAGCAGAGCCATTATGGTTTTAATTTTTTTTTCTTATTGATTGCCCTAGAGTGTGCAATGTGCTTTTACAACTAATCCAAGTCCACTTTCAGAAAACACTATACAGCTTCAAGTACCTCATGAAAGAATATTTCCAATTCATCCCTCCTGGATCTTATATAACATTGCTGTCATTAATTTCACTTACCTATAAGCTGTATTCACTGAACACATTATTTCTCTTAGTATTTTCAGCAAACTCTTTTTGTTAGATCTATTAATTAAAAAAGAAAAGAGTTTCTTTACCACAATTCTTTCCTTTCCTAACACTCTTCCTTTCTTTATGGAGACCCAAGTATATGAACTACACCATTTCCCTTCTCTCTGAAGAGCTTCTTTAAACATTTACCTGTGCAAGGCAGGTCTACTGGCAAAAAGTCCCTCGATTTTTGTTCGGCTAATAAAGTTTTCCTATCTCATTCATGCTGGAAAGACGATTTTGCTGTATACAGAATTCTAGGCTGGTAGTTTTTGGGGTTCCTTGTTTTGTTTTGTTCTCTTCAACACGGTAAATATTTCATTTCACTCTCTTTTTGTTGTCCAATGTAATTCCTATTCTTGTTCTTGTATAAGTAAGGTGATATTTTCCATGGGCTTTTTTTTTTTTTTAAGAAATTTCTCTTTGATTTTCTGCAGTTGGAATAGGATATGCCTATGTGTAGATTTTTATTTATTTATTTTTTTTCCTGCATGGTGCTCTCTGAGCTTCCTAGACCTGTGGTTTAGTGGCTGTCATTTATTTTGGAGAATCTGTACCCAGTAATCCTTCAAATATTTCTTGTGTTATTTTCTTTCTTCTCCTCCTGGTGTTCCCATTACACATATGTGATACTTTTGTAATTGTATTCAGTCCTTGGATATTCTCTTTTTTCTTATTTTGTTTTACATTCTTTCTTCTCTTTGCTTTTCAGTTTGGGAAGTTTCTATTAACATATCCTCAGGCTTATTGACTTGTTCTTTGCCCATGTTCGGTCTCCTAATGAGCCCACAAAGGCATTTTTCATTCCTGTTATGGTGTTTTATATTTCTAGCATTTACTTTTTCTTTTCTTAGGGTATCCATCTCTGCTTGCATTACCTGTCTATTCTTGCATGTTATCCACTTTTCCCATTGGAGCCCTTAGCATATTAGTCATGGCCACTTTAAATTCCAGGTCTAATAATTTCTCTGCCGTATCAGTCTGGTTCTGATGGTTGATTCATCTTTTTGCACTGTGTTTTGTTTTGTTTTCATTTTAGCATAGCTTGTAAGTTTTTGGTGAAAGCAGACATGATGTATCACGTAAAAAGATCCTAGGTAAATAGGCCTTTGGTGGGAGAGTCTATGTTTATCCAGCCAGGAATTAGGTTGTGCTTGCTAGGTGCTAACAGTTGCATGTGTCAGAGGCAAAAATCTCTTTTAGGATCCTTGTTTTTGACTCCTCTATTGTCTTGGGTTGCTTGGGATAGTCTTTCTTAAAGACTCTAAGCTTCCAGTTCCATCAGCTATAATCTCCTGTTGTTATGCAGGAGTGCAGTGCATGTGGTGATATTGTGTGGGGAAGGAGAAGCATTTCATAGTTCCATGCTCAGGTCTCAGTCTAAAAGACTGAGGGCAACTATGCCCCTGAAATATGACCTCCACAAGTGCTCCTCAGCTTTTCCTGACCTTAGTTGGGATGGGTAGGCTAGAAAAGTTTGGAGTTGGGTATAGCTTTTCCCCTACACTTGAGACTACAAAAGGCAGCTCTCAATATTTCCCTTCCCCCAGTTTGGTTACACTCTGGTATAATACAAGTTAGTAGACTTGGGCCCCATGGGCTCTATGGTTCAGAACTTTAAGGCCCATAGACTGTACTGCTCCGGGTCACTTGGACTTTATCATTCTAGAGTCCCAGAGTATTGTAGTTCAAAATACTGCTTCCGGAACTTTATGGATTCAGGCTCTAAACTCAAAATCTCTTTGGCCTATGGCCCCAGCATTCCATTTTGAGGGTGCTCTGGTAGAAGGGCGACAATATTTTAAATCTAGATGGATCCAGGACTTTGTAGTTTCTAAACACTACAATGCCAGTGCACTGTATTTTTCTGGCTTTGAGGTAAAATAAACAAAATGAGACAAAACAAACCTATGGCCTCTGGAAGGTTCAGAGTCTAAATTGACTATGGTTTCCTTTTTATATGTTGACTCGGGTTTTATGACAACAGAGTTCTCCAGCTTGAAGGTTCTACGACTCTGGGCCCCTTGGTGATCTGAAGTTTTGTGGTTAAGGGTCTTGATGGTTACAGCCCCCTTGTCCAATGTTTCAATGTTGCCAGTATTCTGTGGTTTCAGGTCTACGTGGCTCCTGAATGTGCAAGGTATCAGGACCCAACGTAGGCCTTGGCCTCTAAGATCCCAGGGTCATGGGAGGTAGAGTCTCTGGTCCCAGGGGACCACTGTTCCTGCACTCTCTGCTTTCTGAGCCTTCTAAAACGAGAGCTATAACAGGTCTGCCGGGTCCTTGTTACCTGCTTCATCGTGGTGCCAAACATAGAGCCAGCCGCTTGTATCAACAACGAATACCATGCTTTTCTTGACAGGTGGGAGGCTTCTGGGGGCAAAATAATGAATAAAATCGCCCTCGTAAATCTGGACAAAAAGAAGTGAAACCAACATGAAGTAGGAAAGGCAGTCTAGATAAGGTCCCCTCTTATTCTCCGGCATAACACCCTGTGCCTTTTTCCTTCCTAGGCCTTCTCTCTGCTTCTAGTTAAACAGGCATCTGTGCGATTGTTTGTTTCAGTGTCCACCTCCTCTACCAGAGCTGTGTCTCTGCTGTTCAGGCTGTCAGCCCAGGGCCTGCCCCAGAACTGTGGAGTGAATGAGGCTGGCTTGTGGCCCAAGGCTCCAAGGATCAGGATCTCTGTAATATGTGAGTTCCTGTTCAAGAGAGCTGACTTGCACAGTCCTGAGGGCCCCTGGGGACATTTTGCCTGGGCTCCAGGAACTGTAAGTATTGTTTTAACCTCCCTCTATAGAGTGAGCCAGGGGCCCAGCTCCATTGCTGCCAGGGGCTGGGAGTTTGCAGGGCTTCCCTCTTCCTTAAGCCTCCTTTCTGCTGTTGCTGGGCAGAGTAGGCAGGGAAGGAGGGAGCAGAGGCTGAGTGAGCTGTTTGTTCAGAGGGGATTGGTTAGACCAGGTGCAGATGCCTTGGGCTGCCAAGGATGTGATTGGCTGCTGACCCCCTTCCCCCACTCCATCTCCCCTCTGCAGAGCTTGGGGGCTGGAACAGCTGAGGGGAAGTGGAGGGGGGATGCTGGGAGGGCCCCCAGGGTCAGTGTCAGCTCAACCTAGGGAAGTATGGGCTTGCTGAGGGTCTGTGCTGCTCAGTAGCCTGAAGTAAGCTCTGCCTTGGGACAGCCAGCTTTACTCTCCTCTCTGCCATTCAGGCGCTCTCTGATCACAAGCCTGGACACACTATCTCCTCCTCTCTCAGGAGGAAAGGAGGATAAGGAAGGACATCTTGCTCTTTCCCTCCACTCCAGCCTTTGAGTTAATTCACACATGCATGTGGGGGCTCTGTCTCCACTTTCTCCTGACGCTCTACAGCAGTTCTCAAAGGCCTGGGTCATCCACCATGCCACTGCCCAGGCCCAAGGCAGAGCCCAGCTGTCCTGAGATTCTTCCCATAACCTGGGCAGGTGAGAGTTTCTGGGAAAATCATATTCCTATCTCCTCATGGTCCCAGGCTCCCTGGTGGTCTCACACCTCACATCCTATAAGCCAGAGGCATGACCCAGGTCACCACCCTCTCACGCTCCCCTCAGCTGCCATGCCACCTCACTTGGAGGAAATGTTTCCTTTCCTTCCTAATGAAGAAAATTAATGGCACCAGGCCACGTCCCTTGGACTGCCCACCCCCCCTTGCACAGGGTTCACACACCCATACACCTCTTCCTCTATTAAGGACAAAACAGTCTTGTCCTGGACCCCATGCCCTCCCAGGCTCCAGCACCTCCTCCGCCAGTCAGACCCTTCTCTCCAACCTGCCCCACACAAGCTCCTGGGTCTTCTTTAAGATATGGAAAGTGTTGTGTCTTTTCCATCCACTAAGACAATCCCCACTGATCCCAGCCCCATCAAAACTTCAAACCATCCTCTCTCCTCCCTGCAGCATACCAAGGTAATGGAATCATCGCCTACAGTGGTCTGCTCACGTCCAGTTTATTCCTCTCCACACCACAGACTGGCTTCAGCCCCCACCACACACTGACTCCTCTCTCACTAAAGGCAACAGTACCTAGTTGGTTTCCAAACTCAATAGGTGTATTTTGATTCTCTTTTTAAATTTATTTTTATTTTTTTATAAACATATAATGTATTATTAGCCCCAGGGGTACAGGTCTGTGAATCGCCAGGTTTACACACTTCACAGCACTCACCATATCACATACCCTCCCCAATGTCCATAATCCCACCACCCTCTCCCTACCCCCCTCCCCACCTCCACCTTCAGTTTGTTTTGTGACATTAAGAGTCTCTTATGGTTTGTCTCCCTCCCGATCCCATCTTGTTTCATTTATTCTTTTCCTACCCCCCAAACCCCCCACGTGGCATCTCCACTTCCTCATATCAGGGAGATCATATGATAGTTGTCTTTCTCCGATTGACTTATTTCACTAAGCATAGTACCCTCAAGTTCCATCCACGTCTTCGCAAATGGCAAGATTTCATTTCCTTTGATGGCTGCATAGTATTCCATTGTATATATACCACATCTTCTTTATCCATTCATCTGTTGATGGACATCTAGGTTCTTTCCATAGTTTGGCTATTGTGGACATGGCTGCTATAAACATTCAGGTGCACGTGCGTGTATTTTGATTCTTATCAGACTGCATCTCCCTGATGTATTTCACAACTGGCGATCACTTTTGGTCCCAAGAAGAATCTTCTGTCCTGGGAAACTCAGATGGCAAACTCTCCTTACTCTCCGACCAGTTCTCTGGCCCGTTTGATTCAGTCTCTTACATGAGTTCCATTTTCTCCCCCTGTCCCTTAAGCAGTGCTTTCTGATTTTTTTTTTTTTTTCAGTCATGGCAAGCAAAGAGAATGATTATGCTTGTGTAACACAATGGAGGGAAGTGGTGGGGATATAGAGCTCTGAGCAGACTGCTGGCAGCTGGCGGAGCTAGACATCCAGAGAGCTGAGGAGATCAGTGGCTGCTGGACCTTAGCAGTTGCCATCGTGGATCTGCTCTTCTGGATCAACACATTCTCCCTGGGTCACTTCCCTAGCTCTTGTACTGTCAGTCCCTGAATCTCCATGATGACCCAGTACCACATCTTTCTCCTGTCCAATGCTCTCCACTCTTCCCCTCCACAACTGCATACCTGATCACTGTTGGACCCATTCCCTTGGACGTCTGAAGATGCTTCCAATGTATTTTGCCCAAACAATAATTGCTATATTTCCCCCATCCTGCCCTTGTGTGCCTTTGTCCTTTACAGACCCTATCATCCACATGGTCACTCCAGATACAAACCTGAGCATCACCCTTAAATCTTCCTGTGCCCCTCACTCCCCACATCCAACCAGCCACCAATTCCTGCTCGTTTAATCTGCTGGATATATCCCAGGCCCACCCCTCCTCTCCATTCCAGACTAACAAAACCCAAATTCAAGACTTCTTTCTCTTTGGTTCTGCTCCTTCTTTTGCGGCCCCTCCCATCCATGCATCTTTGCAGCAGCTGCTCAGTCAGGTCTTCCTAAACTCAAACCCCATAATGTCATTCCCTTTCATGGCTCCCTTGTCACCTTCAAGACTTATTCCATGTTCCTCATCACACCCCTGCAGCACTCGTAGCCTTCGGTCTCACCTCTTACCATTTCTTGTGTCTCAAATCAATGCTCCAGAAACTCCAGCCTACGTGAGGCTCCCTAAACACTCCTGGATATTTCCAGCCTTCATTCCCTGTGTCGTGCAGGCCTCGGTTGGCTAGAATGTCTTTCCCATTTCACAGCCCCTCCCCCAACTTGGCATCCATTTTTGCATTCTTTCACCCAGCTCAGTCTTCACTTCTGCCAGGGAGCCCTCCCTGACCACCTTCTTCCCTCATGATGACATCCGTCCCAGCTTGTGTTGTCATTGACAGAGAACTTTTCATCGTGTGTGTGCGTGCGTGCGTGCGTGAGTGTGTGTGTGTGTGTGTCTGTTTCACCCAGAGACAGTGAATAGGATCTCCGTGTGATTCACTTCAGGGTTCCCAGCATCAACCAGCAGCGGGCATGAAGCAGATTAGGTACTCAGGGAGTCCCAACTGAGTGAATGAAGGGGTGAATGTGCAGGACTTTGAAAGATAGGCATACTCAAGCAGGAATGGGAGGTCAGTGGAGGGGTTCTTGGTAGGGGATGCAGGAGCCAGGGCTCGCAGTAAATGGGAGTATCTGTCTTGCTATTTAGTGCCTAATTCCATCTGTTCTGATTATGTTTCTGCTCCAGGCAATGGTCAAAAAGGTAAAGAATGAGGACGCAGACAAATACCTCAATTAACACACCCACAGGATAGAACACCAGGTTAAGGCCCCTGCTGCCACCTACTGGCAGGGTACCCTCAGCTCTTATTTGGAGAGGGAGACTTTTTTATTCCCCCTCCACAACAGGCTATACCATACCTCTGTGCCTCTGCACACACTGTCCCCTACATCTTTCTGCATCTGCTATTCCCTTCACCCCAAGACCCCGGCAGAGGTAGAGTCTCTTCATATTTTTCCCAGGCTAATTTAAAGGCCAACTCCTTTAGGAAGGCTTTCCTGGAACCCTCCTCAGTGGTATCTGTGCATAACCCATTACAGATTTATATGCAGCATTTAGAACGTTTATGACTGCCACAGGTCTATGTATCTGGCTGCTTAGGGGCTAGGATGTTCCAAAGGAAGACTAGGGGTTGTGTCCACCTCATTTCTGA